>NC_052624.1:242069479-242379863 GCF_016161935.1 Mauremys reevesii
CTGGCTCTCATCCTCTCTCCATTTGAATCAGGGAGCTTTCTCCTCCATGCTGCCTGGGCTGAGGAAGGAGACATTGTCTGCCTGCTCTCAGTTAAGGTACACCAACTTGGACCTGACACAGCCCAATTGTAGTCTGGAGCTGCAATTACAGGGAAAGTTCTGCTCAAATGTCAGCTGGAACATGCTTAGTGTGGATGGAATCTTTGGGAAATTTACCTGCTAAAACCTAAAGTCTTTTCTGAGCATATACAAACTGCTTGCCCCCACCCCCAAAAAGGCTTATACTTTAACCAAATTTGGACAGATTTTCAAGGGGGTGGCAAAATTTTAAGTCCCTGCTCCAAAGCCTGGTGGAGCTAGAGCTTGCCAAAGACAATTTTGCCAGAATTTAACATGGGCAAAACAATATTTTTTCCTAGCCTTCTTCGAAATACCATGACCATTGTAGTTGAAAATAATAATAAAAAAAATCAGACAAACACTGACACTTGGTAAGGTAAATTTCAGCCCAAATGGTTATAGTTCGACAAATTTACAAGGACCTGAAAACAGAATCTTATAATGGGAAGTGGCTGGCAACCTTAATAATAGGCGGTCCTCCCGGCATCACCTCTAATTAGAGGAAATATTTATTACCAAAGGTGGAAAGTTATCAGTCCTCATTTAAACGAGATAACTGGAGATGGTTGAACATTTTATTAAACATTTTTCCCAATGAAAATGGCTTTTCAACAAAAACATTTATTTTCCCTGTTGAAATGTTCCATTTTTTAACTAAATAAATGAAAAATGTCTGGGGTTTGGAGGGAAAATAAACAAACACTTTTGTGGAAAACTAAAGATTTAAAAAAAAATCTTGAGGAAAAACAATAGACACTTTTCAAACAAGTTCTAGAGCTAGTAATGTTAATTGGTTTAGTGCTCTCCCGAACTGGATGCTGCTTCTAGATGCCACTCTTTCTTTGTGGACTATATACCATATGCTGTCCTCTGCTGGTGCTCAGGGTAACAATACGAAGCAGAGTAGATGGATCAAAAACAGTGGAAGGCTGAGGACAACCATCTCCACTGTATTTTCTCCCTCAGTCTCTAAACAACTCATTGGGCCCTATGTGGGATCAAGGCCCCATGCCCCTGCAGGCAGAGGGTTCAAGGAGAATGAGAAATTGGGGATCAGCTGCTCTCTGCAACATGCTGTCTTTGAGGGTCTTATAAAAGCCATGCTGTTTAGGGGAAGCAAAGGAATTATTTTGAGAAATGTATTGAGCAAAGAGCAATAAATTCATAAGTTTAAGCTTGCGAGCTCAGTTGCTTCTTCACCTTAGCTTGTAAATTCGTTGAACTTCCTCTCAAATATTACTATCAAGTATGCAAGTGTAAATGGCCCAATTAAATACTCTACTAAACAAAAAACTTTGGTTACTTTCCAGCCAATGATTTTCTGGAATAAAGCCAAAAGCTTACCCCTCACCTTTCTTTTAAATAGTATTTCCTTAGAGCAGCTCAGCTGGTTTGGTAAGAATAAAAAACAATTTAAGGCAAATTTGAATTTGAATTTAACTTCATATTTCAAAATCAAAACTTTTTAAAACTCATCAGAAATTGCACTTGGCCAGGATCATGGCATTTCTGATACAACCAATACTATGAATTACTGGTGTAAGCAGAGTCAGGATGATCTCTACCCTGACATCTGATGGTGAAGTATGGGGAGTGTGGAAAGGAATTTCAGGTATTTGCATTGGCACACCCACCAGCCTGGGATGGTTATTTTGACAGCTCTGGGATCCCCAATTTCTTTGTTATTGGGGCAGGAGGAATAAAGTGTTGTCACCCTGATTATGTGAATGAGGAACTATGAGACTGCGTTAGAACAAAGATGTCTCACTATCCATTAAGTAGCACTTGCTAGACAAGGGACATGGGTGCCAAAACCCAGTGAATGGAGAGAGGTTGGGGACTGGTGTGTGTACCTGATGGTATGGGCACCTTTTGAGGGCCTGGAACACCAATTGCACTTCCTTCTCTGTCCACTGTTGAAGAGCAGAGCTAATTTTGAATCCTTTAGGAGTCCATCTAGATGCTGCTGACCTGAATTCACGTTGGGCCAATGGTGCACCAGCACTGGGGCTCCCCTACTACAAGCTGAAATCACTAAAAGAGCTAAGCTTACTGAGCTGAGATCACTGAGTGCTGTGTTAACTAGTGGGGGAGCCTGAAGATCTATCGCTAAGCGGCTGACAGAGCGGAGCAGTTTGCAGCATGTTGGAGCAGCCCATGGAACAGTGAGCGGAGTGGAGCGGTTCACGGAGCAGCTCACGGGTCGGCTGGAGGAGCGGTGCAGCTGGTGCAGTGGAGCCAGTCGTGGTGAAGTCTGCAGCAGAACTCCACGGAGAGGTGGAGCAATTGGCCCCGGCCCACGTAAGGTGCCCCTTAACACCCTGTGTGCGCCCCCCCTCCCCCATTTCCAGCCAGGCTGGGGTGGTAAAACTCTGCAGATAAACTTTTGAACTCTGGGGTGGCACTGACCAGAGACAGAGACTTTTGGGTTGTTGGACTTTGGGGTGATTGGACTTAAGACCCTAAGGGGGAAAGGACATTGCCAAACGTACTTGGAGGTGGATTGGTTTTTTTTGCTTATGGTTTGTGTTATAATCTGGTTTGTGGTGTTTCTCCAATGGTCATGCCGCATTGTTTCCCTCCTTTATTAAAAGGATTTTGCTACACTCAGACTCCGTGCTTGCGAGTGGGGAAGTATTGCCTCCTAGAGGCGCCCGGGGGGGTGGTAGGTAATTGTCCCAGGTCACTGGGTGGGGGCTCGAGCCGGTTTTGCATTGCGTTATTGAAACGGAACCCCTGGATACGAACCCGGCCCTTGTTGCTGCCAACTCAGAGGGGCAGAAGGGTTACACTGGAAACTTCTTAAAAAGTCAGTTCTTGTCAGCTTTCCAGCCTGACTTTTAAGCAAGAGTTTCTGATAAGCTTAGGATAAGCACAAGAGCATTTGTATCCAGGCAGAACCAAATCTCCAAACCATTTGAGGTTTACCCAGTCCTGCTACTCATAATGTGTTAATTCAAAGTATTAGAGGCAAACTTTAACTTGGATTTGAGAGAATTCAGCAAAATTATCTGTTGTCAGAGGTGATATTGACATATGTACTTTTCTCTGTGAACTCCTGTAGTTTTTTTTTTAAGTTGTAACAGAAATATTAACTGAACATCTGAAATAAATATAGGATAACCATATTACTTTGTTGTACTACTTTCCTCTTCTGGTTTATATACCACATTTGATTCACACATCTTCCATTCCTGTCTATTAATATTGTACAAAGATAAAGAGTAATACATGGCCCAACATTTTCCTACAAACTACAACTTCTCATTTTATCTCCCTTCCTTTATTGTATAGCATACGTTTTCATATTAATAGTCATTTTGTTTCAGACACAGACACTTCATTTTATGTTTTTCCTCTAACATGTTTCTTTCACTGAACTAGTTGTTTGAATTAGTATTAAAGCTGGTAGATGATAAAGACATCCATCTTATGGGACATTCTGATATCTGAAATTTATTGTCATCCTGAATTGGGATGAAAAGTGAAAATATTAAGCTTTTCACAAATGGAAAATTCAAAAAAAAATGTCAGAACATTTCATGTTGACACTTCCAGTCAAAACTAAACATTTTGACATTCCTGAATTGAAATGTCATTTTGATTTGTTGAACTGAAACTAGTTTGTTTTAGCTTGATTCATCATTAAGCGGTGTCACCCAAAACTGCTGGAGTGTTTCATAAGTTGTACAAGTGTCTCATGACCCCATTCTCATCTGTGGGCTGGGTCTGCCACATGTCTGATGCACTGTGATGATGTGACTCCCATGATGCGCTAGATCAGTTCAACCAGAGGGAACACTGGTGCATCATAGAAGATGTTGTCTTTCTAAGGAAATCAGCTCATTGAGGAGAATAGGGCATCTGACCTACAGTTCTTATGAGTTACCACAGTAGTCAAGTAGGCAAAGATTAATGTCAAATTCCTGGGAAACATTTTGATTGTTTTGTCAAACTTGCATTTTGATCTGGATCTGCTTGGCTTGAAATGAAACATTTCATTTTGATTTTCCATCAGGAAAATTGAAAAAAATTCCCATGGAAATTTTTGACTCTGCAGAAATTGTAGGCGGGGGGGATGGAGGAGGAACACTTTGATGGTAAATTCCCAAGTGTCTCTAGGTAGTATGAAAAAGAAATGCAAGTCAAAATTCCCATCTTGCTGCCAACATTATTTCTTGCCACTGCTGTTCCAAATTCTGCTCATTAAAGTATTCCAGCAAGATGTTTTAAGAAGTTTAGCATGTGTTTGTGTGTGCATGTAGGAGGAGAGGACACACTGTGTAACAGCAAGTATCAGCATAATTAATGGATGATGGTAATGGAAGGAAAGAAGCAAAGATTTGATACCCTCAGGCTTGCAAGTTTTCAATGTAAGACCATATTGCATTTTCTAAACGGAAGAAACTGATGTGTATGAAGGAATAATTGAAAGCTGCCTTATTCATCTGAGCATATATTTATAATTATTCATTGACTGTAAACCTGCAGGTAAAACACACCCATTAATCTTTAGTCTAATAAACCCTCGGGGCTACCAGACCCATTCAGGAGGTAGAGGATTAATAAAGAGAGAGATGGAGTCAAGAAGTATGTGTAAAAGGTACTTATGTTCATTAAGAGTATAAATTGCTGCAGAGATTCCACAAATTATACTGAATAATTCAGTTTCATTTAGTTGGAACTACTGTTTATTTTTATGTAGTACAGAATGGTAACAATAGATATTGCAAACGATTAAAATAAACCTTTGCTATTAATTCCACTCTTGTCATCAGCAGCTAGCATCTTTAATATAAGAAACAGGGCAGATGTATTATTTTAAATGTTTTTTAGATTTCCCACATCATAAGAATTTTGTGTGGTTTGTTTTCTTTTAATAGGATGGTTATGGCCCTAACATTGGGAGCAGGTTATTGACATAAAATTAATACCCAGATGGTCCAATCATTATCAAAATATCATTAAAAGAAGAAAACAGGGGCTTGTTGAATTTACTGAATTATCGCATGCACTTCTATGGAGAAAGATGGGCAACATGCTTTCACTTCTTAAAGGATATCTTTCATGGGTCAAATGACAATTTACTTTGTCTTGACTTAACATTATGTTGAGGAAAGGTCAAAGCTGAAGTGCTGAGACATACTCATCTCTGAGTCTTACTAAGTACGATTTTTACTATAGATAGATGAGAGTATATTCATTGGCAAAGTATTAGGAAAATGAAGTGTCTGTCCCAGATTTTCAAATGTGTGCATTATGAGCTGGATGCAGCTGAGGGGAGTAACAAGGGAGCCATTTGCGGCCCCCTGATCCTGGGTCTGGTTCCATGCTGGCCAGGTCAATACCATAATTTAGAGCAATACTGAGGCTGCTCTAAGCTTTATTGACAGGCTGTGGCTCCAAGGGACCAGTATGCCATCCAGAGAATTCTGAGATGTCTGGTTAAGCTGGCTTTCTGTTAGCTTGTTTTGCCGTAGCAGCACAAAACAGGCAGAGTATGGGCTAAGAATCTGGTTCTCTGTGCCTAATGCTGTTGGGACCTTGCATATAGAGCCCATGTCTCCAATTTCCTTCAATTCTTCAAAAGCTAGTGATAATGTACAAATAATAAGAAAAGAGAACACATCCCAGATTAGGCTTTTTTTTAACATGTTGTCTGTCATGAGTTATTTCAGGGTGTACCATCTCTTCAGGTAGAGCTAGCAAAAAAATTAGCTCCTTGTGTTACTCCATACACCATGGATCATCAAACTAGATGTGCAGACATTGGGATAAATCTGGCTGTGCTAGATGTTACCACTAACAAAGGATTTGTATCTTATGACTAAACTCAGCAGGAAGAGTCACAGTACGTTGCATTAAATCAAATGCGACCTTACGAAGTCTTAATACAGGTCAAACAAGTTTAGAAATTATTTTTCATGGCTAAGCACACAAAACAGAGGAAGGCAGAGGAAAAGACAGGAAGAACATTACAATAATATATGTTAAGGTTTCTAATTTATTTTTAAATCTCCAAGCATATTAAAGGAACATTGTAATGAGATTGTTTTTTAATATTGCTTTAGGGTCATTACCACCATTGAACGCAATGGAAATTATTTCCACTGACTTCAATGGGCTTTGCATCGAGCCCTAAATGACTGCAGGAAAAATTACCTAATAAGAATATGTATAACAAACAAGTAAATTATAAGACCATATTTTAATATACCATCTGAAAGTATTGAATTCTCCATTGATGTGTATTTGGAAGCTATGTAATCCCTGGTGTCTGCCATTTTAGTGATCATTCTAACAGGAAGTGCAGCTTTTTGCATCAAGACTAGAAGATGAAAATTTCACCCATAAATACAAATGTAGTGTAATATGCCATCTGCTCTCTTTTCCTCCTGCCCTTCCTTCCACAGGCTCAGAACAGTCTCTCAAAACTCCCACAAAAAATAGAGGACTTAGTCTTGCCAAGTGCCTTGCTTGACTGGAGTGTTGAGCGCTCAGCATATTGTGAGTTTGAGCTCATAGAGCTTTCTTAAGGCCTTGACCCTGCACACATAAATATATATGAGTAAATTTACACACACAAGTAGTCTCAGTAATTTCAAGGAGACTAATTGTGTTTGTAAAGTTACTCTAATGTAGTAGTTCCATGGACCTATTAGAACTAGGTCCATGGAACTCTCGAGAGCTACTGTTTCTTATGTATGTGATTGTTGCAGTTCCCTGCATCACTCCCAAAAGCTCTGATCTTCCTGGCTCCTAAGACTGGGTCAGCAGTCTCCTCAATACTACTGAGAGCTTGCTCTTTTTGAGATGTGGTGGTACACTAAGAAACTACAGAACAATGTAGTTTCTCACTTCACCTTCTGCAAGTGCTCCAGAAGCATAATTTTATATATTTGAAAAACACCATGACACTGCACCCTGCTAGAAATCATCAATGTAATTTTATATATAAATAATTTACCTAATTTGCACAATTGCAAATCCCACAAGACTAGGCTTTGCAAGGGGGTGGCACCTATCTCTTGCAAGAGTCCCCTGGGTGAGTGTGTGTGCCTGCACTCCCTGTTTGTAGTGACCCCTGTTGGTTCTCAGGTGGGTTCTCAGTGACTCAGCCCTCCGGCCAATTCTCACACACCATCTGTATGTGAAACAGAACAAACCCCTTCCAGGGTATTTATTCTTTAACTTGTCCCAGCCCTGGTATGGAGCCATACTCGCAGGGCTTCCTCCTTCCTCTTCCTGTAGCCCTCTCTGTACTCAGTCCTAACTTGGCCCCAGCAGCCAGCCAGGAGTTCTTTCGTTGCTACCCCGGTCCCTGCCAGCACAGAGCTGTCTGTGGTACTGCTGCTCTTTCAACCAGCCAAGAACATATTCCAGTCTCCTCCAACTCCAGGCAGCAACTGACTGACTCTGGCCCTGCAGCTCCTTTTATGTGAGCCTGCTTGCCCTCATTGGCTGCTTCCCTGAAACCACTCTAGGCACTTGAAGGACTCCTCTTCCGTTCCTCTCTGGGAAGGGGTGTGATAGGACTCTGAGGCCTCCAGCAGAGGGCATCTAGGCCTAGTCCACCCCATCACAGGCCTTCACCACATTGTCAGCTGGGCAACTGACAACAGGAGCCCTGCCATGTGTGGGGCTGACAGTGGGAACCCCGGGCATTAATGACTGTAATAGCTACAGCAAAATATCTAGTTATCAAAAAAAAATTAGCAGGCATAACATAAAACATGAGTGTTTATATTGTTCCAGCAATTTTTTTTTAAACAAATAGGTCTTCTCTGGCTTTTCCAAATTACCACAATTAATAAAGGCCCATTATTACTTTTCCACAATTCTCCGTGTCTTGTCCACAACTCAGCTGCAATTATTTGAGAATCATCCTGCAATTAAAGTAGGGCCTCATATATAAAGTATTTTTTTCAGGGGGTTACTTCAAAGCAGAACACATTAATTAGCTCAAGTAATTTAATTTTGGGGGAAGAGAAAAGGGCATTGTGCCTCTAGCAGTATCTCTCCTTTATTTCAATCCTCCTCCCCAGATAACTGGTTTGCCAATCAAACAGGAGGACATTGCTGGCTCCTAATCACTAGCAAATGCATGAAGCTGATAAAGGCATTCATGAAATGCTTCTCTGTAGCAGCAACTCACCTGAGGAAAGCAGGGCATCCACATCTACCCTCATTTAGATGATTGACTGACAAGAGCAACATCCTAGGCAGATCTCTTGGAGGCCAGAGGTAATATCCAAATTGTTCAGACCTTGTAGCTGCTTATCTGCTGTAAAAAGTCCCACACTGATCCTGACCTTAATATAGCCTTTATTGGATCAGTTTTGGATTTGAATCAAGGCAAAGTCTTCCTCCAAGAACACCAATTTATGAGAACCTTCAGTGCAACAGTCAGTTGCTACAGGAGAGTTCACTTCAACAGGTGATATTATTCCTCAGGCTGATAGACCTTATGGTATTAGCAACTTATGTAACCTCATCATCACTATTTAAGAATGAGATCACTTCAAACCTGACTGGTGAATTATGTACACTCAATGTAGACTGCATGCATCTGACTTTCACTGCCCAAAGTGGCACTCAAGTGCATTCAGTGGCAAACAAAAAAATGAAAATGTAAGCAGAGAGCTATCTTTCAATCCTCTTTCTCCCTCTGTCATGGTGATCTCAGCTGCTCCCAGTCTAGGGTGAGGAGCACATCGTCAGGACTTCAGCATGCATGACCACTGGAACTTCTGGGAGCAGAAGCTTCAGATGTGTTTCAG
This sequence comes from Mauremys reevesii, assembly GCF_016161935.1. NCBI lineage: Eukaryota > Metazoa > Chordata > Testudines > Geoemydidae > Mauremys > Mauremys reevesii. The sequence goes on from NC_052624.1 coordinate 242,078,380, forward strand.
AACTGAGGGGAAACTGCTGGACCCTTTCCGTCCCTAACTTCAAGGCTGAGTAGTGCGAATGGTTACAGGCAACAACACAGCAATGTTTTATGTCAACAAGGAAGAGAGGGTGGAATTCATTCCAGTCAATTAGGCAAGGAAGCCATGGCTCTGTGGGAATGACGCATTTATCTCATGGCTAGTCACCTAGCAGGGAAAGACAGCATACTAGCAGACCAACAGAGCAGAAACCAACCAGATCAACAGTCATATTTGAAGGATTCTGTAGCAGACTCAAACTTCATCAAATGCAATCAGCTGGACATAGACCTGTTAGTGACAATGCAAAACAACAAATGCCAAAAAAATTGCTTGAGGGCAGGAATAGACACCAGCTCCATGTGAAATGCCTTGTTCCTCAACTAGGGGAAGAGGATTCGTTATGCTTTTTAACCTGATTCCTCTAATTTCCTTTAGGGGAAAAAACAATCCAGCAATTTTTCTACACTGAGGAGTGTTATAAGAAAACCTATACAACTGTGTTCTCGGGCAAATTCAGTTTGTAACAAAGCACCATCTATGGCTTGCCTTTGAAACATTCCTGTTGCAGAAATAGACAGAGTCGCCACTTAGAGCTCTATCTATATGTTTTTGAAATGTCATTTCCTTGATCTGATCTTTAAGTCTGATGTACACTTTGGCAGAACAGTACTCCAATTGCTTTTTAACTACTCCTCCTCCTCATTCCCACCTTCCTGGGAGGGAAAACTACTTCCTAAACTCCCATACAGGAAATGTTCAGAGGTCATGTGAAAAAGAAATAACTAGATTTCTTCATGATGGACAATACATTTCACACTCCCCACCCACTTTCCCCTCTTCCTCAGAGTTCAGGTAATTTAACCAGATTTTCAGCCAAGGTTGGAAGGAATGAGGTGTTGGTGCAGCATCCCTTGTTTTTATACCCTCATCCTCTGACTGTTCAGAGCACTGCGCGATCAAAGCTGCACATACCATGAGTGTCAGTGCACAGAATGCATCTCAAACAACTCTGGTTACAGGAGAGTAACCTTTGTATTAGGGCTGTCAATTATTCACAGTTAACTCGATTAATTCAAAACAAATTGCCTCGATTAAAAAGAAAACTAAATTGTGATAAATCACGCTGTTAATAATAGAATACCAATTTAAATATAAATATTGGATATTTTTCTACATTTTTAAATATATTGATTTCAATTACAACACAGTACAAAGTGGACAGTGCTCAGTTTATATTATTTGATTACAAATATTTGTACTGTAAGAAAAGAAATAGTATTTTTTTTCAATTCACCTCATACAAGTACTGTAGTGCAATCTGCTGATGATGCTCATTAAAAAAAATAATGCATTAATTAAACTTCTGACTGAACTCCTTGGGGTTCATCTTCTGCTCCATGATTTTACCTGCATTCTGCCATATATTTTGTGTTATGGCAGTCTCGGATGATAACCCAACATATGTTGTTCGTTTTAAGAAAACTTTCATTGCAGATTTGAAAAAACGCAAAGAAGGTACCAATATGAGATTTCTTAAAATAGCTACTGTACTTGACCCAAGGTTTAAGAATCTGAAGTGCCTTCCAAAATCTGAGAGGGATGAGGTATGGAGCATGCTGTCAGAAGTCTTAAGAGGAACACTCCAATTCAGAAACTACAGAACCCGAATCACACCAAAAAAAAAAAAATCAACCTTGTGTGGGTGGTATCTGACTCAGATGATGAAAATGAATGTGTGTCCGTCTGCACCGCTTTGGATCATTATCAAGCAAAGCCCATCAGCATGGAAGCATGTCTTCTGGAATAATGATCAAAGCACGAAGGGGCATAAAAATGCTTCGCATATCTGGCACATAAATACCTTGCAATGCTGGCTACAACAGTGTCATACAAACCCTTGTTTGCACTTTCAGGTGATATTGTAAATAAGAAGTGGGCAGCATTATCTCTTGTAAATGTAAACAAACTTGTTGTCCTAGCGATTTTGGCTGAACAAGAAGTAGGACTGAGTGGACTTGTAGGCGCTAAAGTTTTACATAACTGCACTCAAACAAACAATGTAACAACAATCTACATTTGTAAGTTGCACTTTCACCATAAAGAGATTGCACTACAGCACTTGTATGAGGTGAATTGAAAAATACTATTTCTTTTGTTTATATTTATTACAAATATTTTCACTTTAAAAAAAGATAAAGTGAGCACTGAACACATTTTTTGTGTGTTGTAACTGAAATCAATATATTTGAAATTGTAGAAAACATCCAAAAATATTTAAATGGTATTCTATTATTTAATAGTGCGATTAAAACTGTGATTAATTTTTTTAATCATGTGACAGGCCTACTTTGTATTTATCTATAATTTTTTTAAAAAATAAATCTTGACCAAACTGTCTAGGTAAAAGTTGTTTTGTCTTTACTATGGACTCATAGTGTGACAAAATATGAATGGAATTCTGCTCATATTGACTCATAGGTTTGAGACATCACATGTTTAATACAAAAATTGTTGCGTTTACCTGAATTGGAAAGTCATGGGAAAGTTAAATAAATGTAAAGATATAAGTATCATCCAGTATTTGTTATTCTAATTCTTGTGATACTAAAGTGGACATCTCTTAATCAATTCTGTAATACCAGTGTATTGCTAATTTCTTTCTGCAAGTTGGGGAAATAATGGGAAAAGGATATTAATTTCATATATGTCGGGGTGGCCAACCTGTGGCTCTGGAGCCACATGTGGCTCTTCAGAAGTTAATTTGCGGCTCCTTGTATAGGCACCGACTCCTGGGCTGGAGCTATAGGTGCCAACTTTTCAATGTGCCGGGGGTGCTCACTGCTTAACCCCTGGTTCTGCCACAGGCCCAGTCCACACTCCACCCCCTCCCCTGAGCCTGCCATGCCCTTGCTCCTCCCCCTCCTTCAGACCCTCCTGCATGCCACGAAACAGCTGAAGGAGGGAGTTGGAGGTGCTGATCGGCGGGGCTGCCGGTGGGCAGGAGGCACTGGGAGTGCGGGTGGGGGCGGAGCTGATGGGGGGGGCTGCTGACATATTACTGTGGCTCTTTAGCAATGTATATTGGTTAATTCTGGCTCCTTCTCAGGCTCAGGTTGACCACCCCTGATATATGTAGTCTTCACATTGAAAATAGTTCCAGATGATGATACTGTGCCTCAGAGAATTTAGACTATTTCAATTATGAAATACTTTGCTTGTTTGGTAGATGTGCATAAAACTAGTTACAACTGCTCTGAAATGCCAGAACCAGGCAACTGTTTGTCATGAAGAAATCCAAACAATTTCAGTTTAGCTGGGTCCAGGTTGCAGAAACAGATTTACTTAAGCCTAGCTGGAAAAGACTTGTCTCACAGAGTTGACAGTGGAAATGTGATTCATAAGGTTTAAAAAATTGAAAATGACTTTTGGCTCCCCAGAGTTTTCCAAATGTGTTTGGGAGATTACTAAATAAGCTGAAAGAGAGTTAGACAGAGGTTTTAAAAAGTAGGATTTTGTTTAGCCTTTTTCACTTATCTCTGCTAAATGAATAAAACAGATTGTAGTTGCATTACCTAGTAATTATAGGGGTGTTGGTAGCAACTCCATAGTTAAGGTTACATTGAGATTTGCTCTTAAAGGAGTAGTATAAACCCTCTATTTCACAGTTCAGTGATTTAATTTAGTCTCCAATGTCAATGACTCTTCAGAGGACAACTGGATTGCTCATGATATTTGTTTGATAAAATATTTACTTGGAGAGGAAATAGTTAAATTTTTACATTTTTCTCTTAAGCACATATTCCCCTTATGTGGCATAACTTAATTTAGCTTTGCAAAGTCAAGCAATGGAACTGCCAAGATCTGCAAGCTACTTTTGTTCTGACAGTTTCTCCCCCCATCCCTTGACTTGGTAGCCCTCCTGCTCTCTTTCATTCTCTAGTTTCTGTCAACAGCCCTTACAATCATCTGGTCCCACTCTGCTACATATGTCCAGTCACAGCCTTCTTGTGATGTGACATCCTTTGGCCGTGGGGGGGTCCCACTGGATCAAGGCTCCCCTTTGGCAGCTCACAGGTTTGCCAGTCCACTATGGTACTTTCACACTGGATATATAAACTCTGAATTTAAGTCTTCACCTTTCCTTGTCCCCTCTTGATAATAGGGGAGGAGGGGCTAGAATATGGTGGAAGAGGGCAGGTAGATGGGGAGAGGTGAAGACAAAGCTGCTTGAGAAGCATATTTTGGGACTCTGATACAGAGATAGCTTCTTAATCTGGGGAAACTCCTGTGGTTCGTCAGACGGGAGTCTGGTGCCAATGATCTTTAGTAGGTTTGTCAGACTAGACTTCACCTGATGGAGCTTTATGATGTGAAAGAGGACATTGGGGCAATAATAAGACAAGCACTGTGATTGGCGGGAGTGCTGGGGAGGATGGCAGGGCATTCCCTGCTAGAAAACCCATCTTCAGTCTCTTGAATGGCCAAGTTCTCTGGCCCTAATGCCTGGCTTTCTCCTTTCTTGGGCCCTCTGCTTTCTTCCCCTACACCATTTTCCAGCTCTCTACCCCCCATTGCATACTGACATAATTCAGATTCTCTTCATATTTGTTATTTTTATTAGAATTAAAAAGTCAAGAAAATGTGAGAAATAAACCAAAACTAAAGATTAAAATTATCTCTGTGTAGAATGGGGCGAAGGGAGTAGGAGTGATGGGGAGGGTGTCATGAAAGTAGGGAGCTGTGCTTTGCAGTACGACCAGAGAAATGGGTGAGGGCCTTGGGACTGAGGAAGGAGTAAGCCAACACAGTCCAACTGCCCATTCCGAGCCCAACTGCCTGGACTGACTCCCTTGGGAGGAGCTTATTGTGGAGTGACTTATTTTGGCATATTCATATTTGGATGGCAAGTCATGTGACTTGATGATTGTGTTGATGTTAGGGTTGTCTTAACTGGTGACCTTTATGTTTTTAGTGATCATGTTGATAGGATATGCACTGAACAATCTTCACTCTAAGTTAACAACACTTTTAGTGTGGTATTATCAAATAATAGGCCTGTCTCTCAATGTGAAATTTCAGATCCTATGTTATGATCCATTGTAGGTGGCCATTGGTCTGTCTAGGTCAATTTTGAGAGTGACCTTTTAAAGCTGCATTAGCAAATAACATACTGCAGTCTATATAGATGGACAACTTCTATATGTACCCATCGTATCATGTATTATGACAAAACTATTTACTTATAGCAAGAAACTCCATTACATGACAAAGGCAAAAGCATCTTGCCTTGTCTAGTCCCTAACAGTCCTGTAAAGCAAAAACCTAATATCTTAAAATTAGTAACAATATGGGCTTTAGGCCTAAAAGATATAGGTTTACATCCAGAGAATCCAGAATACATGGTCCTAAAATCTTCCTGGTGAGCAATTATTTTTTTCAAACCATATGCCTTCAAAACTTGAATCATTAAATCTCAATCAAATCAAAAGCTTTCTTGGCACTCACTGTTAGCATTAATGTAAGACTCTTAGATTTCAGAGCAAAGCAAATTAACTAAGTCCTCTGCAGACACTGCTGGCTGAGCTTTGTTTTTTAATAAAGCCTGTCTGCTCTCTGAATAATGAGTAGAAAGTGTATTTCAGACCTAAGCCATGACATTGCACAGGGTTATACTCGTCACAGTCTGACCGGGTGCCTGGATGGCCACACTGTGAATGCATAGTCAGGGCAGACTGCAAGAAATAGGGCAAACAATCCCCCCAGACTGGTGGCTTATTCCATAATTAGATTCACCACACCTGTAACAAAAGAGCTTCTGCAGTACCAAACTGGTTTAAGAAAAGACACAGCCCCCTTTAGGTATTCCAGCCCTTGGCTCCCATCCGAACATTCAATTCTAATATAGTGAGGGGTTATTGAAAACCCAATTCACCATATGTGAGTTTCTGCTAATCCCAAAGGATCAGAAATTTATCTCCAGGCCAATATGAACCTCAGATCTTACCCAGATACCATGCTGTCAGCCAATCCTTAGTAAACTAGCTTAATATTTATTAAGAAAATGTTATAAATAGTCAATAGATCATATACATACAAATGATTGCAAAGTCCTTATATCAGGTTTCTAGAAGTGATGGAATAGACTGCTGGCTTGCAAAAGTCTCTCTGGTAACTTCCAAAAAATTGGAAGGTCCTCAGTCCATTGTTCAAAATACTCCTTTTAGTTATAAATCCACAGTCCAGAGAATTGGAGCAGGAAAGAGGCAAAATGGAGGTGTCTCAGAGGTCTTTTGTTTCCTTTCCCATGTGCATGGAATTTTTATTGTTTCAAACAAAACCCACAGCCCAGGTGCATGGAAAGCTACTGGCCCAAGATGGAATCCAGGGTCACATGTGCATATCACATGTCCTTACATGCTTTGCTGACTCTCAAGGGCAGCCATTGCCCATATTCTTTTTGAGGCATCCACAGTAAAGGCTTAGTGGGTGGGATGAATTTCTTCCATGGTCCATTGTCAGCTGAGTGTCCTTAATAGCCCATCAACATGTGGCTGTCTAGCCCTGATGTAAATCTATTTTGAGGGCATCAGCCAAGAACACCACACATGTAGGGGATACAAATACATAGCCAATATTAATAACTTTAGATACAAAGATGATACATGGATTTAATCAGCATAATCATAGGCTATAGATGGTAACTTTTCCATTGACACCTTATATGATACACTTCGTAAGATTTGTTGCAATTGTGTAACAGTGATATGGATGGTCACCTTTAATCATACAGAATCTTACACATTTTTAGGAGATGTTGGGCTTTAGGAAGCACATGAGTCTGGACTCCTCCCTTTTTAATAAATGGTCTTCCTGGACCTTCTGGGAAAAAAAACCAAAATTACATTTCTTTACAAATATTGTTGGTGCCTGGGACAATTTTACAACCCTTGAATGCTGGCTGCCCTGTAAAAAACCCCATTCTTCCTTTACATTTGTTCCTTTCCAGCATTAGAATCAACTAGAGCTCGTTATCTTACATTTCTGATTTTTAAAGAATGGGAGAAAGTGTATATAAAAATGTACAGCTTCACAACACCATCTAGTATTTTTCTGACCATGCCTGGGTGAATGTGCTGCACCCCTTAAAGGGATATAGCAGCATCCATGGATTGGGGAGCCCTGTTGGGTGGTACAGTGGTGCTTTACTTACAATATAGGAGCAACCTAGCCATCTTTGTCTCTGAATCCCCTCAACAAGATGAAGATAATACTTGTGAATCCTCTGGAAATACTACTTAATGCAGGGCAGTTGCATAATTAGTAAAATGCCTTAGGCAATCAGATTGGGGCTCAGCAACTTTCAAGTAGCATCTCACAAGGTGACACACTTATTTGATGGGGACAGGGAGGGAGACAAGAAACCTGAATCAGAGATTAAACAGTGTGAACAACAAATGAAATGCACTTTGTTTGATACTTAGTCAAACTGAATTCATATGTTTTGATTCAGGTCAGTTTGACATTAATCTGTGACCACCTGAATGCACTCTATTCATTGAATAGACACATTGCATTGGGGGACTTGCAGGACCACAGCTACACCATGGGAAAGGTAATCTAGCCAGTGAGCCCAGCCCATAGAAGACCATGAAGATGAAGGCTCCAAAGTTCAGTTCCCATGAGGGACCACAGCAGCTCAGGCAGACGTAGTTCAATGTCAAACTGAGACAAAACATATTTCAATTAGGTTTAACAAACAAATGAAACTTTTGATCAAAACATAGCTGAATTGAAAAATGTCTAAATGACATGTTATTTCCAAATTAAAATTTTCCAAAATTTTGTGAAAAAATGTATACTTTGACTTTTCATTCTGATTTGGGATGAAAACGTGATTCAGAATATCAAAACTTCCTGAAAGATGGGAATTCTGACAGTTGACCAGCTCTGTTTAACACAGATTAAAGTAAACTCAGTGCACTAACTCCTCCCACAAAATGTATTGAGAGTACACTGCACTGCTGGATGACTTGGAACAGAATAATCTATTATGATCCAAGGAGCAAGTGCAGGATACACACTCAAAAGAGCCTTCACCAAACAAAGGCATGCCACCAGAGGAATAGATCACACCATGAAATGGGCCACCCAAACATCCCCATAAGAACCTGCTTCAATATAGAAATAAAACCCCCTCCCACTATACACTCCCATTTGTCACCTACTACTCCACATTGGAGACCATATGGGTCTCATCACACAATTACAAGCCATACTCTATGGGGACCACATCCTGAAATAAGTCTTTCCTGAATCCCCACTTCTGGCCTTCACACAACCCTCCAAGCTCATCGTCAGATCTGAATTAATATATTTCAGAAGATGGTAGTGTCCAAATAATCTTTCCCAAGCTACCTTTTTTGAGTGTACTTCCTTTTTGATTAAATAGCCTGTCTGATCAGGAAGTTCTGGTGATTCTCTAGATCATGCTTAAAAAAAAAAGTGTACTAACTCCATAGTCCCTGCTTTGTGATGTTCACTTATGGAGAGTGCTCTGGAGCAAATTTTGTATAGTGTTGGCATTTGTACTAGCCATCCCTGGACATTCAGGCCCAACAGAAATGGACTTGCATTTTTCCCAGTTTTTTCCTCAGATTTAATTATATCATATCTGTATATAATACTGCATGATATCTCTGTAGTCCTGTAAAAAGTGCTAGTCCCTTGTTCCTAAAATTTTAGGAAACAGAAACAATATATGATTTAGGTGACACAAACAATGTTGCATGACACAAAAAATGAAGATGTAATCAAAGAAAATAGTTTTTACAAACAGCCCACAGACTGGTGAATATTTTTAAGAACAATGTTGCAAAGTTACAAATAATGAGAGTAAATGTTGTTAGTCAAAATGTTTGCAGAAATTTGAAAAGAGATAAGGTTAAGTTCATTGACTAAAATGATTGTTACAAGTTTGCTAAACTCTAATTATGAGTTGAAGCTTCTTGCCTTGGGAAATACTTTGACAACAACTGTAATAATTCTTGGACTATTCATTGTCATACATTTTAAATAGGTGTTCTTGTCCTTATTGTACTATATTTACAAGCAGTGTATTATTTCCTCAGACAAGCACCTTTCTTCATTACTCACAGCTGTTGTCTTAACACTATAGATATGTACAAGTCTATTGGGTCTACTTGTGTTTTGCGTACACTCACATATGCAGTGATTACGGATTATTCATGGAGCAACCCAACTCATTATTCCTTACATTCATTATTATTGCATGGAGAAAAATGACTTTCATATAATAAATCTTTGCACCTTGTCTTTTTTTGGAAATTAAAGATCGTATCTTGTAATAGGGCACTTTATGCCTCTAACATTCCAGAAGCATATTTTTGCTGCCTGCTCATTCATCAACCAGCATACAACTATCAATGAACTACAATAAACCCTAAGCCATATATAAAATCCCTGGAAAAGCTCCTGAGTATTTTACATTCCAGCATCTTAAGATAGCTGTATAAACTGCATCTGTAATAGGGAATGTAAAATTCAAGAGAAAAAGACCTATTACAAAATATTGGAAATATCCCTTTACTTAGAAAGAACATCACCCGTGAGAACACTTTTTAAATTGCCTTCATCTGGTTACCACTTTAAAACATATGGAAAGAAAGATTAAGGCCCTTTTAATGAAATCAAGCAACCATATTAGAAGGAGGGGGGATTATTTTAACCGGGACACATATCCCCAGAAACTTTTGGCTATTCTGTTTTGCAGGCTGAATGGACAGATCTTGAAGCAAGAACTGTTGATGGCAAAGAGAGAATATTTTTGGTATATCAAAGAAAGCAGAAATCTTTCATGTTTCAGAACTAATCAAAGCTTCCAATTTCTTGTAGAAATTGTGCGTATCTATTGGAGTACAGGAGGCAGTTGAAAAGCCTTCAAAAAGGGGGATGACAGGAAAAGGGAGTGCAAATACAATTTATCTGACTCTGCTGATTTTGTATCCACTAAAATCTATGTGTGACGTTATTGACATGAACTGTGACCGTATAGATCATGGTTGCAACCAAGGTCCTATAGTTGCACCAAACCTTGTAGAAAGGAGGTCAAGTATGGTGTCTTTACAAAAATAAAAGGGACAGAGCAGACTGCAACAGCTATCAACTATTTGCTCAGCATGGTCGGCAAGGTGCTTGCAGTGGTCCTGTTGAAAAGACTTCAAGACTTCGCTGAGATAGTCTACCCTTAGAGCCAGTTGATTACTCCACGACTGATGTGTCCTTCACATTGCACTTGTTCATGCCTTTTTCTTGCAACAACAGGCACCTCTCTATGTAGCATTCGTTGATCTACAAAAGGCCTTCAACACAGTTAGCAGGAATGGCATCTTGAAAACTGGCAGTCCACAAAAGGTGCTCTCCCTATTCAAGGAGTTCCACGAGGGCATGAAGGGAACCATCCAGTATGAAAATGAAACATCATCTGAGTTTAGTATTGATACTGACATGAAGCAAGATTGCATCTTAGTGCCTACTGGCTTTGTCCTCTTCTTCTCTATTCTTCTTAAGTATGACTTTGGAAATGACCAGTCTGGCATACTAATTGAATCGAGGATGGATGGCAGCTTGTTTGACATCAGACGATTCAAAGAGCAGAAAGCATGTCATCCAGCTTACTATTCGGGATCTGCTTTTCTCAGATGATACTGCAATAGTCTCTAATTCACTTGATGAACTGCAGGGCATGATGAACAAGTTTTCTGATGCAGGCACCAAGTTTGGCATGGTAATCAGTCTCAAGAAAACCGTTGTCATGTCACAAGGTACCAATATTCCACCTAAAATATATGTCAATAACGAAGCTCTGGACAACGTGGATCACTTCTGCTACCTTGGCTCAATTCTTCCCAGCTTGCTTAACCTTGATAGGGAACTTAATACTAGAAGTGGCAAAGCTTCTGTTCCCTTTGACAAACTTACCTCATGTGTTTAGAATAACAAGTTGCTAACCCTGAACACAAAGGTGTCTATCAAGCTTGTGTCCTTAGTACCCTCCTTTACAGTTGTGAAAGCTCGGTTTTGTACTCCAAGCAGGAGCTGAGATTGAACAGTTTCCACCTCTGCCGTCTTAGAAAAATCCTCTGAGTTACTTGGAACCACCGGATCACCAATAACGAGATCCTTGAGAGAAAGGTCTACAGTCTTTGCAGACTATGCTGGACATTTGCAGGTTTCACTGGCTGGGACGCATAAAGTGCATGCCTCAAGATCATCTGCCAAAGGCTGTGCTCTATGGACAATTTAAGAACTGCCTGTTACACAGAGGAAGGCCAAAGCTCCAATACAGCAACAAGGTTAAGCAAGGGCTCAAGAAATTCAGCATTCCCCCTGAAAACTGGGAAAATCCTGCCCACAATTGTTCAGTTTGGAGAAGACGAGTTAAGACTGGTGCAGTCAGCGCAGAGAGCCATCAGAGAGTCCAGGCTGATGCTCACAGGTGAGCCATGAAACAGAATATGCTTCAACTTCCAGTACCATTGCTAAGCTGACAGATCGACTGACAGATCAACTTTGTCGCGTCACCTTTCATCTGTCAGGAGGTTGGTCAGTCAACATAGATGTACAGGGAAGGTACAAAAACATCTAGACGTGAGAAATCTGAAGTGAAGTTGCAGGTGTTTATTGGGAAGGGAATATACATGAAGAGAACCAGCTGTGTGAATTATGATATGAAGCAATAGACTGGCTCATCTGGGAGTGAGACTTGAATGGCCTACGAATCTGTTGACACTTTTAAGGAGACAGACACATAATGAAACAAAATTCAAAGGAATGTCTTTCCTTCATATTGAAATTTTGAACCAAAACCAATATCTGCATAGGTTCAAAATTTCCTCAGCTAAATTCAACTACAGTGGGTACATTAAAAATGTTAATTCCAGTCTAGAGATATTACTAGACCTAATAGTATTCCCCATTTTCAGTATGGTGAAATGTCTCTGAAAGGTCTAACATTTCTAAAAATGGAACAAACTTTAAGTGTGACCACCATAGCCAGACCCCATCAGCATTATATAAATATCTCCACATCGATGGACCATTCCAGTAGAAATGTAATTGTGATTAAATAAAAAGGAAGGCCAATTTTTCAAACTAGTCTCAAACCTACATGCTAACCTTCACACAGCAATTTAGTTCATCCTCCTTTTTACGTATGCAAAGAACTGTCATGGGGGGGGTGACAGTATGTCCACAGTATGATGAATCCAGCGATATTGCCGAATATTTCATCACCTTTGAGAGACTGTGCACCCTCCATGCTATCCCTGAAGACCAAAGGATGACCACATTGACAGCAAAATTGACTGGAAGAGCTCTGCACATATACAATAAGATGCCTATTGATGATGTTTCAAACTATGGTAAATTTAAGGAACTGGTTTTGAAACAGTTTCAGGTTACACCTGAAACCTAAAGGGTTAAATTCAGGAGTCTTAAGAGGGGATCTGGATTGAGTAAAGTGGCTTATGTAAATGAAATGAGAGATGTGGTAGATAAATGGGTGAGGGGGAAAGGCATTACAAGCTTTGAAGGCATGTGTGATTTGGTAACACATGAAACTGCTACTTCTCAGAGTCCAGTTGTGGCCTCTTTCCACACAGGATTTGTAAAGCTTACTTCCACACAACCAAGCAATGAGCATATGCATGCTATTAAAATCAATGATGAAGTGCTTCTTGGATTGAGGGATACGGGTGGTCAGGAGGGACCTGATCCAGGAGAAGGATTTGTTGCCACGTAAAATGGCAGAATTAGAGCTGGTAGGGGGTTACAAAGTCCTTGCACCTTTATCTAAATTATACATGGAAACTAGGGGTTTACAGGCTGAACTGACCATTGCAATTTTGCACCATTTCTACTGGGAAATGATTTCTTTAATGTGGCAGAATCTGTCCCAAAGTTCATTAGCAATGAAAAGGAATCTTGCGCTAAAAGCCCCGGGGGGGGGGGGGAGGAGGGAAGATGTGAAGTCACATGGACTGCTAGGGGAATAGGAAAGTGTCTCTTAGGGCTTGGCTACACTTGCAAATTGCAGCGCTGGTAGTTTGCAGCGCTGGTCGTCCAGCTGTGCAGGGCCAGCGCTGGAGTGTGGCCACACTTGCAGCATTTGCAGCGCTGTATTGAGAGGTGCATTGTGGGCAGCTATCCCACAGAGCACCTCGTCCCATTTTTGCGCTGTGGGTTGTGGGAAGGGGACGGAAGGGTGCGGGTCATTCCGCTTCCTGTCCCAACGCCCCGTGGTGCATCGCTTTGCATCCCAGCATTCACAGTTTTTCCGGCCACGTTTGGCGCCATTGTGAGTCACTTGCTGTTTTTTACTCTCTGTCTGTGAATCACGATTTCTGTGGGAAATGGAGCCCGATCTGCTGAGGACTGTGATGATGAGTGTCGTCAGCACAACACGTTTGGCAGTTGAGCTATTCCTTCAGCTCCAAAGTGACAGTGAGGAGTCCGATGATGATATCGATGATATCGAGTCGCCTGCCGCGTGTGACACTACAGTGCTTGTGGCATTCACGGAAATGCTCAGCACCGTTGAATGCCGCTTTTGGGCTCAGGAAACAAGCACTGAGTGGTGGGATCACATCGTCATGGAAGTCTGGGATGACGAGCAGTGGCTGCAGAACTTTCGTATGAGAAAAGCCACTTTCATGGGACTGTGTGCTGAGCTCGCCCCCACCCTGCAGTGCAAGGACACAAGATTGAGAGCTGCCCTGACGGTGGAAAAGCGGGTGGCTATTGCAATCTGGAAGCTGGCAACTCCAGACAGCTACCAGTTGGTCGGGAATCAGTTTGGAGTGGGAAAGTCGACCGTTGGAATCGTGTTGATGCAAGTTTGCAGGGCAATTAATCGCATCCTGCTAAGAAGGACCGTGACTCTGGGGAACGTGCAGGACATTGTGGATGGCTTTGCACAAATGGGTTTCCCTAACTGTGGAGGGGCGATAGATGGGACGCATTTTCCTATTCTGGCACCCCCCCACCTAGCATCCAAGTATGTTAATCGGAAGGGGTATTTCTCTATGGTTCTCCAGGTGCTTGTGGATCACCGTGGGTGTTTCATTGACATTTACACAGGCTGGCCTGGAAAGGTGCATGATGCACGCATCTTTCGGAACAGTGGCCTTTCAGGAAGATGCAGGCAGGGACTTATTTCCCAGACAGGAAGATCACAGTAGGGGATGTCGAAATGCCCATTGTGATCCTTGGAGACCCCGCTTACCCGTTACTGCCTTGGCTCATGAAACCCTATACAGGGAAGCTTGACAGGAGCAAGGACCGGTTCAACTACAGGCTGAGCCGGTGCCAAATGACTGTGGAGTGTGCTTTTGGGCGTTTAAAAGCCTGCTGGAAGTCCCTGTATGGGAAGCTAGACTTCGGGGAAAGCAGCATCCCCGCGGTTATATCCGCATGCTGTACCCTCCATAATATTTGTGAAGGGAAGGGTGAAACATTCAGTCACGCATGGACCACCGAGGTTCAAGTCCTGGAGGCTGAATTTGCACAGCCAGAGAGCAGGGCTACTAGAGAGGCCCAGCACAGGGCTACAAAGATTAGGGATGCCTTGAGGGAAGAATTTGAGGCTGAAAGCCAACAGTAATGTTTGCTGCCTTGCATGGGAGTGAGGTGCAGTGGTTACACTGTGAGGATTCTATTACCCCTAACATGATTTCCAGTGACTGTTTCTTTACTGGGATAAGGTATCTTTCACTATCTGCAATAATAAAGACTGTTTTCAAAGCCAAGATTTATTTTATTGAAAAGAAAAATACTTCATTCTGTATCAATAGCTGAAGTTAGTGTGAACATTCATTTTCTGCTTTTATATCTTAATAGGACTTTATTTTTTCCAAAAATTTTTCTTAATAGTCCTCAATGGAGACCTTCTCCATCTTACCTCCTCCTTCAGGGGCCTGATAGCCTCGTCAGAAAGGGCTTGATGGAACTACCTTCAGAGACCAGCATTGCAGCCACTAATCCATGCTTATTCCTATACAACAATGCAAGGCTCTATCTAGGAACTGAGCTAGCTTGCTCATTCTGAAGCATTCACTGAGCTGCTCAGGACTTCATAGTAATCTAAACACTGAAAAGTGGTCGGGAAGTAGAGCTGAGTGGGAAATGGCTTCCCTCTCCTGCAAGAATTTTTGAGATTTTGACTTTTTTTTTCCTATCCCAAACCAGAAGAAAGTTTAAAATCTCAATGTTTGTAAACTGGAAATTCAACAATTTTTGAATTGGGTCAATTGAAACATTTTGTTTTGATTTCAATCTTTTAAACTTTGGTACTATGAACAAACTTAAATTTCAGAATGAAAAGTCCTTTTCCTTTAAAAAAAAAAAAAAGAAAAAGAAAAACTGCTTCAAAATGTTGAGATGGGACATTTTGACAACTTTGAAGCTTTTTTCAGCATTTTTTTTAAAAAACGGGAAATTCATCATAACAGACCCTTTCCCACAAAAAACTTTGTTGAAGACTTCCCAACCAGTTCTATCAGGGAATTTGCTTGCTGGTTAAATTCTCAATTGCAAGATGGTTACATGTCTTTTATTATACAACTCCAACTCACTGCTGAAGTAAAACATTATCCATTTCCCTTGAGCTTTTTACATTTTTGGTGCATACGCATTTTTGTTAGTTTTAAAACTGGATGATTTCTTCTGAGGTATTTGACAGAAGTCAATGTGCCTGAGACTACAACTAGCTCCAACATATGAAAAGTACAAAACGGCTAGTATCTTTCTAGAATAAATGAGTTCTGAACAAAAATATTCAGATTCTATTAAAGTACTTGTTTTCCATTCAAAAGCCATGTTTGCCAGGCTTTCTGTGATATAAGTCCCTTATGCATTTACAAGTATGTAGCAACCATGACACGTGCATGCAGTCTTCTGCAATCACTCTCCAAAAATAAATGGATAGAGGATGTCATCATTCATAAGTGAGACTTTGCTGTGCAGAGCACCTAATTTTTCAACACCCAGGGGACTATGTAGAATTTGCATTCAGTAAGTGGCAGACTGGTGATTTTAGGATTTATAATATTCTTGAAGAAGCAGAGTTTCAGATTTCAGTGGAAAGCTGTTATTTAACTGCAGCAAAGAGTCCTGTGGCACCTTATAGACTAATGGATGTATTGGAGCATGAGCTTTCGTGGGTGAATACTGACGAAAGTGGGTATTCACCCACGAAAGCTCATGCTCCAATATGTCTGTTAGTCTGTAAGATGCCACAGGACTTTTTGCTGCTTTTACAGATCCAGACTAACACGGCTACTCCTCTGATACTTGGTATTTAACTGTTACACCAGAACCACACTTACTTGGAGAATCTCTAAACACTTCAAGTGTTCATGTCTCCCTCTAGTTTGTGTCCTCCTTTCTGCTTTTCCTAATAGGTACTTGTAGTCTCCATAAAATGGGATTATATCATTCCATTGCTGTGTTCTTTGGGGGGTCCCAATCCCACACCTAATTTACATCAGTGATGAAGCTCCCATTGACTTCAGGTGGACTAGGATTTGGTTCAGTGCTTCCTAGTTGTGTATGCTGTGTTTTCAGTATGTTTGTGTTTCTTTTAAACAGATCAGAATGTTTTTAAAGGATAGTAGATAACTTCTTTTGGGAATGAGTATCTGCAATCTGTCCAACTGAGTCAAGTGGAAATGGTAGTGCTTTATATATTCTTCAGGGGCCTGACCCAGTGCCCTTTAAAATCAGTGGAAAGATTCCTATTGACTTGAAAAGAAATTCAATCAGGCATTAAGAGCATATTTAAACACAGGTATTGTAGACTACATTCAAACATAAATTGTATATTTTTTTTAAAAGTCTTTTGATTTAATAGTAGCTATAGAAAACTATACATAACTTAAAATATGAACATGCTCCAGACACAGGCAAACGCTCTACAGTCTTGGACTGCTACTTTCTATCACCTCACCCCCATAACACCTCCTTAGAGATCTCATATACTTCTCACTTGTACATCTGTGCTTTCTCTGAGATAAGAGATAAAAAATATGTTTTAGAAGAGGCTGTAAAATCTAAGCAGAAGAGCCATTCTTGTCTCCAATTTGGAAACTGCCGAGTGTCAGGATCCTTGTGGCTTTAGTTTAGGCCCCCACTTTATTTATTTATTTTAAACTACTTATTTATGTAAGTAGTATTAACAGGTTTACAAATCCTTGCCATGTAAATATCAGAAACAAAGCAATCATTGCAACAGTAATGTTTAGAGAGAAACTCTGCAGAAATATAGTCATCAGATCTCTCTAACAGGGTGTAATCCTCATATTATATTACAAAGTAAGGATCATATGACATGTCATTTCTAATGCTTTTCTTAAATTGAGTCTAATCTCTGATGACACACATTTAACAGACAGTACTTTGTCTGAGTAGCTACTTAAAAATTGTGATGCCCTGATGCAGCATTTCCCCTGGATTCTCCCATTTCAAAGCAGAGTAGATCAAGGAGCACTAGGAAACTTTTAATACAGGACAGTTGGTGTGCAGCAAGCTAGTGCGCTGTAGATTTACATCACAGCTAGCCCCACCCTGTTTGTCTAGACAAACACTCTGTATGAATCCTGAGCAAACTTTAATAATTCAGTGATTTGGTTTGAAACTTGTCCAGTCCCTTTTTATAGCTAAACTGGGCTAGAAAAAGATCATTTAACAACACTTTGGGAAGTACAGAGGCTGCTGAAAATGAAAAAAATACAGTACCCAATGTGCTGGGGTGTCCACAGGACTGACAGGTAGGCCAATTAACTCCACAGGCTGTACCTGGAGGAGGAGCCAGGGAGCTAATGAAAGCTGGGCAGGAAGAGGTGGGGCCTATAAAGCCAGGAAGCTGGCAACAGAATGGGGCTGCTGCTGGGGAAGGGCAGTTACTCTCTGGGAAAATGAAGTGTTTGGAGGCTGCAAAGCGGTATAAGCTGTAATAACTCCCTGGGAAGAGGGAGGAGTGCTTGGTGCTGGTACACCCAGAGAGGGGAGGGGAATCAGAGTGTAGGAAGCAGTCCAAGGAAGAAGCAGTGAGGGTAGAGAGGAAAGCTCAGAATTGCTGCACTGAGGGTCCTTGGAACCCGGAGTAGTGGATGGGCCTGGGTTCCCTTACTAGCCACCCAGGGCATGGCATAGACCAGAGACAGTGAATGGGACAACTGCCTAGGACTCCTGAAGGAAAGACTTTGATATACCCTGGCTAGGTCACTCAGCATTTCCCACTTCCAGGGGACTAAGTCTGAAGAAGATGCTGCAGTTCCTGGAGTGAGAGAGGGAGTGCAGACTAGAGTCTCAGAATGACTGCATGCAAACCAAAGAAGGGGGGGCATTGCCCTCAAGAGCTAATCCACAGAGTACTCAGGAGGAAGTGCCAGACCAGTGGTAAGTGGAGCACCCTGTGACACCAACCATTATGGAATCTCAGAAGAAGTTAGGTCTCAGAGATTAACAAAACAAAAACAGGGCCAAAACTTTAGGCTTCACTACTAATTTTTTTTTAATTCAACATGATCAAATAAAAACAAACAAGGGCAGTTAATTATTAATACCTAACAAACAGAATATTGTGCCTTTGTGTTCCCTCTGCTGGTTTTCAGCATTGTCATTGCCAAGTTTCAGTAGTCATGAATCAGGCCACAAAAATCATGAGCTATTAAATATTTTGGATTCTTTTTATTTGCCTCCTGTTTTGTTAGTGATTAAGAGCACTTGTTTCATGTTTTCAGACTTTTTTCTGCAACCATGAGGGCTAGAAACAAAAGCTGAGACTTTCCTATAATCACATGCTTCCAGGACCTGGGGCTTTAAGAAAACCATCAATTATTGTGAGATAAAATCACTAGAGTTGGCAACTTCATCAGCTATCTGCTGCAGAAACCAAACTCCAAGCCCCATTCTTGCTCTCATTGAAATAAATTTACACAATTTCTGTTGACTTCAGTGGGAGCAGGATCAAATCTGATGTAGAAATAAGTAAATAGATAAAACTGTATTTAACTCCTATATTTATTAGACATAACACCAAGTGTTTACCAACTGGGGAAAAAACCTAAAGGCTGGTTCCTACCCTCCTCTAAGTAAGGTCCGAATCCTGCAACTGTAATAATGACTTGTCCTGATGTCTGCTTTAGATTTTTCCATTTGTCAAATTTCAATTCCCTTTCTCTCTCCTATTTCTTAGAAAATAAATCTATCTTTCAAAGATAAGTACAACAAAGCAGTAAGGACACTTCTATATGAATCCATTGAGAACCAGATTCTCAACTTGCAGAAGTTGCTGTAGCTCCATTCAATCAATAGCGCTATGCTGATTTACCTCAACTGAAAGTAAAAAATTCTCATGGACTCTCGCATGAAAACTTTAATCATTTTGTTTTGTGTCCTGCTTCCCCCAAAAATGTTTTATTGGGGAATTTTGACAACGTGGCTATTTTTTTTCACCCCTGACAACTTGCTAGAAAATTCAAATTTCTGCATGTTTTTCAATATAGAACTACTTTGTTTTAAAAATTGGCCCCAAAGGGCTATTTTTTCCGGTATATTGTACATAAGTGGCAGGTTCCAAAAATGTGTGTATTGTCCACTTATACTGGAAGAAGGATATGAGCCATGGGATGGGGTTTAATTAGGCTGCAACTTTATTCCTAAATGTCTGGGAGTATCTGGCAGATAAAATTGTACAATGCAGGTAAATCCATAATCATTTACCTATACCTGGGGGCAGGCAGGATCCTGTCAGGCTTTTCCCTTTAGCAATCCTGGTCCACAGCCAACTTATGGAATCCTGCCTTCCTGCCCTTCCTCAAACAGGGGTCTATAAAGGAGCAGT
Source organism: Mauremys reevesii (assembly GCF_016161935.1). Lineage (NCBI taxonomy): Eukaryota > Metazoa > Chordata > Testudines > Geoemydidae > Mauremys > Mauremys reevesii. Next base: position 242,098,322 of record NC_052624.1, read on the forward strand.
GAGTTGACTCCCTGCTGTACCAGTCATAGGAGCCCCAACTGTTTCTGATTCTTCAAAGAGCACCTCCTTTAAATCCTTTACCAATCCATTTTATCTGATCAGTGTATCCCTCCCCTATTGAGTACCTGCACTCCACATCCACCACAATGAGGTGCCAGCAATTACCTTGGCTGCCTCCTCCCCATACCTAGCTGGGTTCCCAGACGTATATTAATGCCCCCATTGATACTGGCCGAAAATGTCAGCTACCAAGTCTGAGAAGTGGACCCCAACCTGCCTAAATAATTCCGGTGCTCCCTATGCTATGTCTGAATAAGAACTAACTGGCTCCTCTCCCACCCCCACGACACCTATGAATTTGGCAACTTCCCTATTCACATACCCTCCTAGTCTTATTAACCTGATGGGGCTTCACAGCTCCCCCCTCTGCCCTGTGTTACAATATATCTGGGAATAGTTCCAGAATCTGCCTCTGGTTCCTCTTAGCTCTGAGGATTAAATCCAACCCTTTACACATTCTCAAATCATTTGCCCCTAGATAAACCACAAAATCATATCTGGCACCAGAAGAGGTGTCAGCTAGTCCCATATCGTGCCCTTCCTCCCATGCTAGCTCAGGACTGTTTCACCTAGGGTGACCAGATGTCCCGATTTTATAGGGACAGTCCCAATTTTTGAGCCTTTTTCTTATATAGGCTCCTATTACCCCCCCCCTCCCCCGTCCCGATTTTTCACATTTGCTGTCTGGTCACCTTAGTTTCACCACAGAGGCCCAGTTGAGAACTTCCAGACAACCTGGAAGGCTGCCTATGTGCCCAGTAAACGATACTGTATCTGTAGATCCACACCTGCCTGGGCTGTCTGCCAGCATCTGGAATGCAAACACAAAGGAAAGTTAACACTGATTCCCCACCTGGGGTCTTGTGTGTTCTGTATGCTCCAGAATACCAATGCTCAATGGCCTAAACTGTGCTAGCCCCTAGGTCCAGCTGGGCTGCTGCTGTTGACACCCCTGTCCTGCAGGGCCGCCCAGAGGATTCAGGGGGCCTGGGGCAAAGCGGGGGAGCTGCGGCGCTTGTACTCACCCAGTGGCAGTCCAGGTCTTGGGCGGCATTTCGGCAGCGGGGGGCCCTTCAGTCGTGCCACATCTTTGGCAGCACTGAAGGGCCCCCTGCTGCCGAAATGCTGCCGAAGACCCCGACCACCACCAGGCCAGGGCCTGTGGGACCCCTGTGGGGCCTGGGGCAAATCGCCCCACTTCCTCCCCCCCCCCCCGGCAGCTCTGCTGTCCTGAATGAATGGGAACCAAATTCATATGCTGAAGCCCCAAAGTTGTCAGTCCACATCTTAAAACTGCAACAAACTGGGGTTCTGTGAGGAGATTCACATCACCGTGAATCAAGAGAAGCCCACCCTCCCAACCATGGATATACTCTGCTTAGCTTTAATGGAATGTGGCAAGAACAGCCCCTCCATTACCTTAAGCGTGACAGTACTATGTAGCAATATGCATTGGAAGGGCCCAATCCTGTTTAGCAGCTATCAGGATTTGATTGTATTTTCCCATGTATTCCAACCGAATGCTGGAAGCTGTTGGCACACCTGCTAGGGAGAACACTTTTCAAAGCATTACATGGGGCTTTAGACATGTGGCTCCCCTTAATATTATGTAGTGAAATTCCAATGCAGTATTTTGAGAATTTACTTCCTCAGTGACTGCCACTATATTTCACATAAATTTCCCCTCAATGTCCCATGGCAAGTCTATCATTGTTTTATACTTTTCAGATTGTTTCAATCATACTTATGCAAAGATTATTTTTGTAAAGAAGCAGTAATGATGCATTTGACAATATACACCTCTACCCTGATATAACGCAACCCGATATAACACGAATTCGGATATAATGTGGTAAAGCAGTGCTCTGGGGGGAGGGGTTTGGGGCTGCACGCTCCGGTGGATCAAAGCATGTTTGATATAACATGGTTTCACCTATAACACGGTAAGAGAGTGTTTATATCAAGGTAGAGGTGTATGGGGAATGTCTTAAATTCAGGGATCCTAAAATGATCTTAAATTGTAGCATTGTTTTATTATGTTGGAATTAAAATGTGAAATTATTAATATGAGAAATCACCAAACACCAATTTAACCATAAATTCTTCTATTAAACCCAAAGGCCAAATGGTACTTTTATAGAGTTGCTCTAAACATGCCTAAAAAGACTAAATAATAAGCAATTTACTACATCCAAACAGTAACAAAATATGTATAAGCATTTGATCAAGATACTCACAAATGAGATAAACCCAGGGGTGCTTAGAACCATATTGGTTGACTCCAGAATGGTCAGGCAGTTTTAGCAATGAACCTTTAACAGTTGACTTTTTATACCTCTTAACAAACAAGTGCTGTCATTGCCAATTACTAACTTCAGTTAAAAACCAATTTGAGACAGTTTACTCTTATTTTCAGTCTTAATCCAGATCAGATTTACAATCTCCTTTCTCCCCAAAGCCTTTCCTCCTCTCCTCCTTGCTGTCCAACAGTTGTTTTGTTTTATTGCACCTGAGCTCACATAGGAGATAGCACTGGTATGTGGGATGGGGAAAGGCCATGTTGGCTCATTTTAAAGCAGATTTTCTGATTCAAAACCATCTGCAATCACCCCTATGAGTCAGAGGCCTTCCTTTTAGAAACTTTCCCTTATCTCATTACTTATTCTTTGAACCAGACATCCTCCCTACTTCATTCCTTTTGGCCTTGTAAGTCATTATTTTCAAGGCCTTCCTTCTACTTGCTAGTCAGGGCCCTTCTTTACGACACACATACATTTCCTTAACCAATAAGCTAACTTTCATTCTTTAATTGTATACTTATCCTGCATTGTGTACAAAGTTCTTGTGGATTCAAGCTGTAAAAACGAGACAGGGTGAAGGTGGGTCCATTCCCCCTTCATGCCAATCAGAAGTTTCTACACATGGAAAAGGCTTAACACCTCTCAAAATGCCACTACTTCACTATGTGATTCACGGGAGCTCCCATGAAGAATATTTTGGAGCGAGCCAGAGTTCGTCACTACTACGGCTGCTGACGTGCATCTCTCTGCAGAAGACAGACTGTAGCCCTGTACTACAATTATACATTTTGAGTTAGTTTTGTAACATTTATTTCTTAATACAGTTGTATTTTTTTTAAATAGTCGGGAAGATGAGAATAGACTTTATGGCTGAAGTCCTATCTTTAATGAAGTCAATGTGAGTTTTGTCATTGACTTCAATGGGGCCAGGTTTTCACCCCAACATTTATTTTTAACCCAAAATAAATAAATAAAAAATTATGCCACAGAATTTTAGCATTTCAGCTGTAATTACTTCAATGCCCAATGACCTTGTATTTATTAATTTCCTGTAGTAGGAAATTGAAAATGTGACAAATATAATTATAAAATGTAGATTTTTAAACCCTCTTTTGCATTAGTTTTGTGTGAGTGACACATTACTATTAAGGCACTTTAGTCATTATTACTATGTGCTCCTCTTACAGTCACCCCCTATGGCAATGAAAACTTTCTGCTTTGAATTTTTTTCTTAATATTGGCTTAGACACAGTATTACAGCAGGTCTGAAGGGAATCGTGTTTTCATTTGGATTTCGGAACAATAATAATATTTAGAGGTATATTATGTGTCTTGGAGGCACTGGAGAAGTCTCCATTTGTTTTATACCTAGACTATTGCAGTTTGTGATGTATATGCACAGGGGGAGATGCAAATAGTTAAATTCAAGTTGTGATTCATTTGCATTGTCTATTAATGTGGCTTCTACGTGGTAGAATCCAGCTTAGCTTGAAGCAGCAGTACAATTCAAAAGTAAAGAGTAGCACCATCATAGAAATGTAATGCTGACAGAGCAGAATTCATCTGGTCATATATATATATATATATATATATACTAACTGTGAACAAAGGTTATTTTAAGTCATTTATCACAGAAGCAACAAGAAAAACTTGATTCTGCTCCCACTGAAGTCAATTGGAGGTTGGCCATTAACTTCAATAGGGGTTGGAGTGGGCCCAAAATCTTTAGAAAGCAGTATCTAATAGTAATAATAATAATTAATAATATTTTGAAGTTCTGTATTGTGACTAGGGTACTACACTGGGTTTTAGAAGACTGGGATTGAATTCTTGATTCTGCCGCTGGTTTGCTTGGTAACCTTGGGCAAGTCACTTCCCGTCTCTATGGTTCAGTTTCTCAAACTGTAAAATGGAGATAATTATATTGACCTTCTTTGTAAAGCCCTTGAAGATGTACAGATGAAGAGCATTATATCGGTGCCAGATTTTATTATTTATTATTATGCATTTAATTCTCCTAACTACTCTGTATGGTATTATTTTATTGCACTGATTTCACAAACAGATTAATTCTTTGGGTGTGTCTACACTGCAATTAAAAACTTGTGGCTGGCCCATGCCAGGTGACTCAGGCTTGGGCTAAGAGGCTGTTTAACTGAGGTGCAGACATTCAGGCTTGGGATGGAGCCCGGGATCTGGGCTCCTGCAAGGGGTAATATATCTTTAAGTTTGAAGATGTGTATCTAAATTCAGAATGGATGAATCTGAATTTGCTATTGGAAATTCAGCTCAGCTCCACTCAGTTTTATCAAAAAGATCCAGTCAAAACTTCATTCTAAAAAACAAGGATCTTAGTAAACACATTGTATGTTCAGCATGAACAAAAATGGCTGTATTAACAGCAATTTGTTGTTGGGAGATTTTTTGAATAGATTATTTTGCTTCTAAATAGTGATGCCCCTTCTGATGATAAATGTAGACAGGAAAGTATTTAGGCCCAGATTCATTCACCTACATTTCAGTTTTAGGCTCCACTGCCATCCACAAAATTTCTGCTCAGCTGCCACCTAACTCTGTAGGTGGCTAAACTCATTCAGCACCTACGTGTTTGCTGTAAAAGTTCCCTAGTTGCCTCTGTTTCTGCTTCTGGGCATGAGCACCAGTACCGGGTTTACCACGGCGCTGAGCCCATGCTCTAAAGGGGCCCCGGCCCGGCCTGCTCTTCTTTCCCCCCCCCCCCCCGCAGGGGTAGCAGGCAGAAGTTTTGATAATGCTTTTTGAGGGGAAAAAAAACTAAAGATAGTTTTAATTGATACATTATATCTCATCATGGGATTATAAATTCTAATTCTATAGTTTGAGACAATATAGTCATGTAATGTGTAAGAAAAGTTTTGTAAATGAGTTCTAATAGTTCATGGATTAGGGACCCAATTTTATGGGGTTCCACAAGCTTTTATATAGATTATTTAGGTTAATCTTTCTATCTATCCAATGGGACTCAGTGCTCAGTCTAGAAGATCCCATCAGAGATGCTTAGTTTTGCAGTTCTCAAACTGTGGATTTGTGTCTCCGGAGGTAACGTGCTTGTTAACAGCAAAAATGTTTTAAATAAATATATAGCGGTGAGAAATAAGAGACCTCAACTCTATTGTCCCTCTGCAAATTTGTGTACACAGAGTCAATCCCTTACCTCTTTCAAAAGAGAAGTTTCAAAAAGTTCAGTGAATAGAAGATTGTTGGGGGAAGAATAGATATGGACAAGGAGAAGTCTGGAGATAAATGTGAGAAGTGAGGGACATGCTTTTTTGTTAAAGTATTATGTTTGCTGTTGAAGAAGAAAACCAGAATACGTAATGTTCTTGTTTTAGTCTGTAATGTCTGTCTGGTGGTGATCTCCTAATACAGCATGGCAAGAAAATCCTCCAAATATTAATGATTAACCTGTTGAATTGGAGATAGTTCACCTCCCAATGACTTCATAAATATCTGCTTCAGTTACCTTTGGTAAATGAAATAACCAAACAATCATTCATTTTCTGATATAGCTGTAAAACTAATCTGAACAATTTTCAAAATAAATCACTGTTTAAAAATTTATAGTGTGTACCTTCTAAAAATGAAACCTACATTTCTCTGAGTTGTGAAGAGTATGTATTAAGGTTATAACAACCAACAAGAATGCACTTTTATGTAGAAAACCATGATTAAATCGAGTCTTCTGGACTAGTGATTTCAATGCTAAATATTTTAAATGAGCTGTTAGTTCGTTGTGATTGGTTGAGTAAGTCACATGATATTTTTTTTCCATCCTGTTTGGAGGAGCATAGTTCTTATAACCAACATGGAGATCTGAAGAAGACTCTTAGGCTGTGAATTATTAATGAAGTTGTAGCAAGTAGTGTATAGACAAGAAGGTTTAGGAAATGTTAGAAGATAGACACCTTTTCCTTTCAGGGTCATACAGACCTTGCTCAAGGCATGAGCCCTAGAAAACCTAAGCTATTGTAAGATACATTGTCTAGAAACTGTTTAGATTTCATTTTCTGCCATCACATTCAGTAATTTCATGTGCATATATAGTCCTAGTTGTATAAAGTGTCTTCAAATCCTTCTGTCTTATTTAATGTCTTTGTATCAGGGCTTTTGATCAGGGATTTGGGGAACTCTGCTCCCCTGCTATGTTAGAAGCAGACTGAGCAATCTGAATGGAGTGCTTGTGTACTGAAGTACTTCTCAACATGAATAAGGATATTGGAATATGGCTAATCAGTGTCCTATCCCCCTACCAAATATTCTCAGACAAACTGCATTAAGATGGAGTTAAGTCTAAGAGTACCAATCAATAAGTGAAAAAGAGAAAAAAAATTACAGGGATGATGTAATTAACCCCAAACCAAGCATTATAAACACAGGAAATTAAATTTTTAGGGTATGACTAAAAGAAATGCAAATGTTTTGAGATCACATGTACAGTTAAGGAACTTGGAGAATCTTAATTTTGCCCTGCTGTGATACCATACTACAACTACACAATTATGATTACAGCATTTTACTGTTGCTGATCCATATTAGATTAAATTGATTTTAAAGACCTATTAGATTTTTTTTTCATATTTTTCTCCCCTCTTGCCATCACTACAGGGAAGAATTAGATTTGTGGAGGATGTGCTCTATTTTCGATACAACACAAAAATTGAATCCCTGTTTTAGTTTAAAACAACACTCAGTCTTAACTATGGAATTGTGACCAGTGCCTCTGCAAAACTACTTTTGATGTGGTTAAGCTTCCACATCTGAGTTTAAAACTGCACAAGTACCTCTTCTGGCTGGCTTGGCATTACCTCTCCCTAGCCAACATCGCCCTGATTTTAGTGTTGTTCTGGGCCCGTGGTAGATTGCGGCTTGCAGGAAGCTTCTGCTGCTGTTCCCATGCTCCAACAGACTCAATCCTCTGGTGGCCTGCAACCTAGGGAGTGAATCTGGTACATTTAATTCAGTCTCCTTGTGCATATTTAAGATTCTGTCTTATTGCATATGCTGATATGTTAAATGTCTTAAAGTATGTGGGGGCAAATTCTGCCCTAAATTACATGCATGAAACTCCATTGAATCAGTGAGGAGTCTGAGTAAACAGTGAAATTAAAATGTGATGTTGTATGTACAGGGGCATGATCCTGGCCAGAAGTAAGCAGGCCAAATTGGCATTTCTTAACTAGCCTGCAGTGTATTGTAACATGTGGTGATCTAGATAAATGCATGTTTTTATTAAAATATATCTTAAAACCTCACAAACCAGTGCAACGAGTGGAAATCATATTACTATTTCTAAATCAAATTTCTTCATTGAAGTCAAAATCTGCAGATGGCTTAAAATGTGATTATAAAACAATATAATACTGGATTTTCAATAGTTTTCTGTGGAGTCATATAACAGATGAGACCCTGTCACAGCCCCTGGGTCCTCTGAAACTATTTACCAGTGCCTTGAGTGCACACCGTTCAAGTGGCAATCCCATTCCACCACGTCTTTTTGGGGTGGGATCCCATTGTGACCAAAGAACCCCTCAATGCCAGAGTTTGAATTAAAACAGGGATTCAAACCAGTTTTATATCAAACAAAAGCTGTTTTTTCACCTGTCTCTCCAGTATGTAAATTAAGCAGTATAAACCAACACAATGGAGAGTGACTTTACATATGAAGTCAACGAGGGGGATGTGAAAACAATAGGAAGGCTGCACATCATAGAATAAGCTACATGGAGGTTATCCTGACTCTGAGATACAGACAACGAACTTTGGGAAATATAAAGAGAAGGCAAGGAAGACATCCTTTTATCCTGCACCTAGGTGTAATTGGGCAGTGTGATTATGTTCATGAAAACTGGATCTCAACCAGGTTTGGTAGAAAACACTGCAAAGGACATTTGGTATGAGATGACTTCTTTAGACAGAATGTAAATCTATTAAGCTAAGTTTAATCTCAAGAAATAGTTACGATTGTTATGTGTAACCCTGTTTCCATTAGCCTTTCTTACTATCTCTTGAATCTTGAGCTTCTGATGATAAATGTATTGTTTTCACTATAAACATATCTCACACTGTGGTGTTACAAGGAGTTGATCCTGAGTTGAATCATTCAGGCTGGTGTGTACACTGTTCCCTCTAAGGACAGCAGACCTAGTATTTCTGTGAGTGTTCAGTGGATAAAGGTTTGGACACTACAGGGTCACACTTCAAAGGGGCTTGGAGAGTGGGGTACACCTATTGTTAACCTGCAAGGCAAATTAAGGGCTGGCATAGTCTAGAGGAGATTGCTTGGGCATCTCACAAACTGGTGGTATCAGGGAGCTGACACCCAGTTAAACTCAAGCAAATCTTCCTCTTGCTGGAGGCAGGGGGGTAACAAGGTGCCTCTCAGTCCTGGTTTCAGAGTAGCAGCCGTGTTAGTCTGTATCCGCAAAAAAACCAGGAGTACTTGTGGCACCTTAAAGACTAACAAATTTATTTAAGCATGAGCTTTCGTGAGCTACAGCTCACTTCTTCGGATGCATAGAATGGAACACACAGACGGGGGATATTTATACATACAGAGAACATGAAAAGGTGGAAGTATGCATACCAACAGGCAGAGTCTAATCAATTGAGATGAGCTATCCTTAGCAGGAGGAAAAAAACGTTTTGAAGTGATAATTAAGATGGCCCATAGAAGGTGTGAGGAGAACTTAACATAGGGAAATAGATTCAATTGGTGTAATGACCCAACCATTCCCAGTCTTTGTTTAAGCCACAGTTAATAGTATCTAGTTTGCATATTAATTCAAGTTCAGCAGTTTCTCTTTGGAGTCTGTTTTTGAAGTTTTTTTGTTGCAAAATTGCCACCTTCAAGTCTGTCACTGAGTGGTTAGAGAGGTTGAAGTGTTCTCCCACTGGTTTTTGAATGTTATGATTCCTGATGTCAGATTTGTGTCCATTTATTCTTTTGCGTAGAGACTGTCCGGTTTGGCCAATGTACATGGCAGAGGGGCATTGCTGGCACATGATGGCATATATCACGTTGGTAGATGTGCAGGTGTATGAGCCCCTGATGGCGTGTCTGATGTGATTAGGTCCTATGATGGTGTCACTTGAATGGATATGTGGACAGAGCTGGCATCGGGCTTTGTTGCAAGGATAGGTTCCTGGGTTAGTGTTTATGTTGTATGGTGTGCGGTTGCTGGTGAGTATTTGCTTCAGGTTGGGAGGCTGTCTATAAGCGAGGACTGGCTTGTCTCCCAAGATCTGTGAGAGTGAGGGATCATCTCTAAGGATAAGTTGTAAATCTTTGATGATGCGCTGGAGAGGTTTTAGTTGGGGGCTGTAGGTGATGGCTAGTGGTGTTCTGTTATTTTCTTTTTTAGGCCTGTCCTGTAGTAAGTGGCTTCTGGGTACTCTTCTGGCTCTGTCAATCTGTTTTTTCACTTCAGCAGGTGGGTATTGTAGGTTTAAGAATGCTTGATAGAGATCTTGTAGGTGTTTATCTCTGTCTGAGGGATTGGAGCAAATACGGTTGTATCTTAGAGCTTGGCTGTAGACAATGGATCATGTGGTGTGTCCGGGATGGAAGCTGGAGGCATGTAAGTAAGTATAGCAGTCAGTGGGTTTCCGGTATAGGGTGGTATTTATGTGACCATCGTTTATTAGCACAGTAGTGTCTAGGAAATGGACCGCTTTTGTGGATTGGTCTAGGCTGAGGTTGATGGTGGGATGGAAATTGTTAAAATCTCGGTGGAATTCCTCGAGGGCTTCTTTTCCATGAGTCCAGATGATGAAGATGTCATCAATGTAGCTCAAGTAGAGTAGGGGCGTTAGGGAACGAGAGTTAAGGAAGCGTTGTTCTAAGTCAGCCATAAAGATGTTGGCATACTGAGGGGCCATGCAGGTACCCATAGCAGTGCCACTGACTTGAAGATATATATTGTCCCCAAATGTGAAATAGTTGTGGGTGAGGACAAAATCACAAAGTTCAGCCACCAGGTTAGCCGTGATATTATCGGGGATACTGTTCCTGATGGCTTGTAGTCCATCTTTGTGTGGAATGTTAGTGTAGAGGGCTTCCACCTCGATAGTGATCCATACAATCCATCAGTGATCTTCCAGAAAACACCATTCTGGCCACTTATCTGTCTTATCTGTGTCCTTGTTTTACCCTTGCTGTGTCCTTTAACAACCCCACTTGATAGCCTCCTTTGGTTTAACTCTATGCATTCGGACAAGAAGTAATATGTAACTGAACTGGGAAACCATGTCATAACTAATATTAATAAAAAACCAGACATTCTCAATTTGTTACAACCATTATAATTTTACCTGAACACCGATATAACACAGATCATAAAATTTCACCTTCTTACAGATATACTAAGCAGAATTAAACTCTGGTGTAATTCCACTGACTTCACTGTATTTACACCAGGCATGAATATGACCTAGTAGCACAAAACAGTTGGGCCTAATCTTTGTCATTACATCAGTGTCTACTCTTCAAGCTGGGGGTCTGCCGAGCTCCAGGAGACATACTCGCACTAGCTTTCATCAAGTTAATATCTTAAAACTAACGTGTAGCAGCAGCAGCTCAAGCGGTGAGGATGGGCTAGCCATCCCAAATACCTGCCTAGGGTCTCAGAGCTGGGGTCCATGGTGGGGTGCCCTCCCACTGGTCGTGCTGCAGCAGGTGCACTCTATTTTAGTGCAAGTCTGTCTCCTCAAGCAGGGAGTCAGACCCCAGCTCTAAGTGTAGACATACCTTCTGCTGAACTCAGTAGAGTTACGGTAGTGTAAAAGTAGTGTCGATGAGATCAGAATAAGGTCTTCTCTCTCTGTGCAGCAAAGAGAAATTCTGTAACGAAGTCAATATCAAAATGCCCATTGACTTCAAAGATATGAGGATCAGGTCATTAAAAAAGAAAGATCTTAAAAAATAAAATAAAATAAAAAAAAAAGAACTTGGACTCTTTCTCCATTAGTCAGCAAAGCTGGGCTGATCTTGTTATTTTATAATATATTAATAGCTCCCTATATCCTCAATGAATGTAACTGTGTGTGTCTATACTATACAGTATTAATCATGCTACTTGGGCATGTGGGGTTGGAGGAGGGGGTCATGTGCTTACTCCATACATAGAACAAAAGCCATAGGAAAGAAAATTCAATGTTCTGAAAGTATTGCTTTGCATGGGGTGTATTTGTTTTATAATAAAAGGCTTTCCAAAATGCCATAACTCTAGCAGGAATGTTACTCCTAATCCCCTTCATATAGTGTCAGTGCTGGTAGTAAATCCTGTCAGTACATATAGGACTCACTGGATTTCAGTACATTTGCTTCCTGCAAAATCTAATCTGAGAGAGGTTTCTTACAGAAGCCTCTAAGGCTCTGTCAAATCGAATAAGAATCTTTGTACAAAATTGTAACTAAACATATTTCATCTAATGTAACTATCTGCTGGTAGCAAAAATGCTAAGATACTTTCAAGGCCTCTGGTGACTCCTAATGGTCTTGGGAGTCATAGAGAAGTTATTTTAGGAAAATCTCCCTGCTCCCACTATTACAGGATATTTTTGTGATGTATTTCATAATGTGCATGAGATTATAGGGCCCCAAGGGATGATTTGTCATCCATAGAGTGAAAATGCACAGCCCAAATTGGGGAAAAGCCAATGAAGATGCATTGAAACCGCATAGCACACAGCTTTAAGCAGAATCAGAATTGTCTGCCAGAACCAATAACCTGGAGCCTGATCAAACTCAATTGCAAAACTCCCATTGACTTCACTGGGTGCAATATCAGACCTTTGGTGTAGCTGTCACAAGTGAAAATAGAACAAAAGTCTGCTAGCTTGCTTGCACTGTGGAAGCCAAATCCTGCCTACCTTAATCATGTGACTTGTCCCATTTACGTGAATAGGACTACTCAGGTAAGCAAGGAATGCAGGCTTTGATCCTTTATTTGTAGTCAAGGCCCTGAATCTAATGTGACACATTATGCATATATTATGTGGCAGGGACCTGGATTCATACAGCACCATTCAAGCCTTCTCCCACTGAGTGTGAACACAAGATGAGACACAGAGCAAGAGTTCAAAAGAGGGAAACTGTTTAATGTGCTGGTAAATGAGATGTGAGGACTCCATGTTTCTTAAGCTAAACTGGATCTCTATTCAGATAGCTATTTACAGTGGTGCTGCAAATGCAGTTTGCATTCAAGCCATGTGCACACAGACTGGCATTCTGATGCTTCCTCCAACCTGTACTGCTCGTTCTTCCCAAGGTCAGGTTGGGATTTTGTGAGGTGGTAGATGTCTCCTTTTGTTGTCAGTCACCATACTCTTTATACACCTTGCACTGCTCCATGTATGCACTCAATTGGGAATTCATGTCTGACATTTCTCAGGCCTGCCTCTATACCCAGGTGTGAAACATGTATCCATCTCATTGGGTCAGCTCTTAAAGCTTCTGGGATTACTATTCAGTCACTTTTACACAAAAATCCCACCTTACACACACACCTCATCCCTCTTCTAGTAGTAGGGGATAATGTCCTGTAGCACTTGTACCTTTTGATCTGGCCAGCCCTGGAGTGAGAATTTGTTTTATTGCCTTTAGTACTCCATCCTGTTTGATGCTTTGTTGGGTTGACTGGAGCCTCCCATCAGAGGCTATATCTACTCTATGAGCTCGTGGACACATACTCGTGCTAGCTCAATGAGAGGTAGTGCACATATGAATAGCAGAGTAGCCATGATAGAATGGGCAGTGGCAGCAGAGACATGGATGAGCTCTATCAAGTACGTATCCACTGTTTTCAGGTGAGTCTGTACTCTGCATGGCTCAGCCATGTCTCTGCTGCCACTACCTATGCTACTGTGGTTACACTGCTATTTATAAGTGAGCTAGTTCTCATCCAGCTAACACGAGTATGTATACACGCAGGGGCGGCTACAGGCCCCAGCACACCAAGCGCGTGCTTGGGGCGGCGAAATGGCTAGAGGCGCCCCTGTATACACGCACAGGGGAATCACACCCCTAGCTCATAGTGTAGACATGGCCGGAGATACAAAGGTATTGTAGCATGCTGTTAGACTGTGTGGTACTCTGGAAGGGATGCTCTGCCCAGTGACCTGCCACCAGTAGTGACTTTCCTGGGTAGGGCCTTAGCCTCACATCATAGTGACGCAGTCTCGATAACTTATTTTGTGGTCACTTCTGGTTTCTTTATGATGTTTGCTATTGACTTACGATCAGACTGCACGTCTGCTGGTAGACACTTTTTGCCTTGGATAAATCAGATAGTATATCCTCAATCACTGATAATGGGTAGTGACTTCTTTTCAATGCTTAGTTCAGTTGTTTTGGATCAGTGCGGCTCCTCAGTTTATCTGAAGGTTTTCTCACCACTGCCAGACTGCTGATTCACTCTGCAGTAGTTTCAAGGGCTATAATGATGCCTCTTCTTTGCAGGACACTTTTTTCTTCTGTGGCTTCACCAGGGCTACTGGAACTCTGCGTTTTAGTAGTCCGACAGGATGCATGTGAGGGTCTTTGTTAGGGGGCTTATTCCTTCTCGCATGAACAGAGAGAAACAATACCCAAAGTCCAAAGGTGCAAACAATTCAATGTTTATTGGGGTGAACTTCCAGCAAGCATGATTCCAGTTTCCTTCCTTAGTGTCCCCCTTCCCAGCTCTGACACCACAGAGCCTTCCCTGTGTCCCTGTTCCTGTTCCCATCCCCTGTTCCCATTCCCCCTTTAGCAAAACATGATCCCAATTCCCCCATCCCTAGTCCCTGTTCCCATTTTCCCCCCCACACTTCCTGATTGACTGCAGACTATATAGTAAAACTTGAATTCTGCTTAGCTATACCTTAACCAGTCATTTTACTGAAATTTAACTAACCAATCCTAACATATTGTAACATGGTTATTTAACCAATTATATTCCACCACCTTCATTGGTTTATACCCAACAAAATTAATTATACAGCAGACAGAAACAATTACAGAACCAGACAGAGACCATGCAAATAAACATACAAAACAATACAGAAGTGAGGATTTCACAACTACATCTATACAGACATAAGGGTTTTCCAGCTGTGTCTATTGATAAGTGAGTTCTTGCCAGACAGGATGCTATCAAACTAAGTTTCCTTTTACATCTACAGGATTGTATTCCTAATAGCCCAATAGCACCTTATTTCAATGTGACTAGTTTGGAATGTGAGGATGTGACCATACACTTCCCAGCTTATGGCTGCCTAACTACATCTTAGCTGACAGCCTTAGCCTGTCACAGTAAGAAAAGGCCATTCCACAGACAGTAATTTTGATTCTTTCTTTTATACCTCTATAACTAGCTAAGTGAGAAGAATACACCTAAATTCTTAAAGTATAGGCCTTTGCAGACAGGCATGAATATCTATATCCTAACAGTCTTTGTCTAACTTCAACTTGCCCTTTAAGTGCCCATCTCCTTTAAATATGTCCATACATTCTGTTCAAATGCTGGACAGAGCTCTTGGTGTCTGTTCTCCTTCCACTCTCACCTTGAGGATAGTCTGGTGTTTTACTGTTTTACCTCCCAACAGCAGCTGGTACTCTTAAATCTCAACTACTATAATCTCCACACAGTAATAACTTTTTTTTCCCCCCATGGGTTTCTTATCGACAGCCTGCCTTCGCTCACTGGCCTCAGAATGGTTTTATTTTCCATCATCAGCACCTGGCCACAGTTCTCCAGACTAATATGCTATTTATCAGTGTTTCTGGTTTCCAGTGCAGATAGCTCAGTAATCCAGATGCAATCAAATTAGTTTTTTTAGCTAATAGCATAGTTGCAAATATGGCAGTTGAATGTGTGACAGCCTTCTTTTGCTGTGAGTATACATTGGAAGTCTTTGAATCTGCTAAAATCAAACTGCAGCTACCCTTGTCTTCATTGGAAGTCGTTACATCCTTAATCACTGTCTATATTGCTGATTTTTTTTCTTTCTGGGGTAGCTGCAATATGGGGACATAAAGTGGTTCCATTTCCCTCACATCTTGTGCTATTGCTCATAGTCTGGGCACTTTTCTTTCTGCCTTCTAGTTTGCTTTCCCCTGTAGATACATTAGACCATAATTAATGCATTGTTGGTTAGTCTCTCTGTCCTGCTTCCTGGATTCCTTTAGCTTGAATCTGTGTATTTGTTCTCCATTATAGGCTGCAATTGTTTTGAACCTTTCCCTGGATAGTTCAACTGCTGAGTCTATTTGGATACATTTCTCTAGGGTTAGATCTGTTTGTCTGAACAATCTCCTGTAAGCTGGAATCATGTTTTCCACAAACCAGGGAATTTTGACTGTCTCCGAAGTTACATATGGATGCCAGAGTAGATCTGAGCAAATAATGGATTTTTCAGTTTGCTGGCAAATTAGCTAGGTGCTAATCCAGGATGTGGGAGACCCAAATTCAAGTCCGTACTCTAGTGACTAATTATTTATAAAAAGTGGAACCGCTTAAAGAGGAAAGACTCTTCAGTTTTGGTTTTTATTTTGTCTAAAATTCCCTGGGAAATTATAGGTGTATATTACAGAAATGTGTGTGGACGGGGGGAGGGAACTGGTGAAAATTGGTGGGGGAAAAAATCAGTTTTCTGGATAAATATCAGGGTTAATACTGTGGAATGGAGAACGGGGAAAAAACTACAAAATAGACATGTAAGACTTTTTTTTAATACTGCGGTTTGTTTAATAAAACTGTACATTAACAGTGTGTACATATGCACATGTATCTTCTGCTATATTGCCTTACGTAACACACATCCTTGCATTTACACTTAGACTAATTTATTATTAACATAAACATATCTACCTAATTAATGTATTGGGTTTTCATTTAACGTAAAAAGTATTTTCCTGTACTAGAGAGGTCTAAAGTTCAGGTAAAAATTGGTATAAACCAAATAGCTTTTGTAAAATCTGGGAATTGGTAAAAATTGGTAAAAGCTGAAAACTGAGGGTCTTACCAGTAGGGTAATGTAGATGATCCCAGTTCCCATCCCTTCTCCACATGAGATAGGGTCGGGGGAATGAAACTAGGGTCTCCCACATCCCGGGTGAGTACTCTAACCCCTGGCTAAAGGTTATAAGGCAGACACATCCTCCTCTGGCCATTTTCTTAACCTTTTTGCTTGCTTTTGTCAAAATGCTTGAAAGTTTAAATGAAATTAACAAAATGTTTCAATTTTTTTCAGTCCAGTCTATACAGTGAACTTGACATGAATGTGCAAGTAACTGCATTTTTCAGTGAATAAAATATTTGTCTAAACATTTTCACCTTGCTCTATGCCAGAGTTCTTAGTTGGGTAACATAAGTCTCCATTTCCTCTTCTGTATTTTTGCCTGAAAACAAGAAGCAGTATCTCTCTACAGCCTCATTCTGTCTGGGGTCAGAGTACTGATCACACATCTTTATCAGCTTTTCTAATGTTGCAAGCATTATTCCTGGCAACAGTATCTTACTCACTCCTTCTTTCCCAGCAATAAGATGGTAAAAAAGCTTTAATTTTTTCTCTTTATCCCCTATGGCCAGTTCTGTGTATAGACTCAATTCTTCATTCACTGTTTCCATGCTCGCACAAGGATTTTTGTCTGGAAATTCAGCATTTCCAGTTATTTGAGTCTCTCCATGCTGCCTGTTTGCTCTGTTTTTAGTAGCTGCTTTCTTTTCCTGTTAATCCTAGTTTTCTCCTTTCTGTGGGTCTCATTAAACCATGTTTCATGCCCCATTTGCTGGCCAATGCCATGAAAGGGCTACTTGTTTCTAAACTAAACTGGCTCTTTGAAAGAGAACTATTTACAGGGATACAGAGGCTCCTGATACCTCCTCCAACAGCCTGGGCTCCTCCCTCCAAGTTCCATGCAGATTGCTACGCAGACCAGTAAATCACAGTACCCTGCTGACTTGTTTGATACAAAAGTAGCATTTGATTTGTTGACAAATTATTGACCCAGGAAGGCTTATGTGAAAAATAGGTCACTTCAGAACAGACACGTGGACCCAGATCCACAGCAAACCACTGACACTGAGCTTAGTTTCAGTGCACTCCCAGGATCAGCTTCGTGAGGGAGAAGGGGGTTCCAGAAACTACATAGAATGTGTAACCTTTTGCATAAAATTAAGGCTGACCTGCTGATTCTTTCTGACTCTTGTGTTCATGATTGAGACCAATATGGTGTGTGGGGTTGCTTTTTTGCTGGCCTGTGATGGGGTGCCTACCCTACCCCAGGCTTGAGTATAGAGAAAGGGCCAGTTAACCCATGACAGGCTTCACCTGGAGGAGAATCAGGGCTGTTAAGCTTTTAACTGATGAAGCCCAGCTAGGCAAGAGGTAGGCTACGCTTCTATGAACCCAGGAAGTAGAAAGTAAGAAGGGGGCTGTAGTGTGAAGGCCTGCAGTCAATCTCTGGATTTAGAGAAGGTAACAGGGAAACCGGGGGTAGAATAGAAGCCCTGGGGTCCTGGCCCTGAGGGAAGGGCATATCCAGTGGATGGTGAAAAAGGAGCCTGATTAAGGCAAAGTAGGAAGCAGTCATGGGAAACAACAGCAAAGTTTGGGACAGTGCAGACCTTGGCCACTGATTGTAGGGTGACTGGGCTGGAAACCAGAACAGTGGGTAGGCCCGGGTTCCCCTACGAGCCACTAGGGAAGTGGCACAATGTGGACAATGGAATGGAAAACTTCCTGAGACAGATCAAGCATGTGGCACTTTGATACCCCAGAAGGGGAGGACTACAGTGACCTGGCTGGAGGGACAAGCCATGAAGAGGTGTGTGATGAAGAGGGAGTAACCAGACTCCAGAAAGAGAGACCATGGGGTGAGACACCAAAGGAGAGGGCATCACCATGAACTAATCCCCAGGTGTGGCCATAAGGAGGTACTACAGCAGTGGGTAGAGTAGTCCGTTACATGGCCAAACACAACATTAAACTCTGTCCCAGCCCCCCAGCTCCTCCCAAGCTATCAACTCACATTCCCTGGGCTAAAGTTCTGGAGGCTCTGTAGCAGGTCATGTGATGTTTGCTCTCCTCAATACAATGCTTTGAAGGTAAATGTGAAAAAGTGAACACAATAATAGGAGCAAGAGTGAAATTCTCTAAAATTCTAATACAATTATTTTCAACATAATTGTCATGTCACCAGGTTAGATGCATAATTTGTATCATATGGTAACACAGCATAGTATATGCATTATGTATACAAGGTAAAATAATGCCAAATTGTGTTATGGTATTTGAGAAATAACATAAAATGATACGACGTTTTGAGGAATAAGAAAAATGGGAGCTGAGTTACAGTTGGGTGTGTGATTGGTTTTTTTTTTGAGTGGCTTCTACAGTGGTAGTTGCAGCCATGTCAGTCCCAGGATATTAGAGACAAGGTGGGTGAGGTAATATCTCTTATTGGACCAACTTTCACCAACAGCAGCTGGTCCAATAAAAGATACTACCTCACCCACCTTGTCTTTTGAGTGGCTTGCATCTCAGCTATAATGGCAGTAGGTTTTTTGCATGGAATTTCCTCCTCTTTGTAAAATGGCATGAAGGATTAGAAGTGGTTAAAACCTCAGTTTAGAGCTCATCTTCAAACCTTTAAAGATCTTCCCTAATATCAAGCTGGAGTGTTAGTTCATTACCCTCTCATATGGAAATGTGTCATCTGATGAACCATCAGCACCATTTCCTGTAACACCTGACTCAGTCTTACAAGTCCTGTCCCAACTCCACTTATGAGTTCTGACAGAAGCACATCACAAGGTGTTATGGCTGCTTGTATACGAGGCAGTAAGATGCATCTCCATAATAAGGCCTTGATTCCAGTATTGTCAAATCCAAGTGTGCAAGAATCATGAGTCAGGCATAAAAAAAAATGATGACATTGTCTTAGAAATCATAAGCTTAAAAAGAATGGGAGTTCGTCTTATGGCTTTTGAGCCTTTTTAGGGTGCATTCTGGGCACATTTCCAAGTTTGTTCTCTGCAACCATGAGGGCTAGAAAACTAAGATTTTTATGTAATCAAATGGAACCAGGAAATGGCGCTTTAAGAATGCACCAAATGTCATAAGATTCATGATAAAGTTATGAGAGTTGGCAATACTGCAGTTCAGAAAGGTACTTAATCCAAGCACTTAAAGTTAAGTATGTGCTTAAGTACCTTTCCGAATGGAACTTAAAGCAATAAAACAAACACTCACAGCTCAAGCGGAGTGGAACCACCCATACCTTATAAAACTGTGTGCAATTTAACGTGCCTCATACAAATATTGGAATCCAAATCTTTGTGTGAAATCAAATATATTTTATTTTAAAATCAATCTCATCTGATATTAAATTGTGACTATAAGTCACTGACAGTATATATAATTGAATTCAAAGTCCTCTCATTTGGTATGCTTAGTTTCCTTTCACACTCCTCTATCTGTCAGCTGGAATGCTCATGAGATCTTATAATTCAATAATTTGTACTTCATAGTCACACAAAAGTGTTGCTTAAAAAGAGTTTAAATAGCACAGCAGAGGAAAACAGCTCAAAATATTTTATTAATAAGGCTGGAAATATTTGTCAAGATCCATGACAAAATTCCTTTTGCTTTTCATCATGGTACTATGAGACCGATTATTTTCTCCTTAAATTCTTTGGTACCGAACTAAAACAAACCTGCTAAACATATTGAGCCAAATACATCCCTTCTGTAACTCCACTGAGGTCAATGGAGTTACCCCCAAGGATGAATTTAGTCCATTAGTACCTATCTTTTAGAGCTGTAATTCAAGTGTGTCAGGGCTGTGGGAACCAGTAGTATTTTGAATGGAAATGTTTGTTTTATATGAAAGGTCTTTCCTTATGCTCAGTCATTTTACTTTTAATAATATATAATGTCTCAAGTCTGTTTTAGTTCGAGAATGCATGGTATCACTCCATCTAACTCTTATACCAAATGCATTTTTACACTTAGAAATAAAGCCTTAAGTGGGATTACTTAAACACTTGCCAAGATGTTACTCCAGACAATCTTCTTGTCAACATTTGACTTTGAAAAATTAAGAGTTCAGAATAAACTGTCTCTGTCTTTTCTGTCTTTCTTTTAGAGTGTAGGCTTTTGTGGGCAGGAACTCTCTTCATTTTGGTGTCTCTTTTGGAAGTGCTTTTGAAATGAATAAATGAAGTACGAATGAGAAATATTAACATTTCAGGGTGAGATTTAAAGGAAGAATCTCTGTCATTTGTTTTGCTCTGGAAACCCTCAGAATGATTTATGGGGGGATAGTTTGTATAAATTTCCACAGGCATCCCTGGATATATAGGCATCCATAACTGAGTGACATTGTCAATGAATTCAGTTCTTAGAAGTCAGTTCAGAAAGATACTTTCAATGGTAACATGGATGCTCTTTAGCAGTGGTCCCCAAACATTTCAGGATCGTGCCCCCCCGTCCCTCTCCGTGCATGCCCCTCCCTTCCCCAGCCAGGGTTGGGAGAGGGGCTGTGGCTCTGGGGGGAGCACATGGACAGGGGCAAGGGGCCAGGAGTAAAGCTGGGTGGCGCTCCCTCCCCACCTCCTGTGGGAACTGCCCCAGCCCCAGAGTCTCTTTCCCTCCCCACCCTCACCCCAAACAGTCCTCCCTGGGGACCTCTGCTTTTGAGAGTAACCCCAAAATATTATCATTTAATATTTATTTATGGTGGGCCCACATTGTGCTAGGCATCTTCCAGACATTCAAAAAGGGATGATTCCTACCCTGAGGAGCTCAAAGTCTAAGGGCAGGTAGGCAAATAGAAGTTATGGGAAGGAAGCAAAAAATGGGGATTTTATGTTTGTCAGCTAGATTCAGTATAGGCAGTGCCACAGATGTAGCTCTTTAAGAAGAACTAACATGGACAGTGTAGGGGGCTTGCAGATGAAATCAGGGAGGTTTTACTAAGCATAAAGGGCTATGTAGAAAAAGGCATGGAAGTGCCTCTATAAATACGTCTACACTGCACACTTTTTATGGCTGTGTGTAGAGTATGTACATGACTAGCCCCCCTAGCATAGATATAAACATAGGTCCTGGAATTAAGGGTATGGACGGTGCTGCTACACCCCCTGGCTTGAAGTGGTTTCCATTATATACAGGGTTTAACAGTTTGGTTCAATGGCTCTCAGCACCCCCACTACAGAAATTGGTCCAGCACTCCTGGGTATAAATAGCAATGTAGATGGTGAGGCACAGCTTAGGCGACTATATAGTAAGACCATAAAAACAGCCATATTGGGTTAGACCAATGGTTCGTCTGGCCCAGTATCCTGTCTTCTAACAATAGCCAGTTCCAGATGCTTCATAGGGAATGAACAGAACAGGGCAATTAAGTGATCCATCCCCTGTCCAGTCCCAGTTTCTGGAAGTCAGAGCTTTAGGGACACCCAGAACATGGGGTTACATCACTGACCATTTTGGCTAATAGCCATTGATGGACCTATCCTCCCCGAATTTATCTAATTCATTTTTGAACCTAGTTATCCTTTTGGCCTTCACAACTTCTCTTGGCAATGAGTTCCACAGGTTGACTGTGCATTGTATGAAGAAGTACTTCCTTTGTTTTAAACCTGCTGCCTATTAATTTAATCAGATGGCCCCTAGTTCTTGTGTTATGTGAAACGGTAAATAACACTGCCATATTCACTTTCTCCAAACCAATCACGATTTTATAGGCCTTTATCATATCTCCCTCTTAGTCATCTCTTTTTTTTAAGCTGTGTAGTCCTAGTCTCTCTAATCTCTCCTCATATGGAAGCTGTTCCATACCCCTAATCAATTTTGTTCCCCTTCTCAGTATTTTTTCAAATTCTAATGTATTGTTTTTGAGATGGGGTGGCCAGTATTGCACACAGTATTCAAGGTGTGAGTGCACCACAGATGTATATAGTGGCATTATGATATTTTATTATCTATCCCTTTCCTAATGGTTCCTAATGTTCAGTTAGCTTTTTCTGACTGCTGCTGCACATTGAGCATACATTTTCAGACAACTATCCACAATTACTCCAAGATCTTTCTTGATGGTAACAGATAATTTAGACCCCATCATTTTGTACATATGGTTGGGCTTATTTTTTCCAGTGTGCTTTACTTTGCACTTGTCACCACTGTAAAGACAGGCCTGAAACCTGTAGGTGTATACTTGGGTACATGCCCTACACAGCTCTCTACAGCCCAAGCTGTGCATCCCTTAACTACACTGCTGTTTTTAGCAATAAAGTGTCCACAGGGAAAAGCTTCATCAGTGGGAAAAGGATTTGGCAGTGGGGAGGCAACGGGGAAAGACTCCAGCAACTCCCTGCTGCAAGGTGAGGCTGTGGCAGTGGGGAAAGGCTTCTGCATCAGGAAGGCAGCAAGGAAAACCTCTGCTAGCTCCCCATGGGTGAAGCCTTCCCCCACTGCCTCCCCTGCCAGAGTCTTTCACTAACACATGTAGTTATACACCACAGTGTGGCCACAGCCAGCTGTTCACTGTGGCATGTAGTTACACATAACCTACATGCTGCTGACAGTGATTGTGTAGATGTAACCTATGAGAATTTGGACTAGACAAAACAGTTTTAAACTACCTGCCCATCTCACTCTCCAGCACTCTTTGAATCATCATTAGAACAAAACTTTCCTAAGGTATGGAACTGTTTATCCCTTCAGTTTCTAACTGGGATAAGAAGCTGAAATGGTAGAAATTTCAAAAGAAAGCCAGTACTCATGAAATTTCCAGCCCGATTTCTCAGACTCAGGTTTAAATATTTTGCCCACTCAAACTCCAGACCCTTTGAAATATAATTATTAGGGCTGTCAATCACAGTTAACTCACGCGATTAACTCAAAAACATTAATCAGGATTTAAAAAATTAATCGTAGTTAATCACACTTAGAACAATAGAATACCAATTGAAATGTATTAAATATTGTTGATGTTTTTCTACATTTTCAATATTGATTTCAGTTGCAACACAGAATACAAAGTGCACAGTGCTCACTTCATATTATTTTTATTACAAATATATGCACTGTAAAAATGATAAACAAAAAAGTAGTATTTTTTCAATTTATACAAGTATTGAAGTGCAATCTCTTTATCGTGAAAGTAAACAAATGCAGATTTTTTTGGTTGCATAACTGCACTCAAAAATAAAACAGTGTAAAACTTTAGAGCCTACAATTCCACTCAGTCCTACTTCTTATTCTGCCAATCGCTAAGACAAAGAAGTTTGTTTACATTGACAGGAGATACTGCTACTGCTTCTTATTTACAATGTCACCTGAAAGTGAGAACAGGACTTCACATGACACTTTTGTAGCTGATGTTGCAAGGTATTTACATGCTAGATATGATAAACATTCATGTGCCCCTTCATGCTTTGGCCACCATTGCAGAGGACATGCTTCCATGTTGATGATGCTCGTTTAAAGAAAAAAATGTGTTAATTAAATTTGTGACTGTACTCCTTGGGGGAGAATTATAAGTCTCCTGCTCTGTTTTACATGCATTCTGCATATATTTCATGTTATAGCAGTCTCGGATGACGACTCAGCATATGTTAGCTTTAAGAACACTTTCACAGCAGATTTGATAAAAAGCAAAGAAGATACCAATGTGAAATTTCTAAAAATAGCTACAGGACTTGGTCCAAAGTTTACGAATCTGAAGTGCCATCCAAAATCTGAGAGGGATGAGGTGTGGAACATGCTTTTAGAAGTCTTTAAAGAGCAACACTCTGATGTGGAAACTACAGAACCCAAACCACCAAAAAAGAAAATGAACCTTTTGCTAGTGGCATCTGACTCAGATGATGAAAATGAACATGCATCAGTCCGCACTGCTTTGGATCTTTATCAAGCAGAACCCATCATCAGCATGGACGCATGTCCTCTGGAATGGTGGTTAAAGCGTGAAGAGGCATATGAATCTTTAGCGCATCTGGCATGTAAATATCATGCAACACCAGCTACAAGAGTGCCGTGTGAATGCCTGTTCTCACTTTCAGGTGGCATTGTAAACAAGAAGCAGGCAGCATTATTCCTGCAAATTGTAACCAACCTTGTTTGTCTGAGTGATTGGCTGACCAAGAAGTAGGACTGAGTAGATTTGTAGGCTCTAAAGTTTTATACTGTTTTATTTTTGAATGCAGGGTTTTTTTAACATAATTCCACATTTGAAAGTTCCATTTTTATGATAAAGAGATTGCACTACAATACTTGTATGAGGTGAATTAAAAAATATTTTTTTTGTTTTTAACAGTGCAAATATTTGTAATAAATAAATATAAAGTGAGCACTCTACGCTTTGTAATCTGTGTTGTAATTGAAATTAATATATTTGAAAATGTAGTAAACATCCCAAAATATTTAAAATAAATGGTATTCTATTGTTTAACATCATGATTAATAGCAATTAATTTTTAATTGCTTGACAGCCCTAATAATTATTAAATAGACTGTTTCATAACTATTAACAAGATACCTTGTTGTTCTTTCTGAATATCACAATGGAGTGTGCTTAAAAATAAGAATGAATAGATTAAAATGAATGTTACAGGATAACATTTCCCAGAACAATACAGATTTAAAAGTAAATTTTAATCCTAATGTGAGGAAGTTATGCATGTAAATCTTTGCAAAACAGGAGAAAGATACATTCTCCAGTATACAGAGTACTTCTCTTTAAGTGGAAGATACAAAAAGTCTTAGGAACTTTACTCAATTCCTCTTTATTCCAGAAGCCAGTGCTCTTGGAGTTTCTTGAGCTGATTTCAGTGTGAAAAAATACACAAATAGTAAGGAGATGGTGCCTCTCTGTGAGAGTTTAGAGAGACTAACTTCTCCAGTTCCTGGGAGGGGGGTTCTTGATCCCCACTCCACCCCTTAGCCCAGGCCCACATCCTCGCCCTGCCTCTTCCTATCCTTCCCCCACCAATTCCTACCCTTCCCCCAGAGCATTCTGCAGGCCTCTGAACAGCTGATTGTGGTGGGCGGGAGGTACTGGGAGGGAGGGGGAGGAGCTGATCCATGGGGCTGCCGGTAGGTGCTGTGCACCCACTATTTTTATTCCTGTGGAATAGTATGACATGAGGCCCTTCCTTTTCTCCTTGGGCTGTGTCAAGGTTCCTTCCCCACTCTGAACTTTAGGGTACAGATGTGGGGGACCTGCATGAGAAGCTCTAAGCTCAATTAACAGCTTAGATCTGGTCTGGCTGCCACCACTCCCAAGCACTCCCTTCCCTGTGTAGCCTTGAGAGACTCCTCCACCAATTCCCTGGTGGATACTGATCCAAATCCCTTGGATCTTAAAACAAGGAGAATTTAACCATCCCCCTTCCTTTCCCCCCACCAATTCCTGGTGAGTCCAGATCCAATCCCCCTGGATCTTAAAACAAGGAAAAATCAATCAGGTTTTTAAAAAGAAGGCTTTTAATTAAAGAAAAGAAGGGTAAAAGAAAACCCTCTGGGAGAGATTAGCATACCAGCTACTCTCACAGACAACAGATTCCAAACACAGAGGATGTTCCCCTGGGCAATACCTTAGTTACCCCCAAAAAATACCCAAATACCCAATTTGATTCTTCCTCTAATTGCACAAGACAGGTTACAAAGAAATAAACATAAACCTATTTATTCCTTTCTAAAACTTACTACTCTGATAACAGGCTGGTTCCTTGATCTTTTTCACTCCGACTGAAACTGAAAACTGACTAAACAAAGGAAACTTCCCTCCTTCCTTTGGAAACATCTTGTTCCCCCATTGGTTCCTCTGGTCAGGTGTCAGCTAGGCTAGGTGAACTTCTTAACCCTTTACAGGTAAAAGAGTCATTAACCCTTAATTATCTGTTTATGACAGGCTGGCTTCCCATACTGGGTAAATCAGCCTTTGTGGAGCTACTATGTCCCCCTGCCCCATGCATGTGGGTCAGAAGGGGTGGGGGAAAGGTAGGAAAGGTAGGTAGTATGTTACCTCTTAACATACTAGCTAGTGCAGCTGCATTACACACCATTGGCTGTATGCTAAGATAGACGTAGGACTGGCACAGGATACACCCCACTAGAGCTGGGGGAAACCAGGAGGCATATTGTGACTCTGAGTTTTATCTTCTTCCCATTCTGCTCCCAGGGCAGTAGCAGAGCCACAACTCTCTACAGAATTAGCAGTGCTTAGAGCAAACTCAGCTAAAAGCAAAGGCTCATGTTTGCCAGGAATAGCTTAAGCATATAAAATAGGAAGCAGCCTTGGCTTAGTACAGCTAAGACTTCTGTAGAAATCGGTGTCTATATAACTTTCTGATACAGATAACCTAAACCACCCACTCTTCTCTCTTGTTTCACTGTAATTTACTGGCCACATGGTTCTTTTACACTATGAATCACTCCCAACTGTAATTAGAAGCCTTGGCTATTCTTTCCTTTAAAAAAATAGTCTGCTCACTTTTACAGTGTTAACACACAAATTTAATAAAGCATGTGTTCTGCAAAATAGAGCCAAATTAATATTAAATGCTTATTCCTGGAAAATATGTTTGCTCATTAAATTTGACAGTCATTGCTTATGTGGTAAATGCTATGAGTGCCAAGAATACTTTTGGCACTGGTTGCCAGGTACAGGCCCATTATTTTAATTGCCTTTCACCTATAATCAATATTGGCTGCTTTCAATTCAACTAGATGCATAGATAAGCACTACCAAAATGGGCTTATTCTATTGCACTTTATATTCTGATTTAATGTCTGGAAGATACAGCAAAACATATCATCACAGAACCCTTTCTATAATCAAAAGTGTACATGATGCTTAGGGAACATTTCAAAATATAAACAAAAACATCTGTCTGTTTCACTACAGTAATTTGGCATGGCCATTTAAGGCCAAATTCTATTCTCATCTACCAGGATGTAAATCTGGAGTGACTGCAGTGAAGTCACTCCAGATTTTCACCATTGCAGATGAGAGCAAAATATGACCCTTAGGGCTAGACTGTATGACCTTCATGCTGGGGGCTGTTAGTCACATAGGTTATCCCGCTGAAGTCATGGGACAGCTCCTGTGAGTAGCTACTCATTAATACAATGAGGAGTCTGGTGACACCTTAAAGACTAACAGATTTATTTGGGCATAAGCTTTCTTGGGTAAAACACCCACTTTTTCAGATGCATGGAGTGAAAAATTACAGAAACAGGCATAAATATATATTGGCACATGAAGAGAAGGGAGTTACCTTACAAGTGGAGAACCAATGTGGAAGGCCAATTTAGTTAGGGTGAATGTGGTACACTCCCAATGAGGAGGTGTCAATACCAATACTCACTAATGTGAGTCAAGATCATACAACCTAGCCCTTAGCATACCTCTCAGCATGTCAAGGCCTAAATGTGGGACCCAGTGTGTGACAACAACCCAAGTGAGGGGGACACAAAAGTATACATGCAGGAAACTTTAAATACTATGGGATTCATCTAATTAATGAATTAGAGGATTGGGCCCACATGGCTTCCAGCATGTCCCATTGGCCTGGAGCAGCCAGTGGGAGCCACAATCAGCCGGACCTGCAGACGCAGCAGGTAAACAAACCGGCCCACCCCGCTGGGGCTTTCTCTACACAAGTGGCATCCCAAGTTTGGGAAACACTGCACTAGTAGGGTGGTGAAGAACTGGAATGGGTTACCTAAGGAGGTGGTGGAATCTCCTTCCTTAGAGGTTTTTAAGGTCAAGCTTGACAAAGCCCTGGCTGGGATGATTTAGTTGGGAATTGGTCCTGCTTTGAGCAGGGGGTTGGACGAGATGACCTCCTAAGGTCCCTTCCAACCCTGATATTCTATGATTAATGGAAGTGACTCTTTCTGTAACCTCAGTTCCATGCATCCAAGACACTATGGAAAGATTGCAGAGTCTCATTGGTCCCTCTGACCCAGGGCTTTGGAGTGGAGCCCAGAGCTGGAGCATGGACCAGTAGGTTTCTGCCCGGAGCTGGAGAGGAGCCGGAGTGGAGCAATTAAAAAATTCAATTGCTCCAAATCCCTGCTCTGACCACTACTCCATGCTGCTCATCCATGTGGGTACTCATGGTACTGCTAGTTATGACCCTGAACAGATCAGCAGTGACTACAGGGCTCTGTGAATGAGAGTGAAGGAATCAGGGGAGCAGGTTGCATTCTCATCCATCCACTCAGATGAAGCCCAGGCTGGGGGACACAGATCCTGGAAATGTATGCATGGCTGTTCACATGATGTTGAAAGGAGGAATAGCTTGTTCTGGAAGGACAGGTGGGAAAAAGAATGAGGTTGCATTATACATAGGATTGGATTTTGGTTGGTAAATGTCAGTAAAAATTGATTTCACCATATACAAAACTACAAACAAAAAGATGTTTCCATCAATAGTAATAGAAATTTACAGATAGACAAAGGAAGGAAAATGCTATTTGAGAACATATTAAAATTTGATTAAAGGATGTTTACTGTGTATATTTTGACAAGTGATGTTGACAATTTGCGTTTTAATAGTTATAAAGCTTTAACTTTTTGAATCTCAAGGTCTACTGTTATTAAATAATTTCACGCCTTCCCCATAATTTCCCACAATTGTGATATTTAAATCAATAAAATCAGAAAAACCTTGTGCTTATCACTATATTTCTATTTGTAATGATATTGTTTTCTATGATATTGATATATTTCTATGATATTGTTTTCTAGTTCTTTAATCACTCTCGTGGCTCTTCTCTGAATCTTCTCCAATTTAACAAATTATCCAATTTATTTCTTTCAAAAACAAATAATGGAAATTTCCAAAACATAAGACCTAGTAGTAATGAGGACATTAACTACTCAAATAACTGTTGGAAAAATAATACAGCAAAAAACAACATGTCCAGTAAATTTCTGGAAGCTATTGAGGAGAACATTTTGTTTAAAAAAAATGGAGGAAGTAACCAGGGGGGACAGCTATTTTGGACTTGATTCTGACTAACAGATAGGAATCAGTTGTGAATCTGAAGGTTGAAAGCAACGTGGTTGAAAGAGAACATGAAATGATAGATTTCTTGATTTTAAGGAAAGGAAAGAGTATGTAGCCTTTATTTTAATTGAAGTAATTGATAGTTCTATGGTAAATTACAGTGAGTCCAGCTCCTGTTGCTACAGTTCAAAGATAATTAGGGTGGGAATCACCCCTAGAGCTGGAGGCTCTAGAACTTCATGAAGAATGAGGACAGTAACCCCAAACATAGTTACAATACAAACAAGATTTTTTATTTGTATGTTACACATACACAAAACTTAAGAGAGTCTATGCACTGGCCAATGCAATATCCATATTCACATACCAAAAGATTTAATAAAGTTGCATGGATCATCGATAGAGCAGTGGTTTGTGCTGGTGCCTTCCCAATGAGATCTTCCCTCAGGGTCTTCCCACTCTAGCTCAAACAGGGAATCTCTTATTTTTCTGACCATGCCTAACACCTTATGTATAAGCATGAGGGTTCCAACCTGCCTTTTCCTAATCTGTACTTCCACACCCCATAAATTTTGAGGTGCCCAGCTTTTCATAATTATCTTTTTCTTATTAGCATCTTATTTACATCAACCTGTTTCCAGGGTAACCTGTGGCTGGAACAGAACTTTATATGATGTTATAATCAGGTGTCTTGCAGTCTGGGCATAGGGTTATTCTTTGGTCACCCACTTAGCCAAGTAGGCTAAAGTTTGACCTAAGCTGAAATCTTATAGGCCTCACCCTGTAGGCTTTGCATTGCAGTCATGCTTTACTTATATACCTAATACACATTCATCACTCCTAAATATGTGTCAGTCTTCTACTTCTATAGTCCTATCTTACTTCTATCTATACCTATAACTTAAATATCTTTAGCACGCATTGGCTACATATGAAATAACATCTGAGTTAACCATAACAATAGACAACACAATGATAAATGAATGCTAAAATTAACTAGTCTATAAGTGAGAGCAGCAGAATAAAGACAATGGAGTAAAAAAAAAAGAGAGAGAGATTTAAACGTAGAACTGGTAGGTGAGGTCCCATGGGGAGAAAACATAAGGGAAAAAGTCATTCAGGAGAGATGGCAGTTTCTCAAAGGGACAATATTAAGGTACAAGAGTAAACTATCCCAATGCAAAAGAAAGATAAGAACAATAGTAGGAGGCCAATATGACCTCATCAGGATCTCTTTCATGACCTGAAATATTAATAAGGAATCCTACAAAATGTAGACAAATAGCTCAGGATGAATACAAAAAGGAAAGTACAAGCATGCAGGGACAAAATCAGAAAGGTAAAGGCATAAAATGAGTTACACCTAGCAAGGAACATAAAGGCAATAAAAGGAGTTCTAGGAGCAAAAAAAAAAAAAAGATGACTGAAAATGTAAGAAAGCTCAGGTGTTCAATGCCCATTTTGCTTTTCCCTAAAAGTAAATGGTGACTAGATTAATGCAATTAATATTAACAAGAGGAAAAGAGTTCAAACCAAAGTAATGAAAGAACAACACATAGAGTATTTAAATAAGTTAGATATATTCAAGTTAGAAGGGCCTGATGAAATTCACCATAAGGTATTTTCAGGACTAGCTGAAGCAATTTTCGGCACCATTAATGATTATCTGTAAAAACTCTTGGAGGGCAGGTGAGGTCCCAGAGAACTACAGAAGGGCAAACATACTACCTATCTCTAAAGCGGAGGGGCGGGGGAGAGGAGCCAGGAATTATAGATCAGTCAGCCTAAATTTCATACCTGAAAAGATACTGGAGCAAATTATTAAATCATTGATTTGTAATCACCAAGAGGATAATATGGTTTTAAAGAATAGCCAGCATGGATTTGTCAAGAACAAATCATGCAAAACTAACCTAATTTCCTTCTTTGACACAGTTACTGGCTTAGTGGATAGGGGAAGCTATAGATGTTATATATCTTGATTTTTGTAAGGCTTTTGATGCAGTCCCACATGACATTCTCATAAGAAAACTAGGGAAATGTGGTCTGGATTAAATAAACTGTAAAGTGAGTTCACAATGTGGTTTGCTGTCAGATTAGGAGGACACATCTAGTGTGGTTCTGCAGGACTCTGTCCAGAGTCTGGTCCCAGTCAATATTTTCATTAATGATTCTGACAACAAAATGGAGAGTATGCTTATAAAATAGCAGGTAATACCAAGCTGGGAGGAATGGCTAGCACTAAGGAGGCCAAGATTAGAATTCAAAACAACTGTGACAAATTGGAATCAACAAGATGAAATTCAATAAAGACAAGTGCAAAGTGCTACACTTGGGAAGGAAAAAATTAAATGCCCAAATGCAAAATGGGAAATAACTGGCTAGGCAGTAGTACTACAGAAAAGGATCTGAGCACTATTGTAGATCACAAATTGAATATGAGGCAACAATGATATTAAATTGCAAAAAAGCTA
Source organism: Mauremys reevesii (assembly GCF_016161935.1). Classification (NCBI taxonomy): domain Eukaryota; kingdom Metazoa; phylum Chordata; order Testudines; family Geoemydidae; genus Mauremys; species Mauremys reevesii. The sequence goes on from NC_052624.1 coordinate 242,130,206, forward strand.
ATATCTTCTTGGGGAATATGAACAAGAGGGTTGTCTGTAAGACACAGGAGGAACAGTCCCACTCTATTCAGCACTGGTGAGGCTTCAGCTGGAATACTGTATCTAGTTCTGGATGCCACACTTTAAGAAAGATATGGACAAATTGGAGAGAGTCTAGTGGCTCTAGCACAACAAGAATTATAAAGGGTTTAGAAAACCTGACATATAAGGAACGGTTAAAAAAATGGGCATGTTTTGTCTTGAGAAAAGAAAATGGGGGGAAGGAACCCAGTAACAGTTTTCCAATATGTTAAGGGCTGTTCTAAAGAGGATGGCGATCAATGTTCTCCATGTCCGCTGAAGGCAGGGCAAGAAGTAAGGTAAGGGGCTTAATCAGCAGCAAGGAACATTTAGGTTAGATAATAGGGAAAACTTTCTAACTATAAGGATAGATAAACACTGAGGCTTCCAAATAAGGTTGTCGAATCCTCATCCTTGGAAGTTTTTAAGAACAGGTTAGACAAACACCTGACAGGGATGGTCTAGGTATACTTGGTCTTACCTCAATGCAGGGTGCTGCACTAGATGACCTCTCAAAGTCCCTTCCAGCCCTATATTTCTATGATTTTTGCCTTTCTGATGTATACAATGTTCAACTGTAAAACCTAGGGGACACCACATTTGTGTGTGATGTAGGTAACTTTGGCCTGAAACGATATTTAAGTGATGCCTCCTGAAATGAGGGTCATTTGAGAGGTATGGCCCTGAATTATTAAGTGTGTAACTCTGTACCCAGCTCTTAGTTATGCCTAAAATAGGAAAGTCAGGACAGAACCCTTCAAATCACCAACTGTTTATATACTGCAAAAGGGGTTAGGGAGATCCTTGGAGGTATAAACAAGGAAGTATTGAGTAGGACCAGGGAGGTTATATTACCTCTGTATTTGGCACTGGTGCTACCACTGCTGGAATATTGTGTCCAGTTCTGGTATCCACAACACAAGAAGGCTGTTGAAAAATTGGAGAGGGAGTAAGAAAAGAGCCACAAGAAACATGCTTTATAGTGATAGACTCAAAGAACTCAAATTGTTTAGCTTAACAAGGAGAGGGTTAAGGAATGACTTGATAGTTTATATGTACCTATATGAGAGCTAAAATTTGATAATGGATTCTTCATTCTATCAGATGTATAACATGATCCAATTGCTGGAAGCTGAAGCTAGATAAACTCAGACTGACAATAAGGCACAATCATTTAACTGTGACAGTGATTAACCAATGGAACAATTTACCAAGGGTTCTGGTGGATTCTTCCTCACTGGCCATTTGAAAATCAAGGTTGTATATTTTTTCTAAAAAAGATATACTCCAGTTCATACAGGTATTATTTCAGGAAGGTTTCATGGCTTGTGTTACATATGGTCACTTCTAGCCTTATCTATTAATCTATAAATTCCAGGACAACTGCTATAGCTGTTGCAATAAGATAAAATTCTGGCCCCATTGAAATTAATGGCAAGATTTCCATTAAGTTCATTGGTACCAGGATGTGACAGATATGGTAATTTCCTGCAATATATTTTGGAGTTCTTACTGTACTAAGTTTATGTATAATTGTGGGCCAGGGATTATATGTAATTCCATGCAGGAGGGTGAACACATGGAGCCCTCTAGGAAATAAGAACAGTGGGAGATGATTAGGCAAATTCACTCAGTTTTTAACACCTCTAGAGGCTCACATATGCTAATTCAGATTGAATTCTTCAGAGTCCAACAGACAAAGAAAGGACTTTTAGATAAATTGCCTGTGTTTAAACTGACTCTAGGCCTTCTTTCTGATCCAGCAAACAGACAGGACCTTCTGTCCAAGAGGGGCCCCCAGTCCTTCCTGGAAAGCTTGAAAGGATTTTGTCCTGTTGAGGCCCCATAAGGCTGATAAGTGACCTCTGGTAAGTTTTTAGCCTACATGTAGGACCATTTATAATTTTATATGTTTTCTCTGTAATGCTTTTATCTTAAGAATAAATATACTTGCTTATAAAGAGCGGTGCAGTAACTTGTAACTGCTGGCAAGTACACAGACAAAAATAAAGCACAGACACTGGCCTGCATAGGCAGTCTGGCTTGCTGGGAATATCAGGGTGTAGCCTGGAATACCCAGTCAGGAGGGAGAGAGATGTGTCTTTCCTAAGAGTGGTGATGGCGGAGAAGCTGGTAGCCTAGGTGCCCTTACTGGACCCTACAGAGGAGGAATACAGGTGTGTTGCTCTGAACTGTGACATATATTTCACTCTCAGAACTTTAAATGGTTCTTATGAGAAATTATACAAGGTGGATATTATTTTATTTTTATGATAGTGTGTGTGACCTCTTACAAACATTAGAAAATGTCCCTGTCCAAGAAATTTTCAATGGGTCTAGTTACTTGAAAAAAGTGAGCAGGATTTGTTACACAAAGTTACATGGTGGAGGAGGGAACACAGAATGAGTGGGTGCCAAAGCAAAAGCAGAGACACTTAAATGAAGGGGACAATCTTTTACTTCCTTTCTATTACCGATGAGTTGCTCTCACTGGGTAGTCTTATTTTAACTTAATGTTTGATGATTGCTTTCAAGAGATTAAGGTTTGTTCTTCTCCCATCCCCCAGGTATACATCACATATACATAAACACACACAGCCCACAGCCTCCTGCTAACTCTCCTTCAGCTTAGAGGAGGAAAATCAGCTCTTGCAGCTGACACAATATTGCTGCTTGGCCAGCTGGCAGAGTATAATTTTACATGGGAGAAGAGGCTCCCCAGAGATCAGAAGTCCATCTCCACACTGTAGCTGTATGAGTGAGCCAGCTCAATAATGTATGCGTATTAATAATACATGTCAATGAATCATTAAAAAAATGCTAAAACAATTGTTTTAAAATTTAAAGGAGTAATATTTATGTGCCATCAGTGAATGACTCTTGTTTATTTCAGCTATCAATATGTAGGGACTATAATAACAAAGATACAGACCCTCAGAGGGACAAAAATGGTATACTAATAATGAGTCCACACCACTAATTACCTGGGTGGAGGGGGGAAAATAGGCTGGATTCTCAATAAAAGAGTTGGAATATGTAGTAAAATGGCAGTTTCAAGAATGTTAGAGCCATCATTTTTATGAGTGCAACTCCCATAGAAATATGAAATTTAGAAAATTCCAATGGAACAAACAGAGACTAGGCAAAAACAAAAGCAAGCAGCATCGACTGGACTGTCGCCTAGTTACAGGATACCCACCGAATGGTTTATTTGTAAGTTGGAGCTGATTTGTTATGTCAGGCAATATTATGCTGAATATAATGACATTACTATGTCCTGTAGTTCTTTATATATCTCCCTAGACTTTTGAATTCTTCCCCATACACCAAGCATCATAGATACAGCAAAGTGCCATTATATACATTTACAATACCATATGATATTTGGTCAGAGTTTAAGCCAGAAGGGACCACCAAATCATACTCTGTTGTTGACTGTTATCACATGCAATAGAATATATATGTGTTAGCCATATCACAACATGATAGCAACTAATATAACCAGCTGTATGCTCTTGTGTAACATTAATGTTTTCAAATACTACCCCTTTGGGCATCTTAGAAATCTAAAACATTTTTTTACACAGTGTATTTCAACACAAAAACAAGTCATTTGTGGTCTGAGGAAATAGCAACCTAAATAGGTATCTATCAGTCCATATATTAAACTGTTACTAGTAATAAACTCCTAGTCTGATCACCGTGTAAGTTAACAGTACAGCCAAATACCCAAACTTTGAAGATTTAAGCTTTCTGGAGAATTGTGATCACTTCCCAAAGGCATCAGCTGTGCAGTTCAGACAGACAAAAAGCTGAGAACACATCCTGTTTGCAGTAGCAATTTTTGGTATGTATACATTGCAACAAAAAAAAAATTCACAATGATTATGAAGACCAGTATAACACAGGCTTTGATTAGAGACTTTATGTGACACTCTGACAAACTACTGTGTAGATACCACACCCAGCAGACAGCTGTAACAAGTATGCATACGTGTGGCTCTGCCAGTTGGTACCAAGCAATCCTTGGGTCACAGCTAGGTTTCTTTTATTTTATTGGGCTTCACGCAAAGCCCTACATTCAACTCAACGGCATGTTTCTGCTTATCTGCAACACAATCTACTGCAGGATTTTTTTAAAAAATGGAACTTTACATTCTTAAATTATTTGAAATACAGCTTTGACATTTCTGTACATATTAAAACGCTTTCTACCAAAATAATGACAACTGTTATATACAGTATGTAGTCCTCAGTTGAGTAAAAGGTTGTAATCCAACTCAGGGGTTTAATAGACTTCATAAAACATGAAAGCCCAGCTTAGCACAGCCCTGTGAGTGAATTAATTAAAAATTATACTCAGTTCAATCTTACTTTTTATGACAGTGCACATAATGCTGACCATATGTATAGTTTTTCACACCTGTAGCAGCTGATCTGATTGTAGGGACAAGAAACTATCTAACTTTCCAAATATTTGTACAGTATAACAGTTTGTAAATACACAATGACAGTGTTATTTCTACAGGACACCTGTCTTAGATGATGCAGAGTGAAAGAGGTAGAGGGACATACTGAGTGATAATATAGCACTGTGTTTCAGAAGTCTGGCTACGGGATCCTGAACAGACTAGTAACCAGAGGTGGGTCCATTGCCAATATTGGACTGGCTTCTGATGCCTGTTTCTGGTCTCTGCTAGGGATCGATCTGGGTGCATTTGACATTCATTTTCAGATCTAGATTTTGTAGGGGGAAAGGGAGAAATCAGACACAGATCTATTTTATTATTTGGACTTGGAAATAGCATGATTGTAAAAGCATTATTAATTTAATGAAGCTAAAAAAGAAAATAAATAGTGCAGCATGGGCAGGGCTGGTGCAAGGAAGTTTCGCGCCCTAGGTGAAACTTCCACCTTGCGCCACCCCCCACGGCAGCTAACCCCGCCCCACGGCAGCTAACCATTCCCCGCCTATCCCACCAGAGGAGCCCCCGCCCGGGAGCCCCCGCAGCAGCTAACCCCGCAGCAGCTAACCCCGCCCAGGAAGCCCCCCCTGTGGCAGCTAACACTGCCTGGGGAGACTTCACCCCCCCGCGGAAGCTAACCCCGCTCCAGGAGCCCCCCCGTCTGTGGCAGCTAACCACGCCTGGGGAGCCCGCCCCATCTCACCTCGGCTCCGCTTCCTCCGCTGAGCATGCTGGCGTCGCTCTAATTCTCCTCCCCTCCCAGGCTTGCGGAGCCGATTGGAGGAGTGTTAGAGCGGGGGCTATGTGCTCAGTGGAGGAGATCTGGAGTGGAGAGCGGTTCCCCTGTGCGCCCCCCCCCACCTCCGTTACTGCAGGCGGCCCTCCCTGCGCCCCAGCTCACCTCCACTCCACCTCCTCGCCTGAGCGGGCTTTTAGGCACCCTCAACCACTAGGCGCCCTAGGTGGCCGCCTAATTTGCCTAAGTGGTTGCACCGGCCCTGGGTCTTTAATGAATGTTAATCAAACCCAACAGTTTGGGAAATGTTAATTTCCATTGACTACATCAAACTTAGCTTATAGATGTGTATAGCCACTGGGTGGCAGCACATTACCCTCACCCTAACAAGCACACTGCAATGCTTCATCTCCCCCGACCCCTATTACCCCTATGTCTCAATCTTCCTTTTATTTGCTCCCTCTCCTAAAATCTGTCTTCTCTGCTCCCAGCAGCTGCCCAAGGCCAAGAAGACACAAACAATGCCAAAGAAAAATATCCATTACAATAGCTAGATTAGCCAAGTTTTGGTTTTGTAGAGCTCTCTTTGCATAAGCAGTACTATTCAGTCACCTGTACATGCCAATGGAGTGCAGCAGTCTGCAGTATGTTCAGGCCTGTTCTTTGTATGCATTTAGATACTCCAAACTTTAGACCTATTTAAATCCAAAAGTGAATTTTGTAATCCAGGCACACCCAGCTGAATTCCTTTCTCTAATCTTCATATATTCTCCCTCTCCTCTAGCTGATCACCCCACATCAGCCCAATCTACCAGTCTGCATTCCTGGAATAACAAATACATCTCAGCCATTCAGCCAGGATACTCAAATTCCACAGTGGAGTTCTGAATACCATGATATTTGTGTCATTTGTTATTCATATTCATATACAGTCCTAATTTCTTTATGGCCCCTAGGCATTTACATTACAACAGCGACAGCAATAAGCATCCAGCTCATAAGACCAACATCCCATTGCTGCTCTCAATCTGTAGAATCACAGTGCATTATGTAGCTTCTATAACAACATCTCCATTAATTAACACTAAATTACAATACAGCACCTATGTAAAGAGATGATGAATGCCATACAAATTCATTTTGATTACTGTTATTACACTGAATACAAAATGAAACCAGAATGATAGGACCTTTTAAGTGTTGGCAGCTGTTTTTGATCAATGTTTATGCTTTTTGATATAATTTAATGGGAGATCATATGTTAATATGCAGCTGGAGTAAACTACCTTTCAAACTCAACAAGCCTGAGAAGAATTTCCAGCTGACATAGCATCTACCAGAACTGTAATTACCAATCACCAGAGAATACATTTTAGAAAGCAAAATACCCAAACTAGAATTTATCCAAAACTATAAGCCTTAATCTGATACATTGTAAAAAAATAGAGAGAGAGGTTCCACTTTGTTTGTTTGATTTTTAATGGAACTGATTGTGCTATTTTATTCAATTGATTACAGTCAGCTTCATTCTCCTACTTCCTCACCTTGTGTGCATTATTTATACTACTCTATGCTCCAGATAGTCTATGTTGCCAGAATGGCCCAACAGGGACAGACAAACCCCTAGAAGGCCATAGAATAAGGGAAGGAATAAATTATACTGATTCGCTGTCAGTAAATCGAATTTTCTGATGAACAGTGTCACAGTTGTATTATATATAAACTTGGTGGGTCAGAGAAAAGGCCACATTTGAACCTAAAACAGAATCTAAGGTTTACAAGTAGCTGTTTGCTCTAGAAAGTCTTTTATTATCCTGCAAATCTTTCAAACGCTATAGATCTAAGACAGATGGTTAGAATTACCCAAAAATTTAAATCAAGAAAGTGTAATTCTTTGAACAAATGTTTTAAAAGGTTTAACATGATGACCCAAGTAATTCTAGGCCTGTCAGTCTGAATTGATCCTGGGCAAGATAATGGAGCTGCTGGTATGGCACTGGATTAATAAAGAATTAAAGGATTGTAATATAATTAATGCCAATCAAATGGGTTTATGGAAAATAGATCCCATCCAAGTAATTTGGTATCTTTTTTTGGTGAGATTACAATCTGGGTGCAAGCAAACAATATGTGTTTTAATATGGCTCAATATAAATGTATACATCTAGGAACAAAGAATGTAGGCCATACTTATGCAATGGGGGATTGTAACAGGGTGCTTTGCCCCATGGACTGGAGAGTCTGTGGCTAAAACAATCCTGATTACTGAATGAGCCCCACCTGAGTGGGATTAGGAAATTCCCTATAAAGGGCAGCAGGTGGCTGCAGTAAACTGAGGGATGTGTAGGAAACAGAAGCCTGAGAAGCAGTGGCATTTTGGACTTTCAACTCTGTCCGTATCTGGGAAAGGGGGCTGGAAACCCTCTGGTGGGAGAGAGAGACAGTGAACTTGGGTTGGGACCTGGAGGACCAGTGTATACTTGAGAGAATATATTTGACCCCCAGTGGGGAATGTTTTAATTTCCTTTGGACTGTCTTGAATTTGTTTCAGGAACCTTGTGAAGGAGAAAACAGGGATGGAGTGCAACAGCATGATCTCTGGCCGGAAAGGAGTGCTCATGTGGCTGCTGATCCTGCTAAAGGGTCTCTGTCTTGGGAGCAGAGACTCTCAAAGAGATTTGGGTTCTGGTGGATAATCAGCTGAACATGAGCTCCCAGTATGATACTATGGCCAAAGGGCTAATGCAATCCTAGGATCCATAAACAAGAATCTTGAGTAGGAGCAGTGAGGTTATTTTACCTATAAATTTGGCATTGGTGTGACTGCTGCTGTAATACTGTGTCCAGTTCTGATGCCCACAATTCAAGAAGGATGTTGATAATTTGGAGAAGGTTAAGAGAGGATCCATGAGAATGATTAAAGAATTAGAAAACATGCCTCGTAATGACTGAGCTCCTTATATCTATTGATTTAGCTTAACAAGGAGACAGTTAAGGGGTGACTTGATTATAGTCACTAAGTACTGGGGTGAACAGTCCAAAGCAGGTTGGAGCGCAGTTGTAGGGACAACTTTCTTTTCCTCCAGGCTTGAGGAACAAATGTTTAATAATGGGCTCTTCAATTTAGCAGAGAAATATTTAACATGATCCAATGGCTGGAAGTTGAAGCTAGACAAATTCAGACCGGAAATAAGGCATAAAATTTTAACAGTGAGAGTAATTAACCATTGAAACAACTTACCAAGGGTCATGGTGGATTCTCCATCACTGACCATTTTTAAATCAAGATTGGATGTTTTTCTAAAAGCCATGCTCTAGGAATTACTCTATGGCCTGTGTCATACAGGAGGTCAGACTAGATGATCATTGTGGTTCCTTCTGGCCTTAGAATCCATGAGTCATGACACACAGGTCTCAATTCCAGGTTCTCAGGATTCCTGGAGCTTTGTCACACTTCATCTGTCTACCCAATGGTTTATTGGCATCAGCTAGAACCAAGACTCCTTGAAACCCAGCTCAGATAGGAGGGTCCACCCCTGGGCCCTGATTGATGGAAAACCAGAGCTCTCAATTGCCCCACTCCCTCTACTGATGCCAGAGGGAGGAATAAGACGTTGTCTATATGGCTGGCTCCATCTTGATTTGGATTGTTCACCCACAGCTACCTGCTCCTTTCTCCTGCTCCTGACCTCTGTTTCCTAGAATTTGACACGTGGTTCCTGACCTCTGCTCTTGACTTTCTGGTTCTGACTCCTGGTTGGTGTGGGGACCCTAGTCCCCCTGTCCTATGCTAACCACTATGCCTTGCCACCTACATCCTATCCCTGACACTATGAAACCATGATCTGCTGTGGTAGAATATATTCTGCTACTGGTGGAAGAGTAAATTTATCTATCTTAGGTACTTTAACTGAAGTAAAATAAAAATCACATGGCCTGTTAAGGAGCCCCTATATAGAAGAAATGTTTTCAGTTTCTCTTTTCAAGAACAAAACAGGAAGTATGTTTGGGTTAAACATTATCCAAGAACTTTCATAAAAACTTACATGTATTGGGGGTGGGGGGGACAGGGAAACCAGCCCTGCAATAGCAAAGAGAAGAAGTGAATCACAGGAATCTCTTCTGTCACCAGGTAAAACCAAAAACTGAAAATACTAGAAACTTTTGAAAAATGCAGGACCTGGATATTATGGTAAGTTTAATATATTGCTATACTGATTTGAACTGCACTGGAGTAGACTGGATAACAAAGACCTTAAAGGATTTGTCCAGATCTCTGAAATGACTACTGAAAGTCAGAGCTATATTTACTCATTTTAACTGGAAGTGGTTATTAAAATACCTTGGAGAGGAATAAATTGGATAATTTTAGAAAATTCCTTAAGATATATTGTGTAGGACCAATAAAAGGAGAAGGTGTCTTCATACAGGCAATCTGGAAATAAAACTAAAAGTAAGTGAATCAGACCAGAGTGCATGAAGACCTGAAAATTGAAGGAAACTGCCAACCAACCAAAAAAAATCATATAACCACATAGCTTGCAACCTCTGTCATTTGTGTAGCTCATCTGCCCGCCCTCCAGTGGTGAGTACTGACATATGCAAATTGTAACCGACTCACAGAATAGAATTAATATTTAATGGTTAGACCATGACATTACAATCTACCCACTGTAAGGGCAGCTCACTATTGCACTGTCCCTAGAACATCTCAGAAGGGTTTTGACTCAAGGAATCACAATTTCCTTCCCAATCTCCCCAGTGCTCCAGGAAGGAAGTATACTGCAGCCGCTCTATATCTGGCATAGCTACATCAGTGGATGTTGTGGGGGTGGGTGAAGCCCAGGTCCTGTTCTCTTAGTCACTTGCACAGGGTTGAGACATAGCAGTTCCATGGAAACTGATTGTCATCCCATGCTGCTGCCTGCCCTGGTGTTAACAGGTTACCCAGGCTAGGATTTGGCCGATCGCACCCACTTGTTAAAGTCAGCTAGCACTGTGTATCTGGACCAGGTTATGGAAATCCTAATGAATGTTCTAATTCTTGTGCATCATTAGAAATTCTTTAAAATTCTTCCAAAAGTGAACCTTGAACAGGAATTGGCCTAATTAAGCAACCTTATTTGAAGAGACCTCTTCAAAGTAGCCTGAAATATTGAGTGTGATTCTGCTCTGTCTTTATCAGAAGATAAAACTCAATATAACAGCAGTTTATCATGGTTCATTGAGTGAATATTTAAGACAGATTTCATTCTGAACAGGGTACAGTTCAGATTTCAGCTTAGGTGAGCTTATGTCTTATAGTGTATAGAACCGAATGAAGTTAATCAATGTAACCATGGAAAAGGAAGAAGTGAGTGTCACTTCTACTCTGCGTGAGAATCCATTTTCTCAAAAACTGGTCTCAGCACCAAATGCTAATAACTGGCAAGCATTCAGTGGAACTACCATGCACTGCTACCTCTACCTAGGTTTCTACTGATTATTCCTTTTTGTATCAGAGTAGTAGTGTAAATGATTTTTTCTAAAACAATATAAAAGCAAAAAGTTTTCTTTAAACTCTGTGGTATTGTGAGCTGTATGATGGATGTCTTACCTTCCTAGCGGATGTAACTAATGTCTCTAGTGCAATGAGGGAGAGAGGTCTGAACAGAAATACAAGCCTGGGGCAGAGGAGAAGAGAATGGTGAAGCTATGGAATGGTGTAGAAGCCTTTCCTGGCCTATGTGGAATGGTCTTCAGGCTTTATATTTTTCTAACAAGAAAAGCATTCACAAACTTAGTTTCTGTGACTGTGATTGTCTTTTTTGTGTGTGGGGGGGAAGCTGGGAGTGGTTAAAATGTAACTACTGTGTACTATCTAGCACCCATGCAGCCTAAATACCAGAATTTTCCTCAGCTTTTAAAATAATTTTTATACATTTTGATAAATCGGACATAAGCAAAGGCCATTCTGGAATTTAAAGACATGTATTCCTTCAAGTTTCACAAAACCATCCCCAGCAAGGCCATGGCCTAGAACACACAGTTACAGAGCTATTCCTTGAGAAGTACTACAACAAACCCATTGCTATTTGCATGTATTTAGCTTCAGTGGTTGAAAAATAGCATGTAACAGAGGAGAGGCTGTGAAAAATGGAAGGGATGAATTTCAGGTTTCAAGGAGTTTCAAGGGATACAGAAACAGAAGCTATTTAGAGAGTGGAGATCAGGATTGTGTCTTTCAGGCCAGATTGCCACAAAGTCTAGATGTGTTGATGGAATAAAAGAATTTATAACTATGAATTCCTTGTTGCAAGCTGACAGCATGCTACGTTGCGGTAGGAGGTGCAGTTACTAAAAATCTCTTCAGTCCAGTGCAGACAAGAATATCAGATGAATAATCTGTATCTGAAGTCTGTCCCAAAAACTGAAGAAATGTTTGAGACATTTCACAGGTACCTGTGCTCATCTTTAGCCAAAATGTCAGAGACTTCAGCAATGAAAGTGCACACAAAATGAAGGTTTTGTGGTCATAACCATTCAGCCTGTGATATGCATCCAGCAAAATATGCAAAGGCATGAAGGAGGCGGCAACCTGTTTGGTTGAAGTGTATGTATTTCATACCAATGGTTACTGCATACACTTCTCTTTGACATAGCGTAAAATCTCCCATTGCTACAGAGTAGTCTTAAATTGTGCATTTTCCTTTGCTAAACTTGTCATCTGCACAAAATTCTCAATACTCATAGACCCATCCAGCTGCTTTAGTCTGATGACATCACTTTGGCACCAGCCTTTTGTTAAATTATGGCCATCGCCAGCCTCGTGTGAAAAACAGGTGTTTCTCAAGTGGACAGTCCAATCAGAATGGAAGCAGCTTTCAGCTCACCTGGTTTTCCAAATCTGTGGGAGTCAGGGTAAACCACATATTTACTTTGAATACCATCAATATATTTCAAATCATATGGAAATAGCTTTTTAAGTGTTAGGACACCCCCAATGAATCTGACAGTGCTTATTTCACAATAGCAGGGTACAGCACTCCATTACCTGAGCAGCATAATCCCAGGACCACAGTTAATGTCGATAAAAATGGGGGGAGAGGGGAGTGAAATGTTCCTGTTTCTTAACTTTATTGCAAGATAGTACATTTGAATAATGGTTTTAATTAACTGAAGCAAGCTTAATTAAGATTGGGCTGCTTCAGGGAAGACAAAGCACTATAACTGGCTTTTTAAATGTTTTCTCTTCCCACAAGAAAGGAATCATTATGGAATTAGGAATGAGTGTTAACTATGCAACACTACAAAGTCTTCCTGTGCATCTCATGCCAATCCAGTCCCACCTTCCCCTAGTTTTACTTTTACAATTGCCGTAACAACTGGCATTTAACAGAGGGAGGCTGCAGTCTCCAGGTTAAAGATAAATGCTTTCCCTAAAAATAAAAGCTCAGTGGCTCCCTACTATTACTGTGTGACTGAAATATGTACATCCATATGCTGTATTTTAACTGTGCTGCTCCCACTGTTGTTGTTGTTCTCCCTTGTAAAATATTAGACATCTTTTCTCCAAAGACATTGTTCCAGCCTAAAATATTTTTCTTTCAAAAAGTGATCTAGTCACAGAAGAAAAATGTGGTTATTGTTTTTTATTTTAAAATATGGATGGAGTATCCTCTGCAAGGAAGAGGGTTTCGGACAGGTACAATAATTGTGAGTGTCAATGATCTAGAAAAATTCCTTGAAGGGAAGACATTCAAGGTCAACCTCTGTGAAGGAAGCCCTTGGCAGCTCCACCTCTGCAGGTGGCAAGAAGAGAGCCAAGGTTGGAGTGTCGGGTGGATGTAGTACAGGCAAGAGGCAAGAATCCTCTTGAGGCAAGTTGCCAAGGAATCTGCAAGTTCAGGGAGTGAAAAATCCTCCCAGGTTGAGGAGTAGGCTGGAACTTGAATGTGTAAATAGATTGTATTCATGATTTTCCACCATCTTGTTTGCACGTTGTTGTTATGCTTCTTCTTCCTGTTTGGATATAGTTTATCCTTCCCTATCCCCATCCTGTAGAGGGACGTTTTTCTAAATTTGTGTTCTATAATAAAACCTTGTGCCAAAATACATCGAGGGTGTTACCATTTACTAAAATAGAGTTACATCTGATATGAATTTGGTGCTTAATATGTATTTGGGGAAAAATTCATTTCTGTTAGTAACACATGGAGTGTACGAGAGCTATAACTTTGATTCTAAGTTGCTGGCTGGTAACGATAGTGTGAGATCAAAAGGGGAATGGAGGCTTGGAACTGGTTTTCTGAAGATTAAATTGTCTGTTTGTTAGCAATGCAGGATGTAAGTTTGAATTTTGACTGCTTAATTAGGTTAAAACTTAACAAGAGGATGTGAGAAAGGTAGTTTCAATATTGTCATACAATATATTATTTTAACTCTTAAAGAACTAGATATTCAGTGAAACATGAGAGAAACTTTATGAATTCAAAAATGACAACAAATCACCCAGTCAGTGTTTGCAGCTGTTATTGAACAACAGGAAAATCAATGAAGAAGCAGGAGGCCAACATTTTCAGAATAGGAACCTGAAGTTCCACTATTAGACCCCTACATAGGAGCCTAAGTAAATGTGCTGATTTTTCAGAAGTGCTAACAGGTCACATTAGGCAACAGTAGCCCCAAGCTCCTAACTCCTGAAAATCTTGGCCCAAACATCTCCGATAGATGATAATATTATGCGGGGGGGAAAAAGCTCCAGCAAAGACTGAACATGATTAATTTTGCTTGGTTTAATTCCCTTGGGTTATGTTGTGATAGCTTGTACCAATGTATATGCAAATTTATGGTGAAGTTCTGATTCTCATTCTTTGTTTCAATTATTTCATTATACATTAATCAGATTTATATTTTTGCATGATTAAAGAAACTTTGCACCCATTTTGCTTAACCTAGCATCTGAAAGTTCAAAAGGTGAAAAGCACTTCTCAGGGTGATTAAACAGTGAAATGGATTCCATTTTTAAAAATTAATTACAGTTGTCAAGTCTAGACCAAGGGCTGGAGGCACCCATCTTACTGAAAATTGTCATTTTGTGACAGTGGTAGCACAGTCCAGTGACACTGAAGGCTAGATTATTTTTGCTTACTTGCGTGCACAATTTTCTGACAATTTGAATTCAACATTTTAGAACACCCAATCACTTGGTAACCCGATATTCTGTGATCCTCCTCACCCACCACAACAAAGAACAGACCAACATTCCAGAATAAGCACTCTATTTTCCTAAGAGATGTTACCTCATCTTGTAGAGTCTTCACATTCACATCAGGATTGTTCTGTGACAGTGTCATAGCAGAAAGTGCACTGAAAAGAGGACACAAAGAAAGTGCATGGGGAATTCCATAAAGCGTTTTCTCCTCCTTCTCTGTCTACAAAACTAAAATGATATACCTTTGTCTATATTCCAGTAATTAGCATATTTATAAGGACTGTCTGCCTGGAAAAATAAAGTTCTCTGGCTTAGTGCTTGGGCAATTCCAACAACTTCTCACCTTCAGTTAATGGTCTCTGGGAAAAGCTCAAGGAGACATAACAGGGTTTATGCATATGAAACCCTGTGTGTACAGTTGCAAGATTTCCAAAAGTGACTAGTGTACCATGTTTTGGTGTCAGCTTGAGACACCTTAATGTGACTTGTTTTTCAGAGTGTGGGTGCTATGTACTTTCTAAAAATCAGCCCCCTACATAGTATCTCAAGTTGGACATGTGATTCTGGCAGATGAGGTGCCAGCTCATGCTGAAGCCCCTAGTTCTTACTGAACACTGACAAATGCACAGCTGGAAACCAGGATGGCTCACCTGCATGTTAGCATTGTTAACATAGATCTTAAGTTTACAGGAATGTATTTAGACTTGATGAAATGCTTGTAGGATGCTTCAAGTATTAATCTCACTTATATATCAATAGTAAAGAATAAAATTCTCAGACACATAGAAGAACATAAATTGTGGGGGGGGGAGTCAACATGGTTTCTGTAAAGGGAAATCATGTTTTACTAATATATTAGAGTTCTTTGAAGGGGTCGACAAACATGTGGACAAGGGGGATCCAGTCAACATAGTGTACTTAGATTTTCAGAAAGCCTTTGACAAGGTCCGTCACCAAAGTCTCTTATGTAAATTAAGTTGTCATAGGATAAGAGGGAAGGTCCTTTCATGGATTGAGAACTTATTAAAAGACAGAGAACAAAGGGTAGGAATAAATGATAAATTTTCAGAATGGAGAGGGGTAACTAGTGGTGTTCCCCAAGGGTCAGTCCTATTCAACTTATTCATAAATGATCTGGAGAAACGGGTAAACAGTGAGGTGCCAACATTTGTAGACAATACTAAACTGCTCAAGATAGTAAAAGCCAAAGCAGACTGTGAAGAACTTCAAAAAGATCTCACAAAACTAAGTGACTGGGCAACAAAATGGCAAATGAAATTTAATGTGGATTAATGTAAAGTAATGCACATTGGAAAAAATAACCCCAACTATACTTACAATATGATTGGGGCTAATTTAGCTACAACTAATGAGGAAAGGGATCTTGGAGTCGTCATGGATAGTTCTCTGAAGAGTGCAGCGGCAGTCAAAAAAGCAAACAGGATGTTAGGAATCATTAAAAAAGGGATAGAGAATAAGATGGAGAATATCTTATTGCCCTTATATAAATCCATGGTACACCCACATCTTGAATACTGCGTACAGATGTGGTCTCCTCATCTCAAAAAAAAATATGGCGGCAGAAAAGGTTCAGAGAAGGGCAACTAAAATGATCAGGGGTTTGGAATGGGTCCCATATGAGGAGAGATTAAAGAGGCTAGGACTTTTCAGCTTGGAAAAGAGGAGACTAAGGGGGGAATATGATAGAGGTATATAAAATCATGAGTGATGTGGAGAAAGTGAATAAGGAAAAGTTATTTAATTGTTCCCATAATATAAGAACTAAGGGCCACCAAATGAAATTAATGGGCAGCAGGTTTAAAACAAACAAAAGGAAGTTCTTCACACAGCGCACAGTCAATCTGTGGAACTCCTTGTCTGAGGAGGTTATGAAGGCTAGGACTATAGCAGGGTTTAAAAGAGAACTAGATACATTCATGGTGGTTAAGTCCATTAATGGCTATTAGCCAGGATGGATAAGGAATGGTGTCCCTAGCCTCTGTTTGTCAGAGGGTGGAGATGGATGGCAGGAGAGAGATCACTTGATCATTACCTATTAGGTTCACTCCGTCTGGGGCACTTGGCATTGGCCACTGTTGGCAGACAGGATACTGGGCTGAATGGACCTTTGGTCTGACCCACTATGGCCGTTCTTATGTTGTTATATTTATATCCTATGGTATAAGGTTATATTGAGTGTTTGCATAGTAAACCTCTGTAACTGTGCAACTCAAACAGCAAAGAAACATTAATTAGAAGGCCCACTGAAACCAAATGAGCCATTGTCCTTTGATATTTCACAAATGCTTTGTGCCCCTCTCATCTTTGTGTGTGTGTCCAGAAGGAACTGTATCACTATGCTGCTTGGAATTTGGAGAAGGCAATACATAAGGGATCCCCAAGCTGCTTGGCTTGGGTTAGGTCTAGAGGACATAGAAAGCTTGCATATTGCAACAGTTTCTATTATCTTTTGGAACCTAAGACTGTAACTCATTTGTTACCTGCTTTAACCTTACAAATAGCTCTTATTTTTAATTTCCCTTAATTAAAATAATCTTTAGTTAATTTATTATAGGATTGTCTACTAGTGTCTTTGGTTTGAGACCTGGTAGTAAGTAACCATTCCTTTGGAACTGGGAGTAACCTTAATATTGTTGTGATTTTCAATTTAAGGGACCATCTCTCAGAAAGCCAAGCTTGCCTGGGTGACAAGATAGTCCGGAGTACCCAAGGTGACTGTCTGTGACTCCATTTTAAGGCTTTATAGTGCCCGAGGCATTCAGGTACTATGCTTGATGGTTGGTTGGTGAAATCAAAGAATAAAACTCACAACCAGCTTGGGGTTTGTGCCCTGCTTCTTAACAGTCCACTTTGGCACTCACAGTTATGAGCCACTCCAGACAGCTTGACACGGCACTGAAAAATTAAGGCACCCAAAATCACTATTCATCTGTGAGAATATTAATCAAACCCTAAATTTGGAGCTAAGTTACGCAAACTTAAAAATTGCAGAGTGTTTAGCTGTCTGATTGTGAAACCACAATTAAAACAGGTTGGAAGCTTATTTACAGTCTTTTTTACTGGGATCTCAGACTGTCATTGTCACAGTCTCATTTTATAGCAATATGATCATCTGCATTAGATTTCAGACATGACAAAGAATATATATTTCATACTTTATTCAACGTGAGAAGCTGTTCTTACCTGAAAGTTCATAATGTCCTAGTGCTGGGGTTGAGCAAAACGGGGACTTTTTTTTCCCATTAAGGCTGAATAGAATAGAAATTACTGATTTTGTCTCTTTCCAGACTTATTTGCCCCAAATGGCTTTTTTAGTGTGGACATGTTAAATACAGGAAAAAAGGGAAAGACAATTATTGTGAATCCTGTTGTAAAATTGTCACTTGAGGCAGAGTTTTAATGGTGTTCATCACAGTAATTGCAAATTTGATATTTTCCCTTTTGTAGGGATGAAGAATCTTTAACTGCACTCCAACAGTAAATTGTTATAGACAATGGTCTTAATGCGTTGTGCCAAAGTGTTAAACTTCTGATTCCATTTTAGAAAATTCTATGGGAAAAGGGTCAGAAAAGCCCCAGACTGGATCTGCAGAGAATTCTTTTGGTGCAGAAACTGAGTAAGGCAGCCGCTTTGCTGTCTTATGTTGTCCATCTGCAAGCCCTGTTGTAGGGCGTATTCTAGGAGTGGGAGAGGTCAGAGGTGTAGTGACACCACTATGGTGCTTCTGGGCAGTGCTGTCCCCTACAGCAACACAATCTGTTGTGCTTATGATTTAGGTTGCTAACCTAGGATTGCCTGGACTCTGTTCAACCCCCACAATACTCCAGACCTGACAGATACAGAGGGGATTTCAAGGGACCATAACTGCCCCCTATCTGCCCTTTGGCTCTGAGTTTTGTGCTGGAGCAGAAAATCTCTCTGAGATTGTCTACCACTGACTTGGACTTTGATATTGCAAAGTTGTATTCTAACTGGATAGTTTAACCTTTTTTAGACAATATCAGAGTTGTGCATAAACAATAAGTACCAATCCATTTTTTACCACATAATATGAAAAAATATCAAACTCACCAGCAGAATAAGCACAGCACAATTGTTTGTTGTAATGACAGGATATGATATACTAAATCAGAAGGTGGGAAAGGTAGTTGTTCCTGTAAAAAGGTGGGAAAGGTACCAATAGTTGTAGCTATAGAAATGATTGTGGCTTCCACTGCAATTTTGCCAGCCAGGAGCAAACAGCAGGAGACAGCTAGAGCTGACAGTGGGAGGCTCAACTGGTGGTGGCTGGCAGCAGCCCCCAAACATTCCTTCATGGAGGGGGTTGGGTCCTGTCACCCTTCCCTTTCTTAAGTTCATTACATTACCCTTAGCCATACTCACTCATAATTTCTCTCAATCAATGCACTCTTCAGATGTTTGGACTGTTATGTCCCCTTCTCCCCACCCTCTTTTGGTAACTCTTATCCCAGCTAAACCGAATTAGTCATTTACCCTTTCCTCATAAGTCATTGCCTCCACACTCTTCATTTTTTATTCTCTCCTCAGAACTTCCTATAATTTCTGGTAATGTGGTACCCAGAAAAGAATGCAATATTTCTGATGTAGTCAAACCACAGGTGAATTCTGGAAAGGAACTGTAACATTCATCTACTGTGACATGCCTCACTGGAATCTGAGTTTCCAAAATAGTATTGGCCTAATCTCTGTTGCCAAAACGTACTCCAGACAAGACTAAAGTATAAAAGGGAAGAACAAGGGCCCAGCCTGGAGGGGAGATTAATGGATGGAAAGACCCACATAATGTTTGAGCGAGAGGGAGTATTACTCAAGATGAAGCAACCTCCTTACCCCATACTACTTCAAAGAAGAATTGATAATGAAGATGGACATTACAGGCATGTCACAATAGGCAGGCGGGGGGGGGGGGGGGGTGAGAGGGAGACCGAGAACCAGCACCTGCAGAGCTTGGAGGCCTCAGAACAGGACACACAATATTTTGTCATTGACAACATTAGCACAGTCCTGAGCTGAGACACAGAAAGTAATGGAGGAGGAGGTTTCATTAGGGAAGATAAGGTTGCAAAGCAGAGTTGTCAAAGATTTGAGGCATGAGAGAGGATAAGAGGAGGAGGAAGATTCCTTGGCCAGGGATGTTGGAAGAAAGGGCAATTTATAGTGAAGGAAATCAACAAGGTGCCAGAATTTTCTCCATTGACGCTCAGCAGAGAGACAGCAATTACAGAGATAATGAAGGTGAGGAGTGGGCATAGGCTGGGGATTGGTTGGGCAGGTAGAGCAGTGAATAAGAGGAGTACAGTGGTGAAGGACAAGAGATAGCAGTGGGGAGTAACCATGAAATCCAAAAAATGAAGGTATCAGGACAGACAGAAGGGGTTGACTGAGAGCAGCACAGAAGGCAAGGCTGGCTTGAAAACTGCAGAAGCCAGGTACTTTGAGGATGGGGGCAGTCTACAAGTGGCATTATTTCTCCTTCAGCTTCTCATGCCCTTCTTCCACATCCACCTCATCCCCAGCAGGGTCCTGGCATTTTTAAAAAATAGATTACAAATTATAATTTGGAGAGATAAGACCATTTCGTTTCATGAGTGTGCCATCTGTGCCTGCAGCCTTTTCCTTCCTTTTGCTAATGAAAACATCAAAGGTGATTCATAGGAAATAGTCCATTCATGGAGACAGTGTATTTGATTGAGAGTTTAAAGATTCTTTTCTGCTCTTTCAAAGTTACTTTGTGTCTTTCCCATATTGCAAGAAGAGGTAGAAACTCTGGGTGTGTTAGCACATTCAACAGCCCTATGACCAACCAGACTGTGAGTTCCCCTTGCAAAACCTACAAGCGGAATAGGTGGTTCACTGAAAAGGGGGCACTGACCTGTAGGAAGATACCTGAAAGAAACACACTTTTCTTTCAAAACTGAAGAGTTGTGTGACCATTCCCTCCTTGTTTTATGAGTGGCACTTCTTGTTTAGGCAATAGGAAATAACATATATTTAAACTGTTAGGGACAGGTTCTCAGCTGTGTATCATGCAGCTAAGGAATCTGGGACAAGTTTGGCTGTATTCCACCTTTAGCCACACCTTACCCTCCTGAAACATTGATCTTAGGACCAGCTGTGGCTGGTTATGCCGATGATGCAAATTTAGTCTCAGCTCAGGGTTGCTGGAAGTTCTGAGAAAAGGCAGAGGAGAGGAAAATATGAGTTGATGAGGGGAAAGGTTCAGCTACCATTGCAGTTAACACCCCTCCCTCTGCCCCCACACACGCCCACTGTGTGTGCTCTCAGTCTCTCGCTAACCTTGAAGGGAAAAGAAGAAAGTCTTTTTAAAAACTTGCTTTTTTCCTTCTTTTGGCTTCAGACATAATGGACAAAGGATTATATATTTTGTTTGAGTGATAAGGTCCCAAATGTGGCCTGCTATGGCTGGACAGCAGGAACAAGCCAATTTGTTGGGCAAGCCAACTAAGATGCGTGCAACTGAATCTGAACTGTTTAATGTTTTTAACGACTTTCTAACTTCCGAGGAGCTGAAGTGGGAATCTGCACTATTGGAGTCCCTTCTATGTCTTGAGGTAAGGAAGGCTTGAAAGCCAAAGTATTTGAAATTGCTCTGTATATATTTTGGACTCACTGTGAAACTCTTGCAAATCGAAATGTGGATCGGCAACTTACTGATGTTCTGAGTTCTGCTATTAAAATCATGAACTTTATCAAGATGCAGCCCACAAAGGCGCATCTCTTTGCAATGCTTTGTGCAGAGATGGGAGCATAGCACGATGCTTTGTTGTTTCACATGGAAGTCAGGTGGCTATCCAAGAGGAAAGTGTTGCAATGTGCTATGAATTGAGAAATGAAGTTAGACTTTTTCTAGTGGATTTGAACTTCAGCAATGCAGACACATGATGTGATCCCCACTGGTTTGTGTTTTTGGCTTACCT
Organism: Mauremys reevesii; assembly: GCF_016161935.1. NCBI lineage: Eukaryota > Metazoa > Chordata > Testudines > Geoemydidae > Mauremys > Mauremys reevesii. Next base: position 242,151,642 of record NC_052624.1, read on the forward strand.
TGCTGATATTTGTGACAAACGGAATTCTTTAAATGTTTCATTGCAAGTAGCAGAAAGTACTATTTTTTTGACCTGCACAACAAGATATCAGCATTGAAGAAAAAGCTAGATCTCTGGAAAACAAAGATCAAAACCAGTTTAAGCATTCCATTTCCATTAACTGATGCTATTGAGGAAACAGAATCTGAACTATTGAGTGTTGTGGAGCCAATCAAGAATCACTTGACTTCTCTCAGAGCCAGTTTGGATAAATATTTTCCTGAAGGAAATGCACCCCTGGATGACTGGATTATCCAACCTTTTGTAGGTGAGGCAGTGACCTTGTCCCATCTCTCAAATAACATTCAGGAGAAGCTGATTGAACTTCAGAGTGATAGGACACTGGACATTCAATTAAAAAAGCCAGTCTTGGGGGGATTTTTGGATGAAAGTTTGCTCACTTTGACAAAACTGGATATTCTGTGCCATCAAAGCTCTTTTACCATTTAGTTCATCTTACTTATGTGAGATGGGATTCTCTGCACTGGCTGTGCTAAAGACAAAGTACCGTTCAAGACTGGAAGTAGAGGACAATCTCAGAGTGTTTCTTTCAAAAATCTCCCCACAAACTGATACTGTCTGCAGAGAAACAGGCACACCCTTCTCATTAAATTGCCTACTCCTGTATGTTTCAGATACACAGATACTTTAATTAAAGTTGTGTTAAAGGTCTCTTGTGTTTGAGTAGGCTATCAAGCATACTTTTTTCATGTGTCTGTTTTTGTCTGGGTTGGGGGATCACAACCAAAAATTGTAACTCAAAGGGTGGGGCGGAACTCAGCTCAAAAAGTTGGAAAACCGCTGATCTAGGGTTACCATTTGTCCAGATTTTCCCAGACACAGCCTCTTTTTTGAGCTTCTTTCTCTGTGCAAATTTTTCAAATAACAGGAAATGTCTGGGGTGTTTGCAGAGCAGACAAACTGCAGCTCAGAAAGAGCCCTGACTGGTCCCTCCCCTGCATCCACAGCTGATTGATCCGTTCCCCTGCAAGCCACAGCTGCCAGATCCAGCCACCCAGGCCCCAGCCTCCAGCCCGGGGAAGTGGTCACACGGGGAGGTGCTGACTGATGGCTGTCACTGTGTCCTGAGCTTGTGACAGGAAGCAACACTGCCCCCCACCTCCAGTGAGTACCCACTGCAGGTACCCCCTCCAGTATCCCCAACTATACACTCTTACCCTCCCAGTTTCCCCCCTCCCCTGCCAGTGTCCTCTTTTTGGGAATCTGAAATATGGTAACCCTGGTTCCACTGGAGGGCTCAAATATCTTTGGGTGCCTACACTAAGTGTGTCCTTGTGTCTCTGCCCCAACTGTGGAGCCCTTTATACCTCTGTCCCCCCAGTAACATGTATTACGTTTGTGTGATAGTTGGCAGACGGGGGGACGTACTGGAAGCCTCATTACATTGCTGGGGACATAGACAAAATAGAGTGGTCACATTATTTAAAGTACTGTAGAGGTCAAGCCAGCATTTGCAGGCAGATGGACCAGTTGACCTAGTGGGTCTTATCAAACTTATCAAATGTGGTGGGTTTTTTTTTTAATATATGGAATTAATTCTGCAGATTTTGGCAAAAATTCCCAAGATTTCCAGTGGCCTATTCATAGGAGTTTCCCTTCAGCCAAACCTTATCTATGTAGCTCTATTCTGTATTGTTTTTAATTACAATTTACAATCCTACTCTCCCAGTGAAGGTAGGTCAGATAAGAAAAGGCAAACTATTTTACCTAGTGTTTTTTATTTGGGGGCGGGGTGTTGTTAACTTGCCCATTAAGCCTAAGATTATGTTACCAAGTGCACAGCATGCTGGTTAAGTAGTGGACATAACATGTAATTAAGAATATTAGTTAGGATGCGGGTAAGTGCTGACCTGAAGAGCTCCACTTTGATTCCATACTCTTCAGGATAATATCTATACTGCTACATAAGGATGTGTGCAAGGCAGGACGCTCACATTTGGATTGTAGTTATGAGTGGGAAGAATCATAATTAGGGGAAAACTTGTAATGGAAATAATATAGGTAAATCCAGAAACAACATGAGCAAGACTCTAGATAGTAGTCTAGCATTTATAGAATGGCAGCAATTCATAGATTCCTAGCAGTCAGGTAATAAGTTTTCATGCGGGAAGATCGTATAAAGTAATGCATTATAGGCAGAGGAACATTGGAATGGTGTCATTCCTTGGATGTCAGTGTCAGGGTCTACCATTCAAATACTTAAACATGCCTCATGAGGTACAGAGCCTGGGATCAGGCAAAGCCCAGATGTCTAACACTGCAATTTTATAGCCCCACTGCCAGTGCCTGAGTCCTAAGAGCCTGAATCAGCTGACACCAGCCAGCCAAGGTGTCTGTGACATACCCAGGGTACAATGTTGACTGATGAATAGCTGTGTCACTGAGCCCTCTTATGTGGGGTGCACTTTACACTGCTTTGCTGCTGTAGTCTACAGTCTGGATGGCTCACAAGCAGCCTCCAGAAGTCACTCCCAGATACAGCCTGCCAGCTTCACAGTGGCTCTCACAAGCCTGAATTACACTGCAGGGTGATGCCCAACACATTTTCAGTCTCAGATTTTCCTCCAGAAATGTATGTCTTGTACTGCCCCGGACCTCTCCTGGACAACACACATTTGTATAGGTCAGTTATTTCATCAGTGGAAATTATATGCACAGATCTTGTTACCTCAGTAGAGTTTCCACAAACACTTCAATCTAAACATACTAGATTAAATAAACAATAAAAAAAAGTTTAACTACAAAGAAAGATTTTAAGTGAATGCAAATCATGAGGCATAAAAAGACAGAAATGGTTACCAGAAAAGTAAATATACAAATGCAACTGATGCCTAACTTAACAAACTATGTTAAATTCAAAGCCAGGCTTTCTCACTACATCTTTCAGCATTCTTACTGACTGAAGTTCTTTCAGTCAGGATCCCTCCCCCAGTCTAGCCTGCTTCCTTTGTCCTTCAGGTGCTATGAACCCATGAATGCCATGGGAAGAGAGAAAGGGAAGGATCATTTGTGGCATCTGCTCTTCTTTGAGAAGCATCTCCATCTAAAGTTCAGGAGACAAAAAGTCTGTGTGTATGGGAATCCTGTGCTGTCTGTTAAGATGTAGATTTTCACCATGTCTGTTTTCTTGCCCATTAATGGCCATTTAAGTAGGTGATGGCCCATTTGACCTTTTTTACATCTGGTTGAGACATCTGCTAGTCCTTTGTCTCTGAGGAACTGGCTTGGCTGCTCCCCAGCCTTTGTATGTAAAGTTATAAGATCCATTGCATGGTGTTACTAAGACATGTACCATGTTGCCACACATTTTATCAAGACAGTATTGATCAGGAAATTATGAGTTTTCAAATGATACCTCACAAGGCAGACTTTGTACAAAAGATCATTACAATGGTGTGCAAAGGGTAAATATAAAGGTACAGGCCATTAGTTTCTCTTGGCATCTATACTGCAATATAAACTGTGGGTTGTTAGAACTTGAATTAACAGACCCTGGGTTTGTTAACCTAGAGCTAGAGTGTCAATACTCACTTGTAACCTCAGGTTAGGAATAGCTGAACCCTGATTCCCAACCTTGGGCTCCAGTGCAGGGGCGGCTCTAGGAATCGCGCCGCCCCAAGCAGGGCAGCATGCCGCAGGGGGTGCTCTAGCGGTGGAGGGACCCCAGAGCTGCTCAGCCACTGCCAGCGGCATGGTGGGACCGCCCAGCTCCCAAGGGCAGTGACCCCCCCCCCCCCTCAGCTCTCAGCTGCTGCAGGCAGAGGGCAGGGTGCTGGACCTTCCTCCCTCCCTAACATTTGGAGAAATGTTTCATGAAAATAAGAATGGTCTCTGATACAATTTACGTTTTCAGGGAGTTAAATATTTCTTCAGCATTTGCAACTGAAATGTTGAATTAGCAAGTGCTTCATTGTAGTTTTCTGGATTATTACTTTAAAAAAGAAGAGTTTTTTTCTCAATATTTAAAACCAAACATTTTCAGTTTCTGGTTACCAAAAATGGGTAAAAAATTGTTTTGGTCGATGTTTGCTTTCCAATGAGAACCCCAAAATTGTGGATAGAACCAGAATTAAAAAAAAAACCCTTATTTTATCAAAAATCCATTTTTATTAAAATAAAAGAAACGGATAAAATAGCTTTCAACTCCTCCATTGCCAACTCATTTTTGGAGCTGTTGAAAAATAAGTATCCAGTATGCAGGGTACTTACCTATAAGAATGGTATAATTACATATTTGTGGTGTTGTAGCCTTAAATTACAAACCTTCTTAAAGTTTTGTCATAAAGGACACAATTCTGCTCCCAGTGAAGTCCATGGAAATGTTCCCATTGATTTCAGTGAGAGCTGGATCAGGCCCCAAATAAGCACCAGAAGTGACATCAGAGGGTTAAAAGTAAGTGACAAGAGGAGGTTTCCATTGCAGATGGAGGCAAACAGCCATGATGATAAACACGTTCACATTAGATAGGAGTGTTTCACTGCTTGCAGCTCTGTGAGAATACACAGCCTTTGAACACTCACAAATTAACACAGGGAACCACAGAAGAATTCAGAAAAGCTGTGGTTTCTTATGACTCATATCTTAGAATATCAATTAATCTTTTGCTGATCTTGTTAGCCAATATATATCCTTACAAATATTGCTATTCTCTTTTGTTTTTCTGTATTAACTGGAGAAATGACACCAACAATATATTTTTCTCTGCTTACTTGATTTGGATGTTTTCTGTGTCACATCTGCTCCCATAGTCCTCGGCCATGTTCTGATACTAAACCCTCTGGGATATATTGAGGAAGACATCAGCAAAGGGATTTGTACAGAAAAATATCAGAAAATAGATCACTCACTAAAGCTCTTATTTGAAAAGCAAGTAGACGCTGGACTGGGAGAGAGAGAGAGGGCTATAGCACAGCAAATGTTACAAGTCATTATACTGATTCACAACAGTGGACTTTGGGCTGGAGGTGTGGAGTCAACAGTTTAGAGCCTGCTGCCAGTAATTACATTCAATCTCGAGTGGAAGGGACATCATTTCTAGTTATACCTCATGTGTCATGGATTTCCAGTCAAACTGTTGACTCAGCTTCCCCCTCTGCTTCTTTTACAGGTCGTTTTTTGCTATCTACAAAGTAGATGGATATTGACAACATATTAACATTTAAATTCTGCTTCCTTATTTTAGTCCACTCTAAAGATTCTGCAACTTCAAATGGACCTTTTGTGTTTGATGGTAATGACAGTGTTTTCGGTCCCAGCACTGCAGCTCCACATACCGTATGTAGCAAAAGCCCGAATCAGAAAAGAGACAGCATAAAGATAGCTTTGCCATGCAGCTCCTGTTTTCAACATTCATCTAACTGAAAAATTTGCATGTTGGCATGAGCATGAGTGTATTATTGGCAATCAAACCACATGAGATTTTGAAATGAGAAGAAATTAATGTTATCTTGTTTATAATTCAAGGTCTGTGGTTCTGATCTTCATAAGTCTTGTACCCTGAATATTACAGAATAATCTGATAGGTGTGCATTTGTCTATGGTATTAAATCTGATAATATATTGAGGCATATGGTGTCTTACGATGAATATCTATAATAATTTAGCAAAGGAAATGACTTCACTATATTCTAAAAACTGGTCATTGTACTCCAGAGCTTGTGAATGATAGTAAAGAACTTTTTATTGCTTTATTGACTGTAATATTTCCATTTAGATTACATTATAGGGTGTGAGCACCTATTAGAAATAAGACCATAGGAACTGCCATATCTGTTCAGACCAATGGCATGTCTGATCCAGTGTCCTGTCCCCTTAGGACAAAGGCATCACAAAGAAAACATTAAAATCAATAAAAGGATGCAAATGCTCATTAAAGACACCCATCTTCCACATGGACTCTGGTAGGCCAAAATCTTTCCAACCCTTCCATAAAGCTGAATCAAAAAGAAGGCCCTGAGTTTGTTTAAACTCAGCCTTTTTTACCAAAAGTATTGCTTTGTCTCCTCCCAGCCTCCTGAAAACAGGTAAAACCTGTCCCTCCTCTGATTCCCCAGGAGGTCAAGCTTCATAGGCTGGCTAGGCAGATGGGATTTTTCCAGTAATCACCCCCTAGTGATTCTAGGTTCCAAAAGAAACATTCCCTTCTCATATCCATTGAGCCAGGAACACACATCTCACATCACCTGTATTGACAGACTGGGCTGTGCACATTGGGCAGCTCAAACGGTCTGGCTCATCTCAAGGGAATGGCACATTGAAGTTTTCATGCTTTAAACATAAAATACAATATGGTCCCAAAAGATACTGCATGTGGCTGTGATAGCTTTCAAGTACACTTCAAAGGACAGTGCAAGAATCCCCTTTATGTACAATTATAAAATAACCTTCTCTTTGGGAAAGTTTCTTCTTAATCCCATGTCAATGGATGGTTTATATTCTGATCCTTGACGACTTGTAGGCCTTATAATATATAATCTGAAGTAGTGTAACTGCTCTCATTATCCTTAAAATGACTGATCACTTTTTAAAAATCCTACTTAATTCTTGGCTTTCAGTATATCTTTTGGCAATGAGTTCCACAGATTAATTATAAGCTCTGTTAAAGAATATTTCTTTTGTTCAGTTTTAAACCACTCTTTGAGTTTCATTGATTTCCACTTATGTTTGTGTTAGGAGCAATGGTAAATGTAAAGCCCAACAATGTGTTTGAATAGTTCAGATTGTCCCTTCCAATGTACATTATCTTGCTTGTCGATAGTGAATTTTGTCTGTCAGCATACCGTCTTTCACACAGGTTTGTTAGATCTTCCTTATATTCATCAGTCTCCTCTAGTCCTAGCTAATCAAAACAATTCTGTCCTCTGCAAATTTTGTCATTTCACTATATATTCCCTTTCCCAGATAATGTAATTTTGGTCAGATGAGTTTGTTAGGGTAGGACAGATAGTCTAATGGATAGGGTACTGAACTGAGACTTGAGAAAAGATGGTTCAATTTCTGGCTCAGCCACAGCCTTTCTTTGTGATCTTGAGAAAGTCACTTAAACTACTCTGTGCCTTAATTCCCCATCTGTAAAATGGGGATAACACTGCCCTATCTCAAAGGGGAAAGTGCAAGGGGAAAATCTTTTAATGGTTGTGAGGCACTAGGATATTCTGGTGCTGAGGGACATATTTTTAGGTATATAGTTATTATATAAGAAATCTCAATATAATGAATACAATTAATTAATAAAAACTAAAAAAACATTGTTTGATTGTAATAGAGAGATGGAATTTTTTTATATTAAAGCTTTGAAAAGGCTTCCTTATTAAACTCCTCAACTTCTTTCCTCATGTGGCTAACCCCGTGTAAAGATAGATTATCAAAATATATACCTTTAAAAACACCACAGGGTAACATTAATGTGTTCAGAAATGTAATTGTGAATTCTTGCCTAAACCCTGTGTTACTGTTTCTACCAGCCCCACCAGAAATGTGAATCTCATCTATATGTAAACAGGACCAAATTTTGAGGCTCTTACTCAGTGCCTGATCATACTTGCTTCATTCACATGTACAGGAGGCATTTCATGCAGGTAGCACGCATCCTTCTACATGAAAGGAATGGCCACCAAGATCTACAGAAACATCCCCTTCTTCTCCATACTCCACCAAGGTCACAGTTCATCAAAAGAACCACATGGGGTTGGGAGTAAACAGGCCAAAGAGGAGAGAGTGGGCCAAACTTGGGGAGTTTTTCTCCCTACCAATGCTGCTGAGGCATGTTACCTTTCCATGATTACTGTCTGTTCTACTGATTCTTCATTAAAGGGGATTCCTATGGCAGCCACTGGCTGGGGAAGTGTTGACAACCAATGCAACCAGGTTGGCAGGGAGTATTTAGATATGTATGGTCAGATGCTAGGGACACAAAGTTCATGCAGAGGCACCATGAATACACCAACCCTCTGCAGGTCCCTTGCTACATGTGGGGATTGGGCGGGGTGACAGCAAACCCAGCCTTCAACACTAGTGTGTGATTCCAAGAGAACTCCACAAGAAACATTGTGAAGATATTTCATTCCCTTTAGTGACATTCCTTGGGCTTTTATTAATTTTTTCCTGTGTTCTTATTCAGATCTTCCTCCTAAAAGGGGAGTGTGCCTGAATAAAGGGCTGAGTAAAAACCTAAGGTCTTAATCCTTAGAGGAAAATAAGCAGTATTAGTGGTTATTGGGTATATGTTCACAATGAATGGGGAAAGAATCCTCCCCTAAAAGATACAGAGGGGTAGTGTAGCCAGTATGCATGGGGTATGGGTGTCTGTTAGCAACTCTTAAGAGTTTTTCACATCTCTCAATTTGGAATGTTGTTTTCTTAAAAGCCAAGAACCTGGAGACAGGAGATTGCATAAGAATGTCAGCTTTTATTTGTTTACTTTTTAAACGTAATTTTCTAGCCTTCACGGTTGTGGAGAAAGCTTGAAAACATGACCCCTAAAGGATCAAAAACCAGAAGGCAAATAAAAAGAATCCTTTATTGTTTTAAAATCTCATGAATTTTGAACATGTGGGTTAGCATTACTCAAATGGCTGGAGTAGATTCTAACAAACCTCACACGCCGTGACAATACAGAAGGGTCCCTTTCCTTCCCCTAGATCTAATCATCCCCTACATGCTGTTACACAGGTAGCCCTGAGGGAAATGTTTCTATGCCTGGGTGTGCACACCCTGCTTGGTGTCCCTTTGTGACAATTGGTCCAGACACCACAAGGGGAGAACAGGGGGTCTGAATCCCAAAGAATAAGCAATTGAATCAACTGGTAGTATACAATGTTATTGTATATGAAAATATGCCGGGTTGTACGGGGAGATCTTGGCAAACCAGTGAAGTGCCGGAACCACTACTGCTTATTGCTAAAAGTATCCAAGCTAGCAGGCCATGGATGGGCCTATGCAGCAGCTTTAGCATGACCGAGTCAGGATGGGAGGGGGTTTAGGTGCCACAGGAAGGGCAGCTTGACCCCGCATTCTTGGTAACTTTACTCTGTGATCTCTTTTGAAATCGCTGAGATATGGATTTTAGGAAAACAGGAAGCTTGTCTATATGTGCCCTCAGGGATGTGTCTGTCAGTGCCTCAAGGCATGCAAACTCTACAAAACACATCTGGCTAATTGATGATCAGAAGGAAACCTCTTGCTTAACCTTTGAATTTGCTTGCTTAACAAGTTTTCTTTGAGTGCTATGTTATTGTAATACTAATGAATAAATAAGGGAAGAAAGTTTTGGGTAGTTGGACTCTTCAGGGACTCTCTCTCTGGACACATCTTGTAGTCCCCACTGGCAGATGGAAGATTGGCCATTGGAAGACTGCTGCTGTGCCACTTGAGAGCCACAGCCAACTTCAGTAATTATTCAAAGGGTTGGGGGTGTTTTACTAACCTGTTGCAGATGTGTGTAACTGCTTGAGACTAAGTAAAGTTTAGCTTTAAGTGAAAATACTTTTGTGTTGTCCTGTTTGTGCTAGACATCTATTGGTCGGACAGCCGTGTCTCCCTGGATTTATTTCCTGACACCACCTCGCACAGAGTAAAGTTACCAAAAGCTTTGGGTTGAAAGGACCCCAGCTAACAAGATAAGGTCTCTTATGAAAACTTGTATTGGTCTGAATTTGATGGTCATTATGAGATATGTATGCAGACTGGTTATGAATCTATGTATGAGCAGTATTACAATTTCAAGTACACCTCATAGCAGGGAGAGGCTCCTCCCAAGCCAGTTGTTTACATGAAACTAACTTCAAATGCCCATCCATTTGAGTGGTCCCCAAAAGTCACATGTCATCCTGCTCGCTTGCGTGCTTACACACGCATGCACGCTGCTTCTCTTACTCAGAAGTGGTAAGCACAGGATCTCCTTAATGACTATACCTTTGTTTGAATAGAGATGCCTCAATCTGTGAAATACTTATCCAGGTTCAGATTTCAAACATCCCAAAGTGCCTGGTTGTTCTGATCCAGGGTTTGATTTGGATCCCTCTCTACTTTTGATATACAATAATGAAATGGAATTTGGGAAAGAAATAAACCTTTAAATTCAACCAAACAAGTTCTGTACAGTGTGATTTCCTTAATGTATACAGATACTTTACTATACTATATTTCAGGACAGTGTACTTCAGCTTTACTCTTAAACATAACTGTTTACATTTAATAAGATCTGTAGGGCATGTTAAGTCCTAATTAAATTCTGTGTGATGAAAATTAGCCATCATAGATTGTGTAGATAGCTTTCAAATAGCTATTATGTTCAACCCCAATAAGCACATTTTAATATTTAATTATTCATTTAACAGGCAGTAACTGTCTTATTAATTTTAAATTAAATATGTATCTGGGAACCTTCCCAGTGGTGCTTAGATTTTACAAGCCCAAGACACTAATGTTCACCGCTTTTGGGGAACAGACTCCAGAGTCTCCTACACAGGATGGGCATAGTTTCCATACAGCTCAATTGTTCCTCTTCAGGCCACATCTCTGTGTTCAAGAAAGCATTACTACAAGCCAGTGTACTCATAAAAATCATTACTCTTGGGCAAGGGCTTTTGTTAGAAGGGAAACATCCATGTCTGGGATTTAACTGTTAAGGTCCCATGTGCAGAGTGACATTTTTACTAGAGCTGGTTGGGAATTTTTCAACAAAACTTTTTTTGGTGGGAGGGGTCAAAAAATGCCAATTCATCCAAACCAAAGATATTCACAGGAAAGATTCAGTGTCAATAAATTTCCCATTTAAAAAAAATGAAAAAAAAGTTTCAATATTCTTGTAGTGTTTCATTTCTACATTTTTCTAAACAAATAAATCAATTTTTGGTTCAAAATGATTTTTGTTTACAAATGTAATTTATAGTAAAGAAGTAAAAATAATTTTAAAAATCTAAATTGAAAAGAAACATTTTGCAGTTACTGAAACTAAATGTTTCAATTGACCTAATCTTTTTTTTTTTTTCCTTTTGGATTTTCACTTCACAAACACTTTTGAGACTTCAACTTTCCATTCCAATTCAGGCTAGGAAAAAATGTGAAAAAATCTCAAATTCTTGCGGGATAGAAACCCATTACTGAATCAGCTCTAGTTTTTACATCTTTCTGAGGTAAATGATATGGCTAACAATTTCCATCAATGACAGTCAGAGCCAGAGGAGAAAAATACTTAGCCCTTGTGTGTCACTTCATTGGCCAGATCCTGGCCCATGCTAAGAGCTCTTTGAGTTGTTGCAGTGTACCTGAAGGGTCATGTTCATAAAGCTTCCCTAAATGGGCCACAGAGAGGAACTGGGGACATAGGTGCCGACTCCGTGGAGCACCCACGGGGAAAAATTAGTGGGTGCTCTGCACCCACCAGCAGCCAAGCTCCCCCCTCCTCACCTCCTTTTCCCCTCCCCTCGAGCGCACTGCGTCCCCACTCCTCTCCCTCACTCCCTCCCTCCCAGCACTTCCCGCCCCAGCGTGGCTCATAGGAGGAGGTGGAGAAGCGGGGGGCGGGGCGGAGACTTGGGGGAAAGGGATGGAATGGGGGCAGGGTGAGGGCAGTGGTGGGGCGAGAGCAGTGCAGGGGCGGTGCCAGGGTGGGGTGGGAGTTGAGCACCCACGGGGCAGAGGGGAAGTTGGCACCTATGGCTGAGGATCTTTATACTGGTCCTTCCTAGTGCTTGGGATAGGGCTTTTCTTTTTTTCTTTAGATGGTGTTGATTCTGTAGGGGTTATGGAGTGGAAGGGGATATCAGTCAGTCACTTGAGGGCTCAGTTCATAAGTGTTCCCCACTCTGTTTAACTCAGACAAAATATCACTGAGCAAATGACAGGTACCAAGAGTATCTTTTCCCTGTAGAAGGAGATGTCTGCCGTTTGGGGCTGAAAACTTGCAAGAACAGCTTGGGAGATTTTAGCCCCACTGAATCTCAGTGATAAATTTGACTCAGCCTAAACATAGTCTGGATGCAAACACCACTTACTTGGACAGTTTGTAATCAGTATTGTCACATTCTGGGGTAAAATCCAGACCAGTGAGGTGTTGTGTTACTGCCTGCTCCATACCCCTGGGTGCCTCACAATGCTTTGGTGTTGTAGCTCCCAACCTGGGCTGCTTGCAACCAGCATAACAGCATGCAGGTCACACCCTGAGTGTCTCTGTATAGTTACAGCTATATCTACAGTCCAGCAACTCTGACCCCAGCAGCCAGTCACACTCTGGCTTCCATCAGACTTGGTTACTACTTGCTGGATGACCCCAACACACCCCCAGTCCTGAATTTCCCCCAAAACGTGTGTTCTGTACTGTCCAACCCTGTCCTGGGCAGTTCAGATATTAGAGGTCCATTGCTCTTGTAAGGGATTAATATTCAACGGTTTGCTACTTTAACTGGAATTACCAAACAGTTCCGTTTAAACACAGCACTGGGTTGATTTACATTAAAAAAATTTAACAAGTTTATTCAACTACAAAGAGAGAGGGTTTAAGTTAGTACAAGTATAAAGGTATTAAAGTCAGAAATGGTTAATGGTGAACTAAAGATAAAACGCTTTCTAGTAGCTACAACTTAACAAACTAGACTTGGTTCAAGCTAAAATTCTTACCGTGGATTCCCAACAACACTGCTGACCAAATCCTTAGGTCAGGATCTCCCTCAAAGGCAAAGGGTTGGTTCCTTTTTCATCTTAAGTGAGAGAGAGAGATGCTTTGGGTTGTTTTTGTCCCTTACTTTGATAGTCCAGTCACCCATTGAACTGGATTCTTCTGAGGATACCACTCTAAGCAAAGTTTATTCAAACAGTAAAAAAAAAAGTGACATGGACTCTGGTGATGAAGATGGCTCCATGCTCTTCCTACTCTCCTGTATATGCTGAAATGCAGATTTGCTTGGTCTCCTACCATTTCCCTCTTTTGCTATCTCAAAGACCCTATATACTACTTATTTGTAAATTGAGGTAAACACATTCCTTTGTTTAGGATAAACATATTTAATTTTGTCTAGTCAGGGCTGTGTGGTTTGAACATGTACTAACAATATCTTAAGGGGGAATTCATAACTTTACATATAAAGTTGCTCCATACATTTTACCATATTGACAAACAGGTTATTAGTTTTCAAATGATACCTTAAGGCATATTTTGTACAAAGATTATTACAATAGCATGTAGGGTGTGAATACAGGGGTGCTTTTGATCAGATGTACGCTGTGATGTTGTGTGTCCATAGCATAGCATCATTACAATAATAAAAGATAACCGTGAACTAAGTCCTAGGATTCACATGCTCTCAGACACCGCTGATATTTGAATCTGGCCTGCAGTTTTGCAGGGGAGGTCCATCTCAAATAATGATGCAAAGACATAATGTAAACAATGCATTATCAGGACATCATGCCCTGATTGTTTTGTGGCTTTTTGAGAGTCTTTGAAGATCAAGTAGCTTTCCCTTTTGTAAATGCTTTATTCTCCCCTTGATGTGCATGTCAACTTTGCACAGTGATAGAAGACTACACTCCTTATGCAAGATGTCAGAACTATAAATAGAATTAAATACTGTATTCGGGTATGTTTATAACCATATGCAATATATTCTTTAAAGATATTCTAAATGCCATGTTCCTTGGGAAATGACAGCTATTGTTGCTGTTTTGAAGCATTTTAAATAGACACATTAGAGGGTAAAATGAATTTGAATGACAAGGGACTGTGCAATTGCTTGCAATAGAAAAAGAAACATTTAAATTTTGAAAACTATTTTTCTTCAACTTTAACACTAAGACCAAGAAATCCAAACAAACTGAGCCCTTGTATGCACAAGAAGTTATTTTCTCCACCTGGATAATAGTTGTTTTAAAATAGTCAAAGTAAGTGATTGCGTATTCAGAAGTAGTGAAAGCATCTCACTATATATAGTTTAATTGCATTTAGCTAGTAGGCATCTGAGATGGCAAGAAGTTCTAAAAATAACAAATAGAATCCAATATACTGATCTGTCTGGGTTCGGGAAAAATAGGCATTTAAGGGGGGTATTATTTTCTTTTCCATTAAAAATCTGATGAAATCCTCTGAGTTCTTTGTATTAGCTAAAAATAAACCAACTATAGATAGCTTTGCTAAGAGATGTCAGGTGCTTTTTCTTCATTACTTTATTTTGCATGTTGCAAAATATTCCACTTTATACAAAGTGAGTCTTTATTCCTTAAATTACAAAAGAAAGTTGAAGATTTCTTTCCTTTTTTAAATTAATGGAAACATTTCAAACAAGGGTTTTGTTTCTTTAACAAAAGCATATCTGTTTTAAAAAATGAAGAGACCTAAAAGTCCTAAGAATCCAAAATAAGTTGTGTTAGGATATCTTAAAATAGTGTTATAGTAAAGGTGTTAACTTATTTCAGATACATGGTCAAAATGGAGAATTGCATTCTGAACAGGATGTTGATCCAAATTCTGCTCCTCTTATGCTTGTACTCCCCCATCTGTCTGTATCCATCTGATGTCTCTTGTTCTATACTTAGATTGTAGGCTTTTTGAGCAAGAGATTCTTTTTTTCTGTGGTTGTACAGCGCCTAGCACATGGAGCTTCTGCTCCATTACTAGGGCTCTTAGGCACATAATACATATAATGAATAATAAAAATAGGGAAAGAGAATGTTAAATGTTTAACTCCCTTGGAAAATCTAAACTTTGTGGGATATTTTTTTAAATTTCTGATGACATCCATATATTTTATTGTTCCTGATTAATCCAAAGGGGGATTCATTAGTTTCTTATTGTCATGTTATTTTATAGGTTTGCTATGCAATTCCAAAATCAAAAAAGTATATTTTGCCTTCACTTACTCTCTGTGATGAGTTGTTGTACCCAAGGGGTACATTTTTTTTCCTGTGCCGACAGGAGGACATTAATGCTACCAAATAATAAGATTAAGATGTCAGCCATGATGTTCAGTTACAGCCAAATGGTTGATATGATCTCAGGTTGCATGAAAAGCGTATTAAATACTAGGGTATTAAGTATGGTATTGATTGATTAACTCATTTTTGTGGGACTACTTGCAGATGAATAAGGATGACAGAATATGGTTCGTAATGATTAAACATACAGTGACTAATCTAAACATTTAGGCCAGACTCTGATCTCATTTGGTAGAGGTTGATAGAAATCTGCAGTAATGCCTTTCATTTTAGTGATATTAAACTGGATTTGTAACCTGTCCTTTAAATCGGCTTCGGTGCCCAATGACTGGAAGTTAGCTAATGTAACGCCAATATTTAAAAAGGGCTCTAGGGGTGATCCCGGCAATTACAGACCGGTAAGTCTAACGTCGGTACCGGGCAAATTAGTTGAAACAATAGTAAAGAATAAAATTGTCAGACACATAGAAAAACATAAACTCTTGAGCAATAGTCAACATGGTTTCTGTAAAGGGAAATCGTGTCTTACTAATCTATTAGAGTTCTTTGAAGGGGTCAACAAACATGTGGACAAGGGGGATCCAGTGGACATAGTGTACTTAGATTTCCAGAAAGCCTTTGACAAGGTCCCTCACCAAAGGCTCTTACGTAAATTAAGCTGTCATGGGATAAAAGGAAAGGTCCTTTCATGGATTGAGAACTGGTTAAAGGACAGGGAACAAAGGGTAGGAATTAATGGTAAATTCTCAGAATGGAGAGGTGTAACTAGTGGTGTCCCCCAAGGGTCAGTCCTAGGACCAATCCTATTCAATTTATTCATAAATGATCTGGAGAAAGGGGTAAACAGTGAGGTGGCAAAGTTTGCAGATGATACTAAACTACTCAAGATAGTTAAGACCAAAGCAGATTGTGAAGAACTTCAAAAAGATCTCACAAAACTAAGTGATTGGGCAACAAAATGGCAAATGAAATTTAATGTGGATAAATGTAAAGTAATGCACATTGGAAAAAATAACCCCAACTATACATACAACATGATGGGGGCTAATTTAGCTACAACGAGTCAGGAAAAAGATCTTGGAGTTATCGTGGATAGTTCTCTGAAGATGTCCACGCAGTGTGCAGAGGCGGTCAAAAAAGCAAACAGGATGTTAGGAATCATTAAAAAGGGGATAGAGAATAAGACTGAGAATATATTATTGCCCTTATATAAATCCATGGTACGCCCACATCTCGAATACTGTATACAGATGTGGTATCCTCACCTCAAAAAAGATATTCTAGCACTAGAAAAGGTTCAGAAAAGAGCAACTAAAATGATTAGGGGTTTAGAGAGGGTCCCATATGAGGAAAGATTAAAGAGGCTAGGACTCTTCAGTTTGGAAAAGAGAAGACTAAGGGGGGACATGATAGAGGTATATAAAATCATGAGTGATGTTGAGAAAGTGGATAAGGAAAAGTTATTTACTTATTCCCATAATACAAGAACTAGGGGTCACCAAATGAAATTAATAGGCAGCAGGTTTAAAACAAATAAAAGGAAGTTCTTCTTCACGCAGCGCACAGTCAACTTGTGGAACTCCTTACCTGAGG
This sequence comes from Mauremys reevesii, assembly GCF_016161935.1. NCBI lineage: Eukaryota > Metazoa > Chordata > Testudines > Geoemydidae > Mauremys > Mauremys reevesii. Next base: position 242,168,224 of record NC_052624.1, read on the forward strand.
AGGTTGTGAAGGCTAGGACTATAACAATGTTTAAAAGGGGACTGGATAAATTCATGGTGGCTAAGTCCATAAATGGCTATTAGCCAGGATGGGTAAGAATGGTGTCCCTAGCCTGTGTTGGTCAGAGGATGGAGATGGATGGCAGGAGAGAGATCACTTGATCATTGCCTGTTAGGTTCACTCCCTCAGGGGCACCTGGCATTGGCCACTGTCGGTAGACAGATACTGGGCTAGATGGACCTTTGGTCTGACCCGGTATGGCCTTTCTTATGTTCTTATGTTCTTATGATTTATACTAGTACAAATCTGATAAGAATCTGGGCTACAGCCTATGAAATCAGGAGTCCTGGGAATGTCCATTCCACCCCAATCATCTGTGAAGTCACTGAAGACTGGTCTACCCTAGAGAAATTGACAATATAAAGAACTATTCTAACTCCCTAGAATACTTGGAAAACATATCACCTCCACCCATAACAGTGCTAAACCCCATTTACAATGCATTCCTAAGAACCATTTTGGAGTAGATTATTATTCCAGCAGGTCTATGAATTGGTTCAGTCTAACCAATGTGGACTAGCTGAAACAGTACAGCTAGTTCTCCTATTATGATCCCACCATGCCTTTCAAAATCTCCCAGAATCCCATTGCTTTTTTTTGAACTATAGCAGGTAGCATAAGACAGGTACCCAGAGGTCATTGAAATTGAAATGGTTTGTATCTATGTGGAAATAGGGAAAATATTAAAGCTTCTTAAATTGTTTTATGGCTAGTATGGACTTATTTAATTGTTTGGGCTAAACCCAGTTCTATCTGACCAGATCAATTTCAAACAAATCAATCCTCTAGTGAGGAGACAGCTTCAAGCTCTTCCACAACATAGTGAACAGCTTCTAAGAAAGAGCAGAGACATGATACAAAACACCATCTTCTAATTCTAACATAAAATTTACCAAGAGTGTATAATACAAGATAAAATGCAACATGCTGGTAGAAGAGAAGATAATAAATACAAAGGCAGAGGTTAGGCTCAATTTACAAAAAATCTTTGGAGAAAAAAAGGTTTTTTGTTTTGTTTTAACTGGAAGATATAGCCCAGAAAAGTGAGTTCCACACATTATGATCATCATAGCCATGACACAATCATTTGCCAACTTCAATCTGTTGTTCTGTCTATTTCCAGTGCACTCATCACTTTTGTAACTGAACACCTTGAACGTGACTGGGGAGTGGGTGGAGCACTACGGTAACATGCTCTTGGTGACTCCTGTTGTTAAGTACGTGGCCTGGCTGCAATCTGAACCAACCGGAGCTTTTTCAGGGTCGGCTTTTGCATTCCTAGATATAATACTTTGCAGTAATCAAGCCTGGATGTCATGAATTTGTGGGTCACCAGGTCCACATCTAAATCTGAGAAGATGGGATAGTCTTCTCTCCAGCCATATGCTAAAAAGGGTCCTTTTAGCAGTGGTAGTTACTGGGGGAATATATTAACAATGAGTAGTCTACAAAGATGCTGTAGACCTGGATAGTGAGAGGTCAGATTCCTTTCAGTGGAAGGTGTTTATGGTGATGGAAAGTTCAGAATACTTTCTTCTCCCAACCAGCATAACACATGTCTGGTTTCATGCCTTTCAGGTTAAATTATCCCATTGTGGTACAGGGACATCTAGCTATTCTGCACACCCTACCATATTTCATTCCCGACTGTGTTTTGTAATAGTATAGAGAGCACACTGTTAGCTTGTGGGAAAAGCATCAAGGGCTCTATAAAGGCCTAATGTGCAGTGTTCATAAGCACACCAACTTGTCAGTGGCTGCCAGCGACATTGCCTAAGCCAGGCACCATGCTTATTGGAGAGTACACCATGGTGGAATTTGAGATACCCTTTATCAGGATGTCAAGTATCAGAGGGGTAGCCGTGTTAGTCTGGATCTGTAAAAAGCGACAAAGAGTCCTGTGGCACCTTATAGACCAGGGGTCGGCAACCTTTCAGAAGTGCTGTGCCGAGTCTTTATTTATTCACTCTGATTTAAGGTTTTGCGTGCCAGTAATACATTTTAACGTTTAGAAGGTCTCTTTCTATAAATCTATAATATATAACTAAACTATTGTTGTATGTAAAGTAAATAAGGTTTTTAAAATGTTTAAGAAACTTCATTTAAAATTAAAATGCAGAGCCCCCTGGACTGGTGGCCAGGACCCGGGCAGCATGACTGCCACTGAAAATCAGCTCGTGTGCTGCCTTTGGCACACGTGCCATAGGTTGCCTACCCCTGTTATAGACTAACAGACGTATTGGAGCATAAGCTTTCATGGGTGAATACCCACTTCGTCAGACACATGTAGTGGAAATTTCCAAGGGCAGGTATAAATATGCAGGCAAGAATCAGTCTAGAGATAATGAGGTTAGTTCAATCAGGGAGGATGAGGTCCTCTCCTAGCAGTTGAGGTGTGAACACCAAAGGAAGAGAAACTGCTTTTGTAGTTGGCTAGCCATTCACAGTCTTTGTTTAATCTTGAACTGATGGTGTCAAATTTGCAAATGAACTAAAGTCCAGCAGTTTCTCTTTGAAGTCTGGTCCTGAAGTTTTTTTTGCTGCAGGATGTCTACCTTTAAATCTGCTATTGTGTGTCCAGGGAGGTTGAATTTTTCTCCTACAGGTTTTTGTATATTGCCATTCCTAATATCTGACTTGTGTCCATTTATCCTTTTACGTAGGGATTGTCCAGTTTGGCTGATCTACATAGCAGAGGGGCATTGCTGGCACATGATGGCATATATTACATTGGTGGATGTGCATTTGAATGAACTGGTGATGTTGTGGCTGATCTGGTTAGGTCCTGTGATGGTGTCGCTGGTGTAAATCTGTGGGCAGAGTTGGCTTCAAGGTTTGTTGCATGGATTGGTTCCTGGGTTAGAGTTACTATGGTCCAGTGTGTGATTGCTGGTGAAAATATGCTTAAGATTGGCGGGTTGTCTGTGGGCGAGGCCTGGCCTGCCTCCCAAGGCCTGTGAAAGTGAGGGATTACTGTCCAGGATGGGTTGTAGATCACTGATGATGTGTTGGAGGGGTTTTAGCTGAGGACTGTATGTGATGGCCAGTGGAGTTCTGTTGGTTTCTTTCTTGGGCTTGTCTTGCAGCAGGAGGCTTCTGGGTACATGTCTGGCTCTGTTGATTTGTTTCCTTATTTCCTCATGCAGGTATCGTAGTTTTGAGAATGCTTGGTGAAGATCTTGTAGGTGTTGGTCTCTGTCTGAGGGGTTGGAGCAAATGTACCTCAGTGCTTGGCTGTAGACGATGGATCGTGTGGTGTGTCCAGGATGGAAGCTGGAGGCATGAAGGTAGGCATAGCAGTGGGTGGGTTTTCGGTATAAGGTGGTATTAATGTGGCCATCACTTATTTGTACTGTGGTGTTTAGGAAGTGGACCTCCCGTGTAGATTGGTCCAGGCTGAGGCTGATGGTGGGGTGGAAGCTGTTGAAATTGTGGTGGAATTCTTTCAGAGTCTCCTTCCCATGGGCCCAGATGATGAAGATGTCATCAATGTAGCGTAGGTAGAGAAGGGGTATGAGTGGATGAGAGCTGAGGAATCACTGTTCCAGGTCAGCCATAGAAATGTTGGCATATTGTGGGGCCATGTGGGTGCCCATAGCGGTGCCACTGTTCTGGAGGTATATATTGACATCAAATTTGAAATAATTGTGTGTGAGGATAAAGTCACAGAGCTCAGCAACCAGCTGTGCTGTGGCATCATCAGGGATACTGTTCCTGACAGCTTGTATTCCATCTGTGTGTGGGATCACCAATGCATTGTAGTTTTCTCAGGAAATCAGTGGTGTCATGGAGATAGCTGGGAATGCTGGTGGCATAGGGTTTGAGTAGAGAGTCCACATATCCAGACAGTCCTTCAGTGAGAGTGCCAATTCCAGAGATGATGGGGCATCCAGGATTTCCAGGTTTGTGGAGCTTGGGTAGTAGATAGAATAACCCCAGTTGAGGCTCTAAGGGTATGTTGATTTATTCCTGTGTTAGTATAGGGAGTGTCCTGAGCAGATGGTGCAATTTCTTAGTATATTCCTCAGTGGGATCTGAGGAAAGTGGCCTGTAGAATTTGGTGTTGGAGAGTTGTCTGGCAGCCCACTTTTGGTAGTCAGACCTGTTCATGATGACAACAGCACCTCCTTTATCAGCCTCTTTGATTACAATGTCAGGGTTGTTTCTGAGGCTGTGGATGGCATTGCATTCTGCATGACTTAGGTTATGAGGCAAGCAATGTTGTTTTTCCAGAATTTCTGCCTGTGCACGTCGGCGGAAGCAGTCTATGTATAGGTCCAGACTGTCATTTTGACCCTCAGGAGGAGTCCATGTGGAGTTCTTGTGCTGTTGGTGGGGAGGTATCTGTGTATCAGTGCTCTGTTCAGTGTTATCTTGAAATAATTCTTTGAGTCGGAGACGGCAAAAGTAGGCTTCCAGATCGCCGCAGAACTGTATCATGTTCATGGGGGTGGTGGGGCAAAAAGAGAGTCCCCGAGATAGGACAGACTCCTCTGCTGGGTTGAGTGTGTAGCTGGATAAATTGATGATAAAGGTAGCCATCCTGCAGCAAAAAAACTTCAGGACCAGACTTCAAAGAGAAACTGCTGAGCTTCAGTTCATTTGCAAATTTGATGCCATCAGCTCAAGATTAAACAAAGACTGTGAGTGGGTAGCCAACCACAAAAGTAGTTTCTCCTCCCTTGGTGTTCACACCTCAACTGCTAGAAGAGGACCTCATCCTCCCTGATTGAACTAACCTCGTTATCTCTAGACTGAGTCTTGCCTGCATATTTATACCTGCCCTTGGAAATTTCCACCACATGTGTCTGACGAAGTGGGTACTCACCCACGAAAGCTTATGATCCAATACATCTGTTAGTCTATAAGGTGCCACAGGACTCTTTGTCGTTTTTAATCAGGATGCAATGTGTATTCTTCTCTGTATATTTCCACCTCTGCTGGCCAGTGTAAAAGAGGAGCTTAAACTAACCCCTCCTACTCCGTTGCTCCCTATGGGGTTTCTAGCTCCTCCATTAGACACCAAGAGCCCACTTCTTATATGCTGGGAACACAAGGAACAAGAAGGTGCCTGTACCTTGTGAGTTCAAAGATGGGGACTGAGTTCAAAGATCCCACTCCCCCCCCCCCCCCCTCCCCCCCCGCTGCCACCACGGATTATTTTCGTGAATCGAGACACCCCCCTCCCCCCCCCTCCCCCCCCCCCCCTCTCCCCCCTGAACACTTCAACACACTCCAGAGGACAACCCTCCCACTCTTCCTTCCTCCTCTCCTCCCCTTCCTTTCTCTCTCTCTCTGAGAATTCAAAGAGAGGAGAGATCTCTACACTCAACAGGAAGCAGCCCCCCCCTCCTCTCCCTCCTCTCCTTCCTTCCTCTCTTCCACAGAGGCAATCACAATCAGGGAGGAGATTCCTTTCCTTCCCCTTCCTCCCCTTCCCCTCCTCTCTGCTCTCTCCTAACCTTGTCTCCACAGAGTGGCGCCTTCTTCCTTCTTCCCCTCCACAGGTAAGTAAGAAAAACACCACAAGTCCTGAACTTAAAGAGTTTATTAAAAAAAAAAAAAAAAAAAAAAAAAAATCATGAATCCAGATAGACAGACATTTCATAGGGTCTAATCTTTTAATCCCTGGAAATTTTTTTTTTTTCTTTTTACAACACAATACAGCAAAAAAAAAATAAAAAATACACACACACACAGAATTGCAGACACAGGATTCTTATATGAAATTACCCAGTATTCTAATACTCACTAGCTTGAATAGAAGAAATTAGTTCAGAGAGAGAGATGACTTTGATTAAGCATCTGGATCTGCATACTCAGACGGCTAAGAACACAGACAGAACAAGAACACAGAGTCCCAAGTTCTCCTCTCTTTTTTTTTTCTCTTCTCTTCCCTGATTGGTCCTTTGGTCAGGTGTTTCACCAGGTCTGTGTTAACCCTTTGCAGGTAGAACTTAACCCTTAACTAACTACTTATGACAGCCTGTAACAAGGAAAAGGGTGACAGTTCCTTGTATTCTCTCCCTTTTTTACAGCAGTTTAGGGCTAGGCACAATTTAATTTAATGGGTTTAATAGGGTCATGGTCTTGACATATGAAACTATCACTGAAGTTGTAATGTGACAACTAGACTCAATCTCCATCCCACAGGACTGTCACCAATAGGCTCACTAGAAAAGTTAACAAGTTATTGCTGAAGTCAATAGCTGAAGTAATAGGTCTGACAATAAATCAATATTCACATGTAGCGGTGTAGAATGTACTTTCCCATAAGCCTTAAAATTTGGGACAAAATAAATACTAACACTGCTAGATCTGAAGATGGATAGTATATACTCACCTACAGACAAAATGGAATATACCTTAGGAGTGACTTTTTTTTCTTTTGGCTCAGGAAACCTGCTTTGTTAGGCACAAATGAAAATCTCCATATCTGACCGATACCGCCTACATGCTATATAGTTTTAAATAGATTGCATTATCTTTAATTCCAAGGCTTTTAAAACTGCCTGCTATTCGTCAGTGACTACATGTTGGTACACATCCCAGTCTGAACGGTTTAATTCCACCTGCAGGCTACCAGATTTTTTGCAGACCATCAGCACACAGCTATCATTTATCTCCTTGTATGGTATACTCTCCTCTAATCAATTTATTGCTGGAAATATTATATGTATGTATACAAATTAATTCTTCTTTGACACTGGTCATCATAGACCACTATGCAATTGCCAAAAGCAGATCAGCTCTCTGTCTGTTGCTACTTTCTAATTAATTAGAGAACATCACAAGAAATACCAGCTAAGTATTTGGGGGGGGCTCTTAATGAATGAGTCTATTAATTTAAGAAGATTTAACAATTATGCATTCCCTGATATTGATTTCCACTAAATCCTATCCTGAAATTAAAGAGATTGATAATAAAACCTTTTATTCAGTTCCACTACAATAGAGCTAATGAATAAATTGGCTGCATGCATGTCCCCATAACTATATTCATTTAGAATAAATGGTGCAACACAATGGAGCAGGTTATAATTGAAATTAAGCGGGGGGCGGGGGAGGAAGCAGGTGTAGTCTGAATTCAGTAATATGATAATCAAACAATGCAAACAGGAGGCTTTATGTGCCATAGATTTGTTCTTCTACCATTAATGGAGTTTTCTTTCAAACTTTTTTTTCTTTGGTAGACTGGTTCTGCTTGTCTGTTTCCTCAGACTGCTATTTCAGGATGAAAACCTTATGTACAAGGCAGCACACAACAATCTGGCTGGCATCCTTTTTAAAGGGTGAACATGATTTTAAAGGGGACTTCTGGTTTGCAGAGCAAGCTTTTCCTGTTCCAGATTTTCCATTCTTAGTCCAGATCCCTCTGGGAGGGGATGTAATTCCTGAATCACACAAGATGTGCAGAATGATCCTAAAAAAAGGGAGCAGGGCATTTAAGGGAGAGTTGAAAATAGTGAAGTATAAACATTCAGCTGTCAGAAGTAGGGCCACAACCACATTATTTTGTGCAGGTTCATTCCTGACATAACTGGAATTTAGTATGTGCCAGGCTGGTCCATATACCAACTCTAGAGGTCCATCCAAAATTGACAGTGGACTCTGAAAGTCCATCATAGGCTAACGGATCTAGCACTCTTTTTAGTCCTCTTCAAATCATGTCTACTTTAGGGGATCTTTGGGATGGTTATGTAGAATCCTCTTAGCATTTTCTATCTTGAGACACACAAAGCACATTCCTATTGAGACTTCAGGCAACAGCTGTTTTTCCTCTGGCTTTGCCTTCTCCCTCTTCCATAATCTTTGCCTACATTTCTGTTCGGTTCATTCAACTGCTCGAGGTATGTAACTGATCAGAGCAGACATAGCTCAAATATCTGGTGGCAGAGATACTTAGGGCCTGATCTGAAGACCATTTAAGTTTAAAAAAAACAAAAAACAAAAAAACCCACTGCTTTCAATAAACTTTGAATCCAGCCTTTAGCAGCAATATGGTTATTCAGATTATCTTTTTAAATATACTACATATTGTACCCTAATTTGGTTAATTTGCATTACGGTTCCTCTCTGCTTATTTGGGGAAAAATAGTTATATGGAAGATTCTGGGCTTTTACAGATTGGGCTGCAGAAAGTGAAAACCACCACTGAGATCAGAATCCCTGAAATCTTCCAAGTGCTGCAGATACAAATCTGCCTACTACCCAGTAAGTGTATGAAGTCTGAGAAGAGATGCAGGAGAGCAAGCCTGCTCTAAAGAAGGTATTGATTCCCAACCCTGTGTTGCACAACTTTTTCACATAATTATGATTATTATTAATCCATGAATGAACAATAGATAATAGCACCTTGTGGTTCCATAGTGCTTTCCATCCAAGGGATACAAAATATTAATGAATCTAGCCTCAGAGATAGCCTTGTGAGATAGGGAAATAGTATTGTTGTTGTAAAGATGAGGAGACTGAGGCATAGAAAACTTAGGTAATTTCCGCAAGGATACAGGGGAAGTATCTGTTAGAGCCAAGACTGGAATTCAGCTAAATTGCCTGCCAGATCTGAGCTTTAACCACAAGACCATCTTTCTTCTTATGTGTGGTGGGTCATAGTCTTTAAAACCCTAGGGGGGAAAGCTAATCGTAAGAGAAGTCTTTATATGTTGGTGTGAAGAAGGGGACAGAATAAGATATAATGTGAGAGAACGGCCTTCATGCACCTCATATAAGGCAAACACAAGTAGCCTTCTCACGCTGGAATCTTTATTGTTTAGCAGAGTACTCAGTGATGCCTCATGAACCAATTCCCTCTCACTGCATGTGTTAGATAGTGGTATCCCTAATACTGAACTCTTTTATCTCCTCTTATACTGTGATGACAAATAACCGAACCTTCATATCTCTGTTTCTGGAGGGCTGGTGGTCTAGGTTGTTTCCTCCAAACCCTTGCTAGAGGCTGCCTATGCAGCAGTAGAGTCAAAATGCTCATTCAAAACTATCAGAAGGTGCACACTACAATTTTTTTAAAGAGTAAGCTATCATTAATAAGTTATTACAGGTTAATCCATTTCCAGAATTAGCAATAACATCATAAATACCACTGTAGGGGTAAAAGGGATATTTTCAAAGCGTTCACTGCCAAGTAATTTTAGCCCCAAAATTACTAAAAGTGTCTAATCTAGAGAAATAATGATTCTCTCTCCTCATGCTGATTCAGAGATGTGACACCCCCTCTCCCCCCAACACACACACATTTGCTTTTTTAATCACTTGAGGTTCTTACCATGGACCCCATGATGAAAGTCAAGCAAAACACAATTATATTTTTTTTAATAAAGAAAGATTTTAAAAAGTAAAATTAACAAAACTAAAACAGAACACATACACAAACAGCAAACAATGGTTATTTCAATTATAATCTCTTCAGTGTGTCTTTCAAAGGGGACTTTTCAACAGATATTGCACATTGGAGAGAGGTCACTTTCCTATAGGTAAGTTAAGATGAAAGCATCTTATTCCCCAAATCAGTAGTAAATCCTTCCTGTTTCATTGTACCGTGGATAACTAAAACAGTTTATGGGTGAGCAAAAGGAATTGTATTTAAGGATTAGTGAATCCTGTTGAATTTATCATAAATAGGGCTTCTGATTTTAGGTTTTAACCGATAAACACCAATAAAACACCCCCAATTAAAAAATGAAATCTATGTTTAACCAATAATCACTTGAAAAACACCAGAAATGCTTTTTTCAGTTCATGTTGACTGAATCCCTTTCCCAATGCAGTTTGTTTATATAGGTGTTTATATTCCCTGACTTTTATCTAAAAGCTTTTGATTTTTGGACATTTACACATAAATCAAAATGTGCTTAAAAATAAACCCTGAACAATTAATTAATAACTCTCCCCACCCAGCAACAGAAGTCCTACTCATGAATAACCTGAACAGTTTATAAATGGGCAGAGTTAAGTGATCTTAACTAAGTACTATGAATCTGAAGGAAGTATTTAACTCAGTTTCTTAAAAAGAAGCCATCTAAAAACTAATCATTTAAAAAAACAAAATATTTCTGATAACCTCACCAATTCACTTTAAGGAGTGGTCTTGAAACAGCAAATCAGTGGATATTAAAAATCTTGAACTCCATTAAATCCCACTGTTTCTCTCTGTTTACCCGGGTTATCTTATGCCCTCTCTCCAAGAGTACATAGACTAAACAATCTGGTGTTTAACAGAAGTTCTTAATACCTTAAATTACAATAGGATTCCAATATTCCATTAAAATGATTAAATATGAATTTAAATCTAATCCCTTGGCAATGATTTTGCAAACACCACCACACCACTGATGTTGAAGTCTTGGTGATGTCATCCTGTCACAGCAGCTGTGCTGGGCCGGAAGCTTGCTTTTTCTTGACGCTGTATTGTGGCTTCTTTGCTCTTCTTACAGGTCTTGTTGCTGCTGAAATTTGAAATGCCCAATTAATATGAATATTTTTACACTCCAATGGCTTCTCATATTAATAATAGGTTTGTGATGGGGTGTCTATGTCACACAAGGCCTGAGTAGGAAGAAAGAGCCAATTAACCCTGCGACAGGCTACACCTAGGAGAGAGTCAGGACTGATAAGCTTTTAATTGATGATGAAGGCAAGCTAAGCTGCTATAAAACCATGAAGTAGAGTGTAAGAAGGAAGTTTTAGTGTGGAGGACTGCAGTTGCTCTCTGGGCTTAAACAGGGAAAGGAGAAAACCAGGGGGAGAACAGAAGCCATGGGATCCTGGCCCTGAAGAAGTGTGTACCTGGAGGAGGGTGGAAAAGGAGACTGACTGAGCTGAAGTAGGAAGTAGCCCAGGGAAATAGTAGAAAGGTTTGGTATAGTGCAGATCTTGGCCGCTGGTTGTTGGGTTCCTGAGCTGGAATCCAAAGTAGAAGGTGAGACTGGGTTCCCCTACCTTTATTGGGAAAGTGGCACAGAGCAGGCAGTGGACCAGAAAACTACCTGAGATAGTCAACCATTGGGACTTTAATACCTCAGAATGGGAGGACTATACAGTGACCTGTCTGAAGGGCTGAGTCATGAAGACCGAATACTGCAAGTCCTGCGGAGTGAGAGGGGACACAAGATGAGCAATGAGGGAAGTGGTGGGGGAGGGGGTGTGGTTAGGACCTGAATGGAGCTAATTCCCAGATGTGGTCACAGGGAGGCTCCCCAGTAGAGAGTGTAGTCTCTCACAAGATTATAGCAAGGTCATTTGATTCCATATGGGTACATAAAACATTACACTACTCACACACTGCAACAGTATCAATATTGTTTATTGATGGTAAATACAAAGTAATGCACATTGGAAAATGTAATTACAACTATACATACAAAATGATAGGGTCTAAATTAGCTGTTACCACTCAAGAAAGAGATCTTGCTGTCACTGTGGATAGTTCTTTGAAAACATCTGCTCAATGTGTAGCAGCAGTCAAAAAAGATAATGGTCAACCTGTGTAACTCTTTGCCAGGAGATGTTGTGAAAGCCAAAACTATAACAGGGTTCAAAAAAGAACTAGATACGTTGGAGGAGAAGTCCATCAATAGCTATTAGCCAGGGTGGGCAGGAATGCAACACCATGCTCTGTGTGTCCCTAGCCTCTGTTTGCCAGAAGCTGGGAGTGGATGACAGGGGTTGCATCAGTTGATGATTGCCTGTTCTGTTTATTGCCTCTGAAGCACCTCTCATTGGTCAGTGTTGGAAGACAGGATACTGGGCTAGATAGACCATTGGTCTAACCCGTATGGCCATGTCATAGGTTTATTCCCCACTTTGAACTTTAGCGTTCACAAGATGGGGACCTGCATGGACTCCTCTAAACTAAAATCCTAGTTTAGATCTGGTTCTCGCTGCCACCAGTCAAGTTTTAAGTGTCTGACACACTCCCTGTTCCCCCAAAACTTTCCCTGGGGAACACAGATTCAGACCTGAATCTCAACACAAACCATTTCCCTCCTCCCCTCTCCTAGTGCTTAGGAGAGATACCTGATTCAAACTCCTTGAATCTCAACACAAAGGGAAACAACCCATTTCCCCCCTCCCCTCTCCTAGTGCTTAGGAGAGATACCTGATTCAAACTCCTTGAATCAACCAAAGAGGGATTCACTTTTCCCCCTCCCCTTCCCCTGAAAATCCAAACAAGGGAAGAAATCAATCAAGTTCTAAAAAGAAAAGATTTTATTAAAGAAAGAAAAAAAAGTACACTCTCTCTGTATTACCAGGATGCAAAAATACAGGGTCTAACTTATAAAAACTGGAGAGACTTCCCCCTCCCTCCTCCTCAGAATAATCAGTAACAGCAACAGAAATAAAGAATTCTTCCAGCAAACACACAATTGCAAATATAGAAAGCAACTCAAAAGACTAATCCGCCTTTTTAACTAATACTCACTATACTGGATAGTAGGAAATACTCCAGGAGAACTTGGAGACATGTCTGGCCTCTCTTAGATCCAAAGAGAGCACACAACTCAAAACAAAGAACACAGACAAAGCCTTCCCTCCACAGGGATTTGAAATTATCCTGTCCCTTGATTGGTCCTCTGGTCAGGTGTTCATCAGGTTACTGAGCTTGTTAACCCTTTACAGGTAAAAGAGACTTTAACCCTTAACTATCTGTTTATGACAGGCCACCCTTATGTTTTGGTGAAAAATTCAAAATGATAAGAACTATTTGCATTGTTACAAAGTTGTGGAAAACAAGAATTTTTTTAATAGATATTCAGGCAATGAGGTTAATATTTTTGTATTTGCGGTGTGTGTGTGTATGCGGGGGGTTCTTATCCTACACAACTCTAGTCTAGAGAGCAGCATAATTTGTAAAAGACAGCTGCTACAGAATCATCTATCCTCAAATGGATAAAAGCATGATTTCATCCCCCAACCACCATCAATCTTTAATTAATGGAAGAAAACTCTGCACCCAAAAATGGTATTGCATTGCAGGTGTTATATTTAAGTAGAACAAGAATTCTGGAAATTAATTTTACAAAAGGAGTAAAAGACAATAGGACAGCTATTTATATGGTTCATTAGTCAACATCATTTGTATGAATTGCATGTACTTGAACATTTTTGGTCAAACTTTCAAATTAAGGAATCTGAAACTATACTTGCAAAATATATGGCCACAAGACAGCTAACTGTGAACACCCAAAGAGTACATACACATACAAGTACCTATTTGCACATATAGGAGCAAACTTGCTCCTGGCATGTCTCCACTGAAGGCACTCGAGTCATGCCAGCAGAAAATGTTACTTCTCCATTTCTGTTTTATACAAGTCATTATATATTTACTTGTGCCTATTTTGTAGCTGCACATTAAATGGTCAGATTTTTGGGAAAAGTCTCAACATACTAAAGGTAGCTTTGGAAAAAAAAGCTAATTAGCTGAAATATTGGGGTCAAACATGAAAACATTGGCTAATGTTCCATTTTTTTGGTATAATGGTTAGCAAACAAGTTCACTGACTGACTCGAATATGCAATAGCTATTTTATCTAACTGATTCTTTTCAAAGAAAGGTTAAGAAAGAGCTTATCTAAGTCTATGCTTTTCAATATAATCAAATATCACATCTTGTGGCAAACAATGGAATCATACTGTTTGCTATTTAGTCATAATAATTTATTTACAATTTCACCTTGAACAATGGTCATGGTGTTGACTATTTCTCTCCATACACAAAATGTATATAAGTGTAGGTACTGGCATGCTTGAAAATAAAAAATGAAGTGATTTTATTAAAACAGTGTGAGGCATTTAGATGCTACAGTGATTAAGGCCACATAAATACCTAGACATAGATAGACAGACAGACAGTTGTGTATCTGGAGCTAGGATGGAGAATCCTATTTGGTTTTCGAGCAGCTTTTCTAAACTAGGTGCCTAATCCAATACCTGATGAAGTAAATGGAAAGACTCCCATTTTTTTCAGAGGACTTTAGATCAAACCCCTAGTTTCCATGCTCCATTGTGATGTGCTTTTCTTTCTAGCCACCCTTCTGATGCCTGATCAAATAAGAGTCTGGTAGTTCTTAGTGAGGGTGCTTGCACATCACAGTAACTATGTACAAACAATGGCAGTGGATTGAGCAAGGAACTAAAAGTTAGGAATTCCTGAGCTGTACTCCCAGTTCTGTCAATGGTCTTGGGCAAGTCACCTTTAGTCTCTGGGCTTCAGTTTATCCATCAGGAAAATGAGGATAACAACATGTAATTACCTATCTCACAGACATGTTATGAGGATTAGCTGATTAATGAAGTACTTTGAAAATGCAAAACACTAAATAAATGTTAAATATTACTCAGTGTGGGCAAATATTTAATTCACACAGAACGTGGGTGACAAAATGAAACCAGGAATCTGGGCCAACCTGTAAGAATCCTTTGCCATCTTTCATTTGTTATGCAAACACTAGATTAAGTTTCCTTTACTTTGGCCAAATCAACAGTCTAAGGATATGACCCTGCCTCTCCTGTAGCTGTAATTTTTTTCCTCTCAGAGGAACAACTGCTTTTTTTTTGTATTAGAACGTCAATAATGGAAAAGATTTCAGATGTCCTCTGGGATTGGGGGTTTGTTTGGTTTTGTTAGCTGCAGAAAACTGAGACGGGAAAATAATATGGTGAATATTCTTGTCTTGCAGCTAAATCTCATGAGCTTGTCATGGCTATTTTGCCATTAATGGTACTGCACACAAACAAAACCCCATCACCTCTTTCATGGTTTCAAACACTTCACAGCAAAAGAGTCCTCCTTATCCAAGCCAAAAGATAAAGTTTGCTTTAACCCATGAGGTACTGTACTACACACAGTAGTAAGAAATAATATATTATTTAAGGACACAACATAACATTTATCATGCTAGTTTCTGGCTAACTGTTTGTCTAATTCATGCCTGTATCAAATTTTGGCTGTTCATGAATCCCTTAGCCATGTAAATGCTTTCTTGTTATAAACTTCTTTTGCTATTATTGACTCCCAAATCCTCTTGTTACAATGAAAGAAGCCTGGAAAGCAACAAAGTGCGGAGGAAACAGTAACCTCTCAGTAACTTTCTATTATGCACTGACATAATCCATCATAGTGGTTCACATAGAGTTTAGAATGGGGGAGAGGAGAAAAGGAAAAAGAAAAAAGATTCCTGAAGGTGACAATGAAATCTGAATGCATGACTTATTGCAATCCTCAGTGCTGAGCTAGCAAAAAATACATATTGACTTAATTAAGACAAAATCCGGTTCTTTAGTGTTTAGGGTCTTGATCTGCCATTCTTTTATTAAAATGTATAATGAATATTACATAGGAATGATTTCACCTTTCTGTAGTAAAAGTAAAGTCATTTGTTTTATACTCTTTTGATCATGTTTGTTTGCTTTTTATCTCATGTGTATTTCCTCTGACATTATTCATGATACAGTGAGATCTAATGGAGAGTTTGGATTCACCCCGAGTGGTAGTGTGATGTTCATTTGGACTGAATTCTAACAATCCAAGCACTTCAGGGAAAACTCCAGCTCATCTTATGACCACCACCTGCCAGGAATCCAAACCCAGCTGTGACAGATCATCACAGCCTGGCACGCTTCCACCACAGAAAAAGTATGATTTTTCAGATGTATTTAACTCTTTGAAAAATCTTGCGATGGAAGGTAGGTGATGCTCTGTGTGAGGTTAATAGCAATAACTGATGCTGTATTTCAAACTACATTCTAAAAGTCAGACTGTCATTGAACTAAATGAAGCAGTTTGGTGAGGAGTTCAGGGATGAGAAAGTTAGTACTTCACTAGATTTTACAAAAAGCTTCCTAACAACTGTGATTCAAATACTATGCACAGCACTCATGACTTTCATTCTAAGCCAAAATGCAGCAAACTCTTAGGCATATACTGAACTTTAAGACTGTGCTTCAGTACTTTTCTGGATCAGGGCCCGAGTAAATACATGGGAATTCAGCAAGTGCATGAAGGATAAAGACTCAAGCTACTCAGGAACAGAGATTAATTGGAAAATGCCAATTCATCAAACTTGAAATGTTTTGTGAACACAGCTCAGGCTTCGTACATTTTGGGCTGATCAAAGGTAGGAGTCCATGGGAAACCAGCTAGCTCACGGGAATGAAAGAGAACCTGGTTTCAGGGTCTGAAGCTTTAGGGCAGCTGTGTAGCATATCCAATCATTAGAGTACATTAGAGTAACTATACATCAGAGGGTTACGATGTATGTCACATTTCAGGACAACTGCACCTGTATGCCCCATCCATGGTCCCTCAAGGAAACTCAAGCCAAGCTTCCACCTCCTCAGCCATCACCTCTCTGAGGGAGAGACCCATGTCTCTCTCCCTCCTGACTGGGTTTTTTTCCAGGCTGTAAGGTTCCCTGCCAACACTGATATTCCCAGCAAGCCAGGCTGCCTAAACAGGCCAGCATCTGCATTTTGTTTTCTCTCCAGAGGTTTATGAACAGTGTAATTGCCAGCAATGATAAGTTAGCACATAGCTCTAAGTAAGCACATTTATTCTTAAAGTAAAAGCATTCCAGACAAATCCTGTAGAAACCCATGAAAGGTCTAATCCACAAACTAAAGCCTATCAGAGATCACCCATCAGTCATATGGGGCCTCAATAGTTCAAAGTCCTTCCAGTCCTTCCCAGGAGATAGAAGGTCCTGTCTGTTTGCTGGACCAAAAAGAAGGGCTTGACTTCAATTAAACTCAGGCTATTTATCCAAAAGTCCTTTCTTTGTCTGTTGGTCTCTGGAGAATCCAGTTTGAACTAATATATGTGAGCCTTTCCAGTTGGTGATACTTCTCTGAAGATGTTACATCCTGAGTGAATTTGCCTAATCATCGCCCAATGTTCTTATTTCCTAGGGGGCTGTGGTCATCCTCCCCTCTGAAATTACATACAAGCCCTGGCCCACAATGAGGCATAAATGTAATACAGTAAGATCTCCTCAAGATACTACAGGGGATTGCTCTATCACAGTGTGCAATGGGCTTAATCCTCTAGTATCACTCCCTGAGCCCTTGGTTCCTAGCCTGTCCTTGGGTGGACAACCCAAGTGGAAAATATATTGATAGGCTCATTCTGATCTGTAATAAATGCTGGTCCACAGAAAAATAAATCTGATCACAATTTGGCACACTTGGCAGTTTATCCTCAAAAGAGACTCAGGGCTAGAAAAGCCAGGTTACCGCAGGTCAGGACTGAAGTGCTCACACAGTGCTGGCCCATGCTATTCCTGGATCAAGAGAGTGCTTTTAATTCCTTCTTTAAATAATCACCAAATTCTTTCTTTTACACATGTGCACACACAAACTGAAAACATCTCCCTCATTTGTGATACTCAAACATAGGCTGGAGGGACTGGGTATTGCATTTGAGATAAAAATGTTGGTCATTACAGTTATTTCTATGTAGAAATTCACTTTAATGACAACTTCAGCTTGGAAACAATGGACGTTTGAAAAATCTAAGCAAATCATTATCCATGTCTCTTGTCTGACATTGTATTGCTCATTCCTTCTGCCCCTACTGACCTGGGAAGGAAGAAGTAAAAGTCTTGAACTCACTTGATCTCTTATCTGGGTGATCTCAATTTAAATGCAACAATCTAATACGGCAACGCAGTGTGTGTATGTCTTAGGCCTGGTCTACACTAAAAAAAAAGGTTGGTTTAAGTACGTCAGTCTGGGGTGTGAAAAATCCACCCCCGTGGGCAGCATATTTAAGACAACCTGAGTCCCCATACAGACAGTGCTAGGTTGATGGAAGAATTCTTCCATTGACCTAGCTACTGCCTCTCGGGGAGGTGAATTACCTATGTTGATGGACAGGGCCAGCCTTATGGGTGGGACCCATGGGCAACCACCCAGGGTGGCATGGTCAGGGGAGCACCATGTGCAGCACAGAGGTACACGCTGCCGACTGACAGGGGAGTGCCACAAACTCTCCCAGGTGACGTGTGGTTGGGGGAAGGGGGAAGATTTCTTCCTGCTTCTTCCTGGCAGAAGAACATGCTGGGGAGGTGGGAGCGGTGATGCACATATATTGCTCGCCATCCCAATGGTCCTCCATGCTCCCTTAGAGGGCTGTGATGGGGGAAGCAAGGAGCAACACCAGGTGCTCCATGCATCCAGGTCACCTTCCCGACCTGTGCTGTGCTGTGAGGTGAGCATCAGGAGCTGCTGCTCTCCTGCCCTCCTGTTACGCAGCTCAGGTGGGGAAAGTGACTTGAATGCAGGGAGTGCCTGGTGTTGTTCCTCACTCCCCTATCCCCAGCAGCCCCTTAGAGGGGGCATTGAAGAGCGTTTGAGGTGGGGAGCGAGCAGCAATGCTGCGTACTTCGTGCCTCCAGGTCAGTTTCCTCACATGGGGTCAGGAATGGGGTGCAGGGGTTAGGGGCAAAGGGGGCAGACTTCAGGGGCTAGGGGTGCAGAAGGGGGTTGTGGAGAAGGGATGCAGGAGGAGTTAGGGGAGCAGCAGTGCAGAAGGGGTTAGGAGAGAAGGGGTTATTCATTATTATTGTATATTTTACAAATAATGTCAGACATATATCTCTGTTTAGATGCCTGAAATCATGCTCAGTTTTATCAGTGACTACCATCTCTCACCTTCTCTACACTAACACAAGATGGGTCCCTCATGCCGTCTGTCTGCCTGGGTTCTCTCCTTCCCTTATTTTATTCTTGAGAGCATACAGAAACCTATCAGCAGGAGCCAAAGATTTAATCCTGAAACCTTTACTCTGCAAGGAGTCCTTGCTCATACATTTAATCCTGTTGAAGTCATGAAGGTTGTAGGATCTGTCCCCCCAGCTCCCACTGTAGCTCAGCAGCTCAGAGTTTTGGAGCAGCACTGTATTTGTGTTGATTTATCTGCAAACATTTTAATGTTTTGCAGCTGCCATGAAGAATAAAGAACAATTCTATGTTCTACCATACAGTCTTTGTATCCTGAGGTAAAATCACATATGCCAGACTCCTGTTGGCTATATATAGCACATGTTGTGATAGATAATGCATGTTTTCTTGCCGATTCTGAGACAGACATTGCAGATATGTAATGTTGTTAAAGCTTGAATGCATAGGTTTGCATAGGTGGAATTTCCCTACAAATTAATTCCTGATTAAGATAATTTCTTAAGAATAAGCACTGGAATCAAGCCTAATCAAATGATTATTTTTGTAAAGACTGTTTAATAGCAGATAATATACGTCCATACCCCTTAGGACATGGTTTTTGCACTTTTTTATATATTTTTATTATTGCTTTTTATTTTTTAGCTAACATGGAAGTTGCTAACTGGTTGCTAAATTATACAATTATAACCACAGAACCCTGGCATAGCAAGGGCTGTGTGTTCTGTATTCTGTTTGATACTATGAATATGTTTTTTAATTTCTTGAGACTCCAATTCCATTGCTTTGGATAGTGGAAATTCCTGTAGTAGATAATGCAGTGGCCATCCTATTTTACTAGAATGTGTGAAAGAGTGTGCTTCTCTTTTAGATTACTTGCCTCCTACTCTTTTATTTTTTTTCTTTTTCAGTTACAAAAACAAAATGGGTAAAATATTAAAACAAACAAACAAACATGATAAAGACTTATATGAACTATGCAATAACAGACCAGCAAGAAGAAAAGCCGAACTATAAATGATCCTTTCTCATGGCATTGTATTAAACCAGCTGGATAGAGCAGATATAAGAGACAAGCTCTAAGAAGTGGAGTCTTTTACGATGTACAGAAAGATTTGTTGTTCTGTACAGTGTTTTGAAGTTGACATTTTTTTATGCCCAAATCACGTGATGTGACATAGTGTGACAAATTTCTAATAACTTAGTGGTTCTCTGTTTTTTTGCCTTCATAGCTGGGAGGCCAGAGAGCAGCGGCTGCTGGCCAGGCACCCAGCTCTGAAAGCAGTGCTGCCACTAGTAGTGGTGCAGAAGTAAGGGTGGCAATACATCATATAAAATGCCACCCTTACTTTTCCGCTGCTGCTGGCGGCAGCACTGCCTTCAGAGCTGGGAGCCCTCCTAACAGCCGCCACTCTCTGGCTGCACAGCCAGTGCTGCATTTGTGCTGAGGCTTGCCGGGGCTGAGCCCCAGGATGTCTTTCAATACAAATTAAGCACTGGGGAGGAGGCAGCAGGGCCCTGAGAGGCTGGGGGACCAGGGGTGATGGGGCATGGGGAGCCTGTGAAGGCCAGAGGCTAAGAGCGCCACAATACAAGTTTGCTCAGGGCAATATTTTCCCTAAGGCCGGTCTTGCCAACAGAAAAATCCCTTCCATCAGCATAGGTAGTGTCTACACTTAAAACACTACAGTGGCGTAGCATTTAAGTGCAGACAAGTCCATACTCTTAGGGTAGGTCTATACTTACCTGCCGGGTCGACGCGTAGCGTTCAACTTCTCGGAGTTCGAACTATCGCGTCTAATCTAGACGCGATAGTTCGAACTCCGAACGCGCTCCCGTCGACTCCGGAACTCCACCACCATGAACGGCGGTGGCGGAGTCGACGGGGGAGCCGTGGACTTCGATCCCGCGGCGTCTGGATGGGTGAGTACTTCGAACTAAGGTAGTTCGAGTTCAGCTACGCTATTCGCGTAGCTGAACTTGAGTACCTTAGTTCAACCCCCCCACCCTTAGTGTAGACCAGGTCTTAGCTACCTTATAAGCTTCTGAAATTGCAAATGCAAATGTTTAACCATCATCTGTGTCATTAACTTCTTTCTATAACAACTCTCATGCAACAAGGTGGAAAGAGTTAGCTGAAGTTTCTTATCCAAACAAGGCACAATCAGTTTCTTATAGAGACAACCTTCTGTGTAGACATTACCACCTCTTGAGATGTAGCTAATGAGTCACTTAGAAGGAGCTATTATTGTCTATGTCTACTGGATACATAAGACACAGCTTCAGAAACTACATAATAAATACCCAATAGACTCTACCTTATGGTATAAATGATGTATTTTTTTCTCTTGTTTAAAATTAGGTACAGTATTAACTACAAAATCCTGAAGAGATTCTTTTCTATTGGGGATGAAGTAATACTGTTCAAATTTTAAGAAGCTTGTTTTAAAACAAACAAGAAAATTGTAGCAAACTATTGTAAGGTGACACATACAGTGACTGTGTAGTTAAGGCTGTCTGAGCTATTCCATTATAAAGAGCCATATCCAGTGGCTTATAATTTTCTTAGGCCCCAATTCAGTAAGATACTTACGCATGTACCCAATTTTTAAGGCACATCTTTAAATGTCTTGCTGAATCAGGGCCTAAAGTTTTAGCTTTCCAGCTGAATTTTTAGAGTGCTTGCTCCAAGTCAAGAGAGTTAATTGTTTTCTAACAGTTTCATCAAAAATACTTTAGCCATTTTAAAGAAAATACACATTGTTTCTAAGAAATACTGTTGTGACTTTTTTATAGAACATCCCCATTACCTCAACAGAAGTTGATGGAACCTTAACTTGGCAAGGGCCTAGACCTTGGGTCATCCTATTAGTCTAATAAGAACTGGATTTTATTTGGATGAATTACAAGGGTATACAAACTAGAGCTGGATGAAATATTTTGCATTAAAGATTTCTTGACAAAAAATGCAGATTCAGTGACATTGAAACGATTTGTGAATTCATGTCAATTTGCTGAATTGTTTTATTTAAAAAAAAACTACTAAGAACATCCTCAAAGCTGCTAAACATTTTGAATGTTTTTAGTCTGAAATTACTTTATTTCAAAACTTCCTTTACTTTGGTTAATTTTTTCTAAAGTTTTAAAATGATCAAACTTGAAACAAAATGTCAAAACAAAACATTTAGTTTGATCTGAACGGAAATATTTTTTGACTTCTCAATTCACTGAAAATATTTGATTTGGGTTTGAACCAAAACATTTTTCCCCCAGAAAACCAAAAATCCCATTATTCACCCAGCTGTAGTAAAAACATACTTCACACATATGTACTGGATTATGTTACATGGTAAAATTAGCTTTGTCTCAGCATTCAATTGGCAGTGCATGCATGTATAAACTAAGAATTATATGTAATGGTGCACATGGAAGGAGATACAGTGTGGGAAGATTTGTGCCCTCTTCCATAGAAGGAGGTAGGGCTCAGGAGTCTCTTTCCATGATACAGGGGTATGGTGGTTGGTGGCAGTGCACATGAAAGGAGAAAGTACTGTAAAGAAGATCTGCTGCTTTCCACGTGATGTGTGTGGGAGCACACAGAAGATAGGTTTTGAAAAGAGTCTTGGCCAGTGTAGGTGAAGATCATCACTGTGTTTGGGGTGTGTATAGAAAGAGGAGGGGCTCACTCCTGATTGACTGTAGATATCAAACAATATAGAATGTTCTATTGTTGTTCTGCAAATAGGAGAATATGGTGTATTTCTCAGTTTCTTCATTTTCCTTTTTTTTAAAGTATGAATATCCATATAAAACCAACTATATATCCCCTGAACAAATTACAGTAAGGTGGCAAAGTGAAACACTTAGTCAGGAAATGACAACCTTAACATTGCCCAGTGTAACCTTAATTGTTCCCCCATGTGCACACAGTCTTTAATACACAAGGTGATATTATTTTTCTGCCCAGAAGCATCTATACACTCCAAAGAGCTAATCTCTGGCTTCCTTCTTTTTCTTCACTGACAACTTCACAACACTTCCAATCTCCCAGGCCCAAAGTTTCATTGTAATCGCAGTGTGATCTTTGACTCTTTTTTCTCTTCTTTTCGTAGCAAGCGTCATGATAAATCCTGTTGCTTCTCCCTCTTGAACATCACCAAAATCTACCCTTATTTTTCTGACTTCACTGCTAAGAAACTTGTCCAAGCCCATGTCATCTCTCACCTCTGACATTCTCATCTCTAGCCTCCATATCACTCACCCTTGCTAGTCTATCTAAAATGGCTGCTTTTTGTCATCTTACTCTCCACATCCCACCACAATACTCTCTCCTTGGATTGGTTCCCTCTCTCTGTGCTCTCACTTCCTCATAGACTCTCCCACTTGCTGTGCCCTCTTCCCAATCTTTTTGCCTTACATCTCAATTAATCAGCTTTTCCCACTATCAATTTTGTGCTTTCTTTCATGTTGCTTCCTAACTCTGGGATACTTTCCCAGTCTTTCTCCTCCCTTAAATCTCTCTGTAGATCCCATTTCTTCAAGCAATTCCTCCTTCCTTCTCTTCATCAATAATCCCCACCCTCGCATTCTCCTGCCTTGTTTATTTAGGTTTCTTTGAGTCAGTGAATTGGCTAAGGTATATAAAGTGCTGTGTAAATTGATAGTGCTGTATAAATGACTTAATGTAATGGTACATATTCATTTTACAAGTTTAAACTGAGGACAGTGTGTAATATCACAGAGAGGAAGCCAAACCAAAAATAAATATGCAGCATTGAGACTGAGACCAGCAGTTAATAAAATGAAGACTAGAATATACTCTGCGAGCAGTGGGAAGGGGGAAGAGAAAAGATAAATTCCAGCCTAATGCAGAGAAAAGAAATCAAAGCCATGAAATCTAGTGATGCAGACAAAGATTTTAGAGTGCAGGAACTCTACAATTTGCAATTGCACCTGAACTCTAGTTATACCTCCTAGGAAACTATGGAAGAAAATCCCATGCTAATATAATGAGTAATTGAGATTTTAGGTTTGTAAAAGAGTAAAAGATAATCTTATTTTGTACCGGGAACAGTTGGGTGGTAAGCAAGGTGAATAATCCAGAGCTGAAAGTGAAACCAAGTATCAGTCAGTAAAGCCATCTCTTATTGAAACTACATTTAATTTAAAAGAGAAGAGAAATTCACTTATATCCTCTTAACTAAATCTAGAAAATGTCATAAAAATAAAAGTCTTATTGACAGCATATTTACTGAAATATAAAAGTCTACCTACCAAGAACCTGTCACAAACTTGGGCCCTGATTCTGCAAACCCTTAAACATGTGCTTACCTTTAATTATGTGAAGAGTCCCTTGATGCCACTGCTGTTAGTCAGGATTTACCCTAGTGAGTGCAGAATTTGGAGCAGACAGCTTCTTGAATCTTTTCCATCATTCACATATATGGGTTTTTTTGTTTGTTTGTTTTTTGGTCAGGCTGAGAAGCCTCTTTAAAAAAAAGTGGAAATTTAGAACATAAAAGCGCACTCTCTTTTTTAAAATTTGGAGTGGAATAAAAAATAAGGCAACAGTGAATAGCTATGAGACTTTTGGGAAATACCAGTGAAATGTTTGGCTAAGAAAAGTAGTTAACAGATGAGTGAGTGACTTTTGAGAGAATTTATATTTTAGTGACAGAAGAATGAGGAAAATCAAGGCACATCAAGCTCTTTCAGCATAGGAGATAGAAGTCTGTGCAAACTTGTCAGGTGGAAATAGGTCAAGAGACCTTAGTGCTGAGAACAAAAGATTAAAAGATTTTGATAAGTAAAGAGGAGCTTCTCAGGGAGGGTGGTATAAAGAGTTCACAGAAGAAAGAATTGTGTGTCAGACCTAAGAAAAGCTGTAACTGATCAAGGGTACCAAGTAATGATTGTAAAATTGCCTAGAAAAAAATGTATAGGTTTGTTGAGATTGGGCTAGTATGGTTATATAATTATAAATAATTTTATGTAGATAATTTATTCTAATTTAAAAATAAATTATTTAATAAAAGTATGGCCCAGAATGCTAGGCTCTTCTTATTACTTCCTCTGTGGCTCACCTGCAGAGAGATCACATACAAACTGCTTGGCGGGTATGCCCAATCTAGTGATGATCAAATATATGATTATACAGAGCACACATAATAGTAACACCAAGAGAGCTAAGCATTCTAGTGAAGAAAGGGCGAGAGATTCAGACAGTATCGTCTCACAATCATCAGATGAGGAGCATATTGAATCAGTGTCACAAGGGTAGAGAGAATCTTTCCAGAGAGATTAATCTGATCAAGACATTGCAGAGCAGGAGGGCTCTGATGAAAATAGCTGAAGAGAAGCATTAATATTAGAGACAGAACTTAATACTAGTTCAGATGGAGGAGAAACTGGTGCCACAAATCAAAGTACAAGTAATCTTGAAAATGGACATGAAAATCTAACCATTAATATGCCTGGGAGAATGAGGACCATGTTATTAGGGGTATTACAGTATACCTGCAGCCTCTCCGTGTAGTGTGTCTGAATCTCTGTCAGCAATTGCAGAACAAGAATGAGTGAAATTGAGTTAAATGCTTATTAGGATTGTAAAGAATAAAGAGACCAAAGAAACCCCATACATAAGTATTGCTGATCATTTCAGTGTTACTAATTTGCTCCAAAACTAAAAGAAAAATATGTTACTTATGATGGAGTGTACAAACCACACACTGGGTCAGAAGAGGCTAACGAGCAGTTCTCAGGCGACTTTGCCCTGCCACACCTGCAAAGCCTACTCCAGCTGGAGGAGGAGCTTAAGAGAGCCAGACACCTCAAAAGGGGGAAAGACCTACCCTGGAAACTCCTGAGTAAGGGTACTGTTGGAGTCCTGGCTGCTGGGGAGAGGTTTCCAAGCAGTAGATATCCCAGGCTCCAGAGGAGGGACTAGCATTTCCCTAGATCTAAGGAACCCTTCACTCTAACTTCTGGTGGATCATTTGCAAGGCTTTTGACCACACCTTGGACTTGGAAACTAAGTGGCAGGAAGTGGCCCAGGGAGACAACCCCACAGCACTACGGAGTGTTTGCTGATGCTCCCTCCTGTAGGACCCTTAGTAGGTATGCCCCCCTACCACCCGCTCATTTGTGAAGGGGGCATTAACCCCTTCCCCCATCTTGGAGAAAAGGGGGGATGGAGACATTTGTAAATCCTGAGTCAAGGGCATGCCCCCCACAGGGGGCTGGAGGTGGGCTGAAGACACTTCATTGTCCGGGAATGTTGAACTATATATGCAGATCGTTGGACTCTGTTACCCTGTGACTTGGCCGGAGGGCTGAGTCCTACTGAATGGAATGGGGGCTGCCATATCATTAGAGTCTTTGCTGGCAAGGGCCTCTGGAGACGGGGGAGAGCTGGGATCCAATGGCCTAACACCAGTGGCATCACTAGTAATTTCATCTCTGTCACAGATACATATATCCAGTAGCATTAAGGAACTGATAACAAACCTAAAGGAGCAGACTGACTAATGCTGAAGTCAATACTAATAATACATAGCAATAGAAGTAATAGTAATAATATCTTTAATGGCAACTTGGATTTGAAAAAGCCTGTGTTCAGGAGCCTAAGCCATTGTAATTTCAGTAACTAAGGAAATAACACAAAGCTTCGGTTGTCATATTTAATTATTCTTTTTTTAAATGTTGTCAGTGTGTCAGTGCTGTACAAGATGCAGCATTTAAGAAAAACCTGTAAGAGCTTATGGGCTAAAAGACAGACTTACAGAGCTCCATGCTCTGTGTTGCCAACTTTGATTTCTTTCTTTCTTGAGCAAACCTTTAATCAAGAATTGTACATAATCACACGACTCCAGTAGTTGAGGATTTATGAAAAAAAAACAAATATGATGCACATGATAAAATTGTAAGAGTTAGCTATGCCACTTCCCTATTTACTCTTCCTTTGAGCCTTGTTGCAAGAGAGGAAAACAACTTCCTTCCAGATTCTACCTAAATTCCTATAATGCAATATGCAAATAATCTAATTCCATGCATAAATTAAAAGGCATTTGTACAGGTCTGACAATCAGGCCCTTACTAGGTAAAAGTGAACACAAACTACAACTCTCCTCGTATGTAGAGAAAACTTGTTAACTGACATTGATTTATAAGAAACAGACCTTGTCACATCTGAGCAGTGACATGGGTGTAGTTTTCTTGGCCTAGGGCAAGTTTACACTTAAAATGCTGCATTGGAGCTGCTGGACTGATGAAGCTGTTCTACTGTAGCACATAAGTGAAGATGCTTCTATGCCGATGGGACACCTTCTCCCTTTGGCATAGTTAATCCACCTCTCCAAGAGATGGTAGCTATGTCGATGGGAGAAGCTCTCCCATCGACATAGCACTGCCTACGTGGGAGGGGGAGGGTAGGTTGGTATAACTACATCGCTCAGGGGTGTGGATTTTTCACATTTCTGAGTGATGAACTGATATAGGTCTGTAGTGTACACTTGGCATTAGTTATCTGTAACACAACAGCTTATTTGATACTCCCCTTCCTCCTATCCACTGCCTGTTTATTTGTCAGTCCTTCGACTCTGAGATAGGGTTTGTTTCTTCTTCCATGTGTAACTTTAGCCCCCTCGTGGCCAAGATGGAGTCTGCTCTGCGGGCAGTCCTAGCCAAGAAAAGGCACTCAAAGGAACACAGCAAGGAATGTCCCTTCCACCCCGGAACACCTGTTCAAAACCCCCCAGAGTGAACACAAACATACACACACCAAACCCCCCAGAGTAAACACAAACATACACACACCAAACCCCACAGAGTAAACACAAACATACACACACCAAACCCCACAGAGTGAATACACACACACTGGACAAGTACAATGAGTATAGGTAAGGGAAATATGTATAAAACAACAGGGGGAAAGATAGGGAAAGCGGTAAACCAGGGTTACATTCAACACAAGACCCCACAGGCCTAGTGGTACCACAGTCTGAAAGGCAGACACCAAGCAGTGTGTCTGCACCCAGAGTTCAGGAGTCCTGGGCAAAGTTCCAATCCAGTGGTGAGTCTTGGGTGCTCCTGGTTGTCGTCAGCATCAGGAATCTTTCCCCAACAAATCCCTCCGGTGCCGCCTTCTGCTGCTCTCTGCAAACCCACACAGAGTGAGAACCTCCCCATTTAGCTAGCTACAGCCTCACTCCTTATTCCCAAGGCAAAGTCACAAGTCCCAGTACTCATGGCCCCATACAGCTCTGGACAGCAGGAATTCTGGATCCAATTCTGGTTTGTCCTTCTCAAGAGATTCCTCCCTGGCATGGTGCTCCTCCTGGCTCCCATCCTGGGGCGTCTCCATTCAGCTGCTCTCTCCCTGCTTCAGGCATGTTCTTGGTTGTTTCACTATGTGAGAGCCTGCTTACAGCAGCCGCCCAGCAGCCCTTCTGTCTGGAGCTCCAGACACACACACCCTGTCTTCTCCCTCTCTCTCTGCTGCCCCCCACCCCGCAAAAAAACCCAGCACTGGAACATACAGCACTTACCTCCCCTCCCCCCGAGTCAGGACAAAGATTCAAATACTCTTTAAATCCCAAAAGGGTTACAAAGGTTTGGAAAGCACACAGCACGCTGTGAACCAGATCCTCAGATGGTGAAATTCAATATAATTCCATTGACATCTATGGAGCTACATCAACTTGCATCAGTTGAAGATCTGCCTCTGTGGGTACTACAAGACATTAATAATAATAACTTTAGCTTTGCACCTCTTGCTTAAAGTCAGTGAAAGTCATGTGTCTAAACCCCTCCTGCATCTCTTTAGAACATTGCCACAGTCAGAGTCTATTTTTTGTAGCCTGGCAATTATTTGCATCTGTAGATTATCACACAATAAAGGGGCAAAAGAAGAAGTGCTGCTAGAATAATGCACTATTCTCAGAGAGCAATAAAATCAACAGAAGAATATTCAGACATTCCTAATGATCACATTATTGTCATCACTTATTTTCACGGTTCTTGTAACATTGCACAAATATTTGAATACTACTCCTCGGAGAAAGCTATTTTCGGAGAATTTCACTTTTTCTGGGTTTGAAAATGGTAACATGCCTTAAATCTGAAAGTCTGTTCATGTATGTAGTTGGGGGAAATTAGAGCCTAAACCTATCTACCAGTCTATGATTTGCCCATCACCAGGATACTTGGGCACTCACTGCAGTCCTTATTCAAGGAAAATCTCTGGCTAAAGACCATGGGAGCTTTGCTGGAGTAAAGACTGTAGAATCAAGTCCTTAGCAGAATGGAAATCCTAGTTATTTGTTTAATTTTGAACCCATCTGTCTCCCTTCTATTATGTGTCTTGACATCTTTGGTGTGGGGGTGGGCATAACAGAAAATTGAATATGGTTCTTTTTGTATGTTGAACACCCTATTGGAAAGCACAGAACAGTCAAGAAGTTGGGATGAGAATCATAAATGGATTCTCATGTGGCAATAGTTTGTGACAGGAATAAGTACATGTTCATAGGTTTACCTCCATTAATTGTGATCCACTACTGGAGGTTAGCATTGGAGATGAGAGGAATAACACAAAAATTTGCTCCACTTTAGCTGCATGTGCACCTTTAGCTATGATTACCCCGTATCAGGCTTTTAAATACTTGGTAAACTTTTTCTCCTTCACAAAGTTTAGAGGGGAAAAATGAAGTCTGGATGAAATTTTAACAGATTAAGACTTCAGATAGATCTGTATTCCTCTGAGCGTGAAAGACACCTTTGATTAATGGTTTGCTGTACCTCTGCTAGCATTACAAATCTTTAGTAAATATACCACTAGGACATTAATGTGTGGGATGAGTATAAGTAGAATAGGCTGCATATGCAGGAAGCACAGCAGAATTTCCATGGGCCATGGAGCAGAAATCTAATGACCTTCTTCCTTTAATCTGGCACACTTTGTAAATGAAGTTGGCACAGAGATATATGCAGTACTTCAAAATAATTTACCTCTATTGCAGAGCCCTTACTGTTTTGACAATATTGCTGGTTCTTGTAATCGCTTAACAAGTACTTTTTTTCTAAAGTCTTATCCATTTTCTTTGGCATGCAATATTATAGTTATTTGGTAAATCCATTATGGTTTAAAGCACAGAGTCCTCAGAGCATGAGGAAGGATATGTATAATAGCACAACTGAAGTCACAGCAAAGTGCTTATGTAAAGATTGTTTAAACTAAATTACTTTAGTGTTCTTTGCTTCTTTATTTGCTTTACACTTGGGATAATATAGTTTCCAGTTTCAACCACATCTTGAATTACAGTTAGATCTGAAGATCAAAGACAAAAGCGACTTCATAGTTAAATTAAACTGTTGAACTGTAATTGTCGAAACAACCAAGCACAAAAAGAAAAACATAAAAACAAAAACCAGAATGTACTGAAGAGGAAGCGAAGCACACAGCAAAAGCCAACTGGAAAGGATTTAAGAAAATGGGGTAACAGATGACACATGGCTTAGAGTATTTGCAATAAAATTAACATTAGACAGCTCATATAACATAGTAGTCCTCAATATGCAGAAATAAGAATGGGGTAACAGATAACTACTGTTACACAAAGAGGGTACAGTTCAGTTCTCAGATGCAAGCCATGGAATACAAATTCATATCTCTGCTGGACACTAAAAAACATGGACTTAACAGAGACAGTGGTTTTATGGCCCATTACAACAATTTATAACACACCCTGCTGCCTACTAATTCTCCATTGTCCTATGCCAGGCAGAGGTGTTAATTGCCCACTTCATTTAAGTGGTCTCCTACAACATGTGTGAACCCCTTATGTTTAACAATCTGCCCCACCTCGTATTTGCCTTGAACTCTCTGGTTTCCGTCTCCAAACCTGAAGCAGAGCAATGTGAAGCTCAAAAGCTTCTCTCTTCCACCAACAGACGTTGATCCAATAAAAGATATGCCCTCACCCACCTTGTCCCTCTCCCCATTAGCATGTATACTAACTGTTCAGGCATTGTCAGTTAATATAACCTTATATGAAGTGGACAAGAGCCTTCCCATGCTATAGCATGTAGGTAGGACAACAACTAGAGCTGAGTCAGTGGTTTAGAATCATACCAACAGATCCAAGCACCTCTGAACTTTGCATTTGATCCCAAGAATCTTTAAAGATTCTTCCACTTTCTGACAATGAGAGCCATGGTTTACTTTGTTTCAGGGCTTGTTTCTGAATAAGGAGCAACGGAAGCTCCCTAAAAGTGGGGGACCACTGGCACCCAAACTATGGCCCCACCTCCTCGTACTACCCCTTCTTTCTGAGCCCCTACCCTAATGCTGCCCCTTCCCCATGAGACCCGCCCTCACTCTGCCCCTTCTCTCTGAGCCCCTGCCCTTGCACCACCCCTTCCCGTCAAGGCCCCGCTCCCATTTCACTTCTTCCCTCCCAAGACTCCACTCCCTGCTTGCTTCTCTCTGCCCCTTCTCCCTGTCGCTTGCCCTTATGGGCGGTAAAAAGTGGGAGGGCTTTTAAAAGTAATGAGGCCATGGTTCCCGAGCCCCCCTATTCCAGCACCCCTGTTCTGAATTAGGTCTACAGTCTGAAGCCCTCCGTCATTATCAACTCTGACATCTGCCAGAGGCATGAGCAGAGTTATTGTCTTGCTTGCTGCTGCTTAGGTAGTACCTGATTTAATAGACATTGGATTGGGCATTGGTGTACTACGGTTCCTCCTATTAATTGCCTGTGGCATAGAATAGTTTAGTCTCCTGTGGACTGTAATATGTTGGTTGAATTTCAGTGGTTGGGTTTAGTGTGGGGGTGCTGGGTGGTTAGGGTGGCCAACTTTCTAATTTGTGAAAACGGGACACTGAGCACTGGAACCTCCCCAATCCCCTGGTCCGCCTCTTCTCTCGAAGCCCTGCCCCCCACACACACCTGTCACTCGCTGCTCTCTCCACCTCCCTCCCCCTGCCAACTGAACAGGGGTCTATGGGTGGAGGGCTCACTGGGGCAGGACATTTGAGGGAGAGCCACACTCCAGGAGTTAGTGACTGGGGCAGGGCTGGGGAGGGAGAGCTGTGCTCTGGGGGTGGAGAGATGACTGGGGCAGGATAGGGGGCAGCACCCCAGGGGTGGGGTACAGAGGATACTGAGAAGGGGACTCAGGCAGTGAGCCCAGCTACCGGCCCTGCTCTTCAAACACCATGTGCTTCAGGATCCCTCCCTCTGGCTGCTGGTACCTCTTTTCGCCAGAGCTGTGCAGTTCTTGAGTCTTCCTCCAGCTCCAGCAGCAGCTGCTCTTCTCACCCTCCCAGCAGTGGAATGGAAGCTGATTGCGGACAGTTACTCAGGTAACCAGATTTCTGGTGTCCGGTCAATAGTTCTGACTGGACACTATCAGGTCCCCTTTTCGACATGACTTTCTGGTTGAAAACCGCACTCCTGGAAACTCTATGGTGTTGGTGGCCTATGATATAAAGGCAGTCAGACTAAATTATCTGGTGGTCCCTTCTGGTTCTCACTGATTTCAGTGGGCATAGGATCAGCCCATAAGGCCTCCACATCATACTACAGGTGGCTTCTACTTTTTACAGCATTTGTTGAAAACAGACCCTTCTTTAAACCCTTCAATAGCCTCTCATGAATCTTCGCTCTCTGTTTGGTCAGTCAATCCTACAGGGTTGTTATTACACAGACTGCTTTGTTAAGAGGAGTTTAATCAAACTTCCCTTTCAAATGAAACCCACGCATGTCAGAAGTGAGCAAGCAGATAATTTACACTCTCAGTGATAGAACAGCATGTGTATCCTCATCCTGAATATCATTATGTTTTAACTGTAATAAAAAAACAGCTTGTGCTGTCAGAGTGACCTGGTAGAGGGGAAAAGATCTGCTGTCCTCCCAGGCCATGTATC
Organism: Mauremys reevesii; assembly: GCF_016161935.1. Taxonomy (NCBI): domain Eukaryota; kingdom Metazoa; phylum Chordata; order Testudines; family Geoemydidae; genus Mauremys; species Mauremys reevesii. The sequence goes on from NC_052624.1 coordinate 242,200,910, forward strand.
TCAGCACCCACTTACTGCCAGACTATAGCTTTGTGATGCCTTACTAATTGGTTTCTAGGTCTATGGTTGCATTCAAAAGAAAGGTAATTTGGCTGATTAACCATCTTGCTTTCTTCTTGTGCAGTAGAAGAAAATGAAAATGACTCATTGCTACACTAGTTAGTTTGAAAGAGGGCAAACAAAGATCATGGCTGGGTAACAAACTGCTGCAATGACAGAGGTTTTCAATAGTCTTTACATTGTGATTAATCAAATCTATTTTATTTTCCTAATAGATGTTCCCACTATAGTTAATCTGTATTACAATCTGTAGAACTCTTTTTAATCTCACTGTGAGAAGAATGCTACCAAGCTCTTGCAGTCCGTTTAGGATTGCCATAGACCAATATTGCCAATGAACAACATCCAAAGGGAAATTAGACTGTAAGATCGTCTTTCAGTTGATCATGGATTGTTCCATCCCTTCGAATGAATAAAGCTCCTGTAAAATCTTTCATTTCCACCCAACGCTCGCAGTGCTTGATCTGATCCTGCACTTGTTAAAGACAACCATAAAATTCTTTGCCAACTTCAATGGGAACAGGACTGGCTCCTAAGTTAGTTAGCAGGACCAACATTTTCAAAACTGGCCTCTGATTGAGTACTCTAGTTTTTGGGTGCTCAACGTAACATACCTTAAGTTGGACATCTAAAACTGGGCTACCCATAAGTATAGAGCACTTTTGTAAATATTGGTCAAATACCTTACTTGACCTTTTGTTCAAGAGCATGTCAAGTAAACTTCAATATTCCAAATAACTAACACATCCAAGGCACCAGAAATATAAACAATTGCTTTAAAAATGAACAATCAAATCACATGACCCAACCAAATTCTAATGCATTGAGATCAATATCAGCATATTTTTCTAAGTTGCTCTGGTATAGTTTTGAATATTTACTTGAAATTTGGGAACAGACAGTAACTGCAACACTTCATAATTTCACTGCATCCAAGGCATAATATTACTCTCAACTATCAGAAGCACACAGTAGTGTGTCTAACTTCAGCCTGAAGTGATTTAGGAAATGAGATAACATAGCTCATCAAATCTGAGGCAAAAAGGGAAATGTAAGAGCCCTCATATCATCTTGTTGTCTAGGCTTGATGAAAATGTAATGAGCTAGAGAGATACACGTGACCCTTCACAATGACTAACACTGTTCTTGCTGAAGCCTAATGTTTCATTCACTGGCATTTTTCAGAAGTCAAAGTAAAGCATAATAATTCCACTAATTAAGTTCAATAGACACTTCAGAATTAATGTCCATAAAGTTCTGAAATGAAAATAATGCTACCTTGTCCTCGAGGATGCACATTGTGCTGGGAAACTGATTGGCTCATTCACTGTGACAGATTTGTTTTCTCACAGGTTACAAAGGCTTAATTTCCTCCATCTCAGAGCAAAATTTTGATACTGTAAAGAAATTTAAAATGCAAGCACTGTTATTTAAAACCAAACCAGACCTTGATGAAGTAAATTTCATTTAAATTTTCTTTTATGGATGACATTATTCTTTCAAGCATAGAAGTATAATATGTGTTTTAATAGAGGTCTCATCTATATGCCAGCATTTGTAAGAAAGATTGTTTCTGACACCAGAAGAAACATAATTGCTTTAATATGCAGATAAGCATTAGCAAGCTATAGCTATTATATTTTTGATCACACTCAAGACAGTTATCATTTTGGTAGGACATTTGTGGTACTTCGCTGAAGAGGAAGATTAAATCTCTTAGATTTTTATAAACTAGCTATAGAGTACATCCTTCCCTCATGCTCCTAAGATCTCCCATTCACATCATAAGAAAATATTTCAAATACCTGAAGATTATCTACAAATCCTGTAAAGTGTTGACCACCTTCAACTCCGATTGACTTAGGGCCTCATCTAAAATATCTTCACTGTGAATGCTTTAAACAGAATATATGCCAGTACAAAGCCAAATTATACACATTTAGAATTTGTATTGCTTACTGCTAGCCTAAAAATAGAATATCTGCATCAGGCATGTGGGTAGAATGTTATGTTCAGTTGGAATGAATGAATTATGTAGCTATGACTAGTCTTATTACTAAGTGATATCTAGTGTGCTTTTATTGGAGGAAATCCTGAAGTCTTTACTCAGGCAAGGCCCACTGACTTCAGCTGGTAATTTGCCTTACTAAAGGCAATGTAAAAAATGAGTATGGACATCATGATTTGTTCTACCTTGATCTGGTTTAAATTTCATTTCTATAGACGATATGTTTTACATATATATATTAAGGCAAATGAATTTTTTTAAATATTGGGGAAAATGTTTCCTACAAGCTCATGGAGGAATATTATCTGTAGTTCTGGCTCTAACCAACTTCCATTAAACAGCTTCCTTACATTCATCGACCAATAGCTTTGGTGTGGCAAAGGAGAATATTGATGCAAAGTCTTAAGAAAACAGATAAGGCCATTTTTTGAGTTACAATACGCTTTAAAATAATTAAATATACAATTTTGACTTATCTCTAACATTTTTTTTCGCTTCCCTCTAGTTCAAAAACAGCTGATTACTACTCCTCCAGACTTTCAGTACTGTTAACCCCCCTGGAAAACTCATACTCTGGTTATATTTGAAAAACATAAACTGTAATTAGGGACCCATCCTTTTCGCATTGATTTCAGTGGGAACATAATCAGGTATTATATTAAGTTTTGTGAAATGGCAATGATTTCTGTAACAATCTTGGGGTTCATTAACTAACAAACCAGTGAATGAGAAAAGAGTTCAACTTTAATAAAACAAACTGGAGAGCATCTCTGGTGAACTGCTGCACACAGCCATGCGGTGTTCTCAACACCCGCCTCCAGGGTACATCTGCAAATTCACACACACACACAACACAGTCCCATATGAAGGAGTGTCTCCAAATCACAGTCTTTCATAAACATATCCCTACAACTTCCCTTTTAAAGAAAAATGAATTAACTCTTATATACATCTATATAAACAGTTAACAATCTAATAACACATACATTAAATTCTCAACCCATCTAGTACATTTTCATAAACCCAATGTGTCAACTACGGTACCTATAGAGGAGAGGTTGCCAGCATATCACTCTCAAGTGAGTCTTTACCACTCACTTTCCTCAAATATCCCTTCTCCAGGCAGGTGAACAAGTCTCTATGAATTTTTCAGGATGTTTAATCTCCTGCTCTGATCTTCTCAGTATCAGCTTTTCATTAGAGTCTGAGTTGTTCTCTTGTTCCTTGACAGTTTCTCCTTTGTGCGTTGATGATAAAGGATCAGTCAGATGGGAAATACCAGAGTCCACCTCAGCTGTCAATGTGTTGGAATCAGGGCTGGCTCCAGGCACCAGTGAAGGAAGCAGGTGCCTGGGACAGCCAATAGAAAGGGGTGGCATGTCCAGGTCTTCGGCAGCACTTCGGCAGCAGCTCAAGCACTCTGCTTTAGACTTTGGCGGCGGGTCCTTCACTCCATCTCCTCTTCTTCAGCAGCAGCTCAATCAGGTTTTTCTTTTTCTTTTTCTCTTTCTCTTTTTTCTTCGCCGCTTGGGGTGGCAAAAAACCTGGCGCTGGGCCTGGTTGGAATTTCTGAGATTACTTGTAAATCTCTTCAATTACGTCAAATAATCTGATCTGTCTGGACTACATAAGACATTGGGTGCAGCTGTTCTTTAATGGTACCTCTTTGGCCCCAGTATCAGAGGTATGATTCCTCAGGCAAACTCTATCACCTGGGTAAGAGATAGGAGTCACAGGCCTTTTTGTCAAAATAATATTTCTGCTTCCACTTCTAATTTTCTTTCATCATCCGTATTATTTCATTGTTATGAGATTTCAGTAAGTTATCAGTAATCGGTAAATTAGATCTGATCCTTCTTCCCATTAACACCTGAGTTAGAGAAAAGCCATTCTCCAAGGGCGTACTTTGGTAATCCAGTAACACTTCATACAAATCACCCCCACTGTCAAAAGTCTTCTTCATAAGGTTCTTTGCTATCTGTATAGATCTTTCCATAAGTCCATTTGATTGGGGGGTAATTTGTACTCAATGTTTTTGATGAAAATCCCAATCTATGGCAAATTGCCTAAAATCTGCGCTGGAAAATTGTGACCCATTATCACTAAAGACTCCATGAATTCCAGGTCTGAAGAAGATTCTGTTCATGCCGGCTATCACTGACTTACTATTGGGACTGCGCAGTGCAAGTTTCTGGATACAGAGAATAATAATCAGTGACAATTAAATAATCCTTTGATGGCAGGTAAATAAGTTAGTGCCAACCTTAACATAAGGGTTTTGTGGAACTGGAGGAAGTCTTAGTGGCTCTGCTTGTTGGCATGGCTTGTATTTCAAGCAGGAAAAGCAGTTTCCTACCACATAGTTATGTCATAAGAACATAAGAACATAAGAAAGGCTGTCCATTCCCAGAGGTCCATTCATCTGTCTACCAACACATGCCAAACAGAGGTGCCAATGCCAGGGCCATCTCCATCTTCCATCTCAATGATCTCTGCTCCCCATCCCCATCTCCCATCCCTGAACCACAGAGGCTACGGAGATCTCTCCCATCCCATTCCCCCATCATTTTTATGGACTTAGCCACCATCTATTTTTCCAGTCCCCTTTTAAACATTGTATTATAGCTAGTAGCCCTCCTCCCTCAGGACCTTCCTTCATGTGTGAGTTGTTGACTGTGAGTGAAGACTCCTTTTATTTGTTTTTTTTTTTTATTTTCTATTATTGGTGATATTTTTGACTTTGTATTATTTGTTTTAGTAAATAATAAATAATACTTTCTTAACACTTTTCTTATCCATATTCTCTTTCACTTATATATCCTTATTCTCTCTTCTCTCTTTTCTAAACTGAGTCTTTCTAAACTCCTAATCTTCCTCATATTCTTTCTCTCTTTAACCCCTCTTCTCCCTAATCTTTTCTTTTTTTCTTTTCCTCTTTTCTGAGTTTTTTTTTGAGAGAATTAGTTTTTGAGATGAACATGCACATCTGTATATATTTTTTTGGTGTTATATAGATTTATATTTATATTCTCATAATAATATATTATTCTCTTATATCTTTTTTCTATTTCCTTTACTTTTGTTTGCTTTTTTTTCTTCTTCTAACATCACTGCGTGACATCTTCAGAGATCTACAACTCCATAATTCCTCCAAGATTTTTTCTGCTGAAATTAGCCCTATAGCCCTGTATGTTCATGTTGTATGTTTTTTTTATTTTTTTCCACATTGCACATTTACATTTATCCACATTAAATTCCATTTTGCATTTTTTTTGCCCAATCACTTAGTTTTTTTCTGAGTTCTTTTCTCTTCAGTTCTGTCTTATCTATTATCTAACTATCTTGAGCAGTTTAGTATCTTGCCACCTCACTTTTTATCCACTTTTTCAATTTTCTCCAGATCATTGGTCCTGAAACTGAATAGGATTGGTCCTAGGACTACCCCTGGGGGAAACACCCATACTACCAATCTCCATTCATTTCCCTTACCATTTTATTCCCTGTCCTTTCCCCAGTTCTCAATCCAAAAGGACCTCCTCTCCTTTTTCTTTATCTTATTTAAGCTACTTAGAGCTTTATTTGAGTTTGAGCCTCAACCTTGTCACTTGTTCTCTCCTTCAACACACTATGTCCACCGATTTGTTTGTCCTTGTCCACATGTTGAACTCTAATAGATTAGACTAATAGATTAGTAGAAGACATTATTTCCTTTACACTATTGCTGAGTTTTTATGTTTTCTATGTGTTTTTTTATTTTTTTATTTTTTTATTATTTTTAACTAATTTTTTATTTACTCTGCATTTACTTAGTGACTGTCTCTGTAATTACCGGATCATCCTGATCCTTTTTAAATATTGGCATTACATTAGCTAACTTCCCATCATTGGGTACCAAAGCCGATTTAAAGAAAGGACAGGTTTAAACACAAGTTAGTTAATAGTAGTTAATTTCACATTGTTTTTTTTCTTTCTTTGGGTGAATGCCCATCATGTCCCGGTGACTTGTTAATGTTGAGTTTATCAATTAAATCAAAAACCTCTCCCTCCTCTAGTTCAATCTGTGACAGTTCTCAGATTTCAGACCTACAAAGCCAAGCCTCAGGTTTGGGAATCTCCTCAACATCTTCAGCCAGGAAGAAAGAAAAAAAGAATCCATTTAGTTTCTCCGCATGACTTTTATATCTTTTTAAGCTCCTTTGTATTTGCATGATTGATCCGTGGCCAATACAGCACCTCTCATCCTCGTTATTTGCATTTCTCCATTCCTAAATGACCCTTGTGGATCTTCCGCAGCATTTCTTTTCAGAGGCTCATTGGAATTACAACCTTACTGCCCTTGAAAATCACCCCATCTATCACAGTAAATTCATGTCTGCAGTTCCAATAGTCTTTTATACTGGGACAGCAACTGCTTATTTCTTCAGGCCACTCTTTAATGATCAGTTCTTTAAGGATTCCCAACGATTTATCTTTCTCTGTTTCCTCTCTTATTTGTTGCAGTTTCCTGTTAGGAATGGGAATTGACTTTTAATCAGATCTACAAAGGTTTGCATCTCTGACTCTAAAGTCTTCTTTGGTTTTGTGGGAGCCACTGCTCTGGTAAGAGCATCTGCAGTGAATATGAATTTACTGGGCATGTAGGTCACAACCAAATCATACTTTTGCAGCTTTATCATCATTCTTTGAAACCTTAAGTTACAGTAATTTAGCAGTTTGCTAAATAGTGCTATCAGGAGCTTGTGATCTAGTTCAGCTTCCACTGTCTGTCCATAAATATGCTGATTGAATCTCTCACAGGCAAACAATATTCCTAGAAACTCCTTTTCGATCTACGTGTATCTGGTTTCTGCCTAAGTCAGTGATTTGAATGCATATTCCACTAGTTACCAACAATCCTCAGGCTTCTGTAAAATCACTGCACTTAACCCAATCTGTGAAGCATCTGCTGAAATTTTTACAGGCCTTCCTAGTGCATAGCACTTCAACACTGGTTCATGTATCAGTTGTTTTAAACCTTCCCATGATTCCTTCTATTCTGCACCATTCCTTTTTATTCTCTAGGAGTTTTCTCAAAGCTGCTGCTTTGGTAGATAGATTTGGTATGAATTTTCCAACCATTGGACATCTTTCTTGGACTGGGGAAGTGGCATCATTTCAATGGCTGAAATACTCCTCTTTCCAGGTTTTACACCTTCTTGGGATATAATGTCCCCAACAAAAGTCAGTTCTGTAACCCCTCTAACACATTTCTCCCTATTTAGTTTGAGATTTGCAGCTCTAGTTGCATCCAGGATTTACCGAAGTCTACAATCATGCTTCTCTTTCGTTGAACCCCAGATGATGATGCCATCAATCGAGGTGTCAATACAATTAATATGTTCATAGATCATATGTATCATTTTCTGGTGCATTTCTGATGCTGAAGCTATGCCGAAAGCTTAAAAATCTGTATCTTCCAAATAGGGTATTAAATGTGCATAGTTTTGAGCTTTCTTCACTTAATTTTAACTGCCAAAAACCTGAGGATGCATCCAAATTACTGAAATATTGAGCATTTGCAAAGTGAGCCATAATCTCTTCTTTGGTTGGTAGTTTGAAATGTTCTCCTTTTATAGCCTTGTTGAGGTCTCTGGGATCTAAGCATATGTGTAACTGGCCGCTACTTTTCTCCACAGTGACTAGGGAGCTCACTCATTGTGTTGGCTCCTCAATTTTTTTTATTACTTGCATTGCTTCCATCCTTGCAAGCTCAGCCTGGAGCTTATCCTGGAATGCAAATGGCACCTTTCAACATGGATGGATAACTGGAGAGACCTGCTTGTTTATCTGGATAGTATGTTCACCCTGCAGGAAACCCATCCCTTGAAAAAGGTCATGATATTCCTGAAAATGTTCTTCATAGCCAGGTTCAGTATGATCTTGTAGTGAGAGCATCCGTTTTACCAGATTGAGTTTCTCATATGCAGACAGGCCTAAAATTGGTGTCACATCCTTTGGCACTACAATGAATGGGAGCTTGTGCAGGGTGTTATTATGGTTGATGTGAGCAATGCACTCCCCCTCACTGGTGTATTTGTTCCAGAATAATCAGTTATTTTTTATTTTTGTTGGTCCCAGTGTTGGTTTTATTTTCAGTCTCTCATAATTTTGTTCAGACAAAATATGAACCTGGGCTCCTGTGTCTAGTTTCAGTGGAATAATTGTTCCATTCACTGTCATAGGCAGTATCCAGTCCCTCTCATCAAGCTTGCTAGATCCCAGTACCTCTATGAAACACTCCTCAAACAGATTGTCTTTAATTGAATGCACTTGACTTTTCTGCATTTGGGCTCTGCATTATTTTGCAAAATGATTATTTTCCCCACATTTATGACAGAGTTTCCCAAAGGCAACATATTGTTTGAGGCCATGCTGGGATCCACACCTTCCAGATGACTGTCTATACCCAGTCTTCCCCCAGCAGTGGTTTTCATAGCGAGTGGTTCCACTCATTGATTTGACCTATTCTTGCTATATTCTTTTGTACTCAGAACATGGATAACACCTTATGGTGAATTAGGCTCTTTGGCTTGTGCTTTCATGTTTTCTGCTGCCCTGCATATTTGGGGAGCTTTTTCTAAAGTTAAGTCTCCTTCATGGAGCAGTCTCTTGCTTAGACTCATTTGTGGCATTAAAGACAATGTGTTATCTCTGACCAGAGACTCTGAGAGCTCACCAAAGTCTCAGGTTTTACTGAGTTTCTGTAATTCTGTGACATATCGCTGTATGGTGACTAATATATAATGTTGTCCTGGATACCTTCACCTTGCAAAGAAGGAGACTCTGGGACAAGTGCTAACAACCCTGAAAGAGAAGTATATTAGGGTTAACATCCCAGGCCTAGAGATGAATAGAGGACAAAAGCATGTATTCTGAGAAAATAACAGTCCTTTCTGGAAACAGGAAACCTTGGAGTAAAAGCAAAGGTTCATGGAGCAACTAGGAACTGGGATAGTGCTAAGACCATGTAAGAATCCAGCTGCCATGTTCTACCTTCTATACCTTCCCATTTGTTTTGTTAAAGTTTAATTCCCTTCTCATTCACTGGTTTGTTAGTTAACGAACCCCAAGATTATTACAGAAATCATTGCCATTTCACAAAACTTAATATGATTTTATAACCCATGGCAGCACAAGTAGCTGTAACCCAAACTGTGCTTACATTTGGATATAAGTAAATGCTTTCCTCCATTTGTTTCTCTCTTCTTATCCTTATATAACTGTAAGCAGAGTCTGAATGAGCTCTCCTCTGACATATAGCGGTGAGCTGTGGAAAAGGACTTCAGGAGGTGATCACGTTTGCATGGACACACCCACCCTGCCTAGATGCTCAGCATGATGGGATTTCTTGTCCAAATGATCACTTGTGGCTGGTGTTGGATCCCCAGTCTCTTTGTTATTGGGGATGGAGTAATAAAGCATTGTTATCCTTGTTATGTAAACCAAGGCAGCAGAACTGTACCTGGCATACCCCGATGGAGGGACTCACCCTCAACTGAATGGCACTCGCTAGGCTGGGTTCCAAAGCCCAATGAGTTGAGAGTGGGTTGGGACAGGTACTTGTATCAGGTGGTGTGGACCCAGTTTAAGGGTTCTAGACACCATTTGACCCTCTCCATGGTATAATAAAAGAGCAGATTTAAACTCAGTTGAAACAATGAGGAGTCCTTGTGGCACAAGAGACTAACAAATTTATTTGGGCATAAGCTTTTGTGGGCTAAAACCCACTTCATCAGATGCATGGAGTGAAAAATATAGTAAGAAGAATATATATGATAGCACACAAAAAGATGGAAGTTGCTTTACCCAGTGAGGGTCAGTGCTAATGAGCTAATTCAATTACGGTGAAAGTGGCCTATTCTCAATAGTTGGCAAGAAGAGGTGAGTATCAGCAGAGGGAAAATTACTTTTGTAGTGCTAACGAGGCCAATGCAATCAAGGTGGCCCATTTTTAGCAGCTGACAAGAAGGTGTGAGTATCAGCAGAGGGAAAATTACTTTTTGTAGTGACCCATCCACTCCCAGTCTTTATTCAGGCCTAATTTGATGGTGTCCAGATTGCAAATTAATTCCAGTTCTGCAGTTCTCATTGGAGTCTGTTTTTGAAGTTTTTCTGTTGAAGAATTGCCACTTTTAAGTCTGTTATTGAGTGTCCAGGGAGATTGAAGTGTTCTCCTACTGGTTTTTGAATGTTACAATTCTTGATGTCTGATTTGTGTCCATTTATTCTTTTGTGTATAGGCTGTCCGGTTTAGCCAATGTACATGGCAGAGGGGCATTGCTGGCACATGATGGCATATATCACATTGGTAGATGAGCAGGTGAATGAGCCCCTGATGGTGTGGCTGATGTAGTTAGGTCCTATGATGGTGTCCCTTGAATAGATATGCGGACAGAGTTGGCAACGGTGTTTGTTGCAGGGATTGGTTCCTGGGTTAGTGTTTTGGTTGTGTGGTATGTAGTTGGTGGTGAGTATTTGCTTCAGGTTGGGGGGCTGTCTGTAAGTGAGGACAAGTCTGTGAGAGTGAGGGCTCATCCTTCATGATAGGTTGTAGATCCTTGACGATGTGCTGGAGAGGTTTTAGTTGGGGGCTGTCGGTGACAGCTAGTGGTGTTCTGTTACTCTCTTTGTTGGGCCTGTCCTGTAGTGGAAGTATAGCGGTCAGTAGTATATAGGGAAGTATAGCGGTCAGTAGGTTTCCAGTATAGGGTACCTAGAAGTCACCTACTACAGGATAGGGTGGCTGGTGGAGAGGCACAGTGAGTGGCCAGCTGCGCAGCTGGCAGAGAGGTATGGCAAGCGGCCAGCAGGTGGCTAGCAGAGAGTGCCAAGCATAGTCCCGCAGAGAGGCATGCCAATTGGCCGGCAGGGTGACGAGTGCCTGAGCAGCGGAGCATGTAAGGTGCCTCCTTACCCCCAACTTCTACCCAAGGTGGGAGGTGAATTCTGTGGATGAACCTCTGAATGCTGGAGCTGCACTGGCCAAGGACAGCAACTGTGAGTAGGGTACAGAGATGGGATGGGCACGTTAAAGGGACTTTTAGGTTGCTGGACTTAAGAACCTGAGAGGAAAAGGACACTGCCCAACTTACTTGGGGATGGGTCTTTTGCTCATGGTTTATGTTTATGAATCCTAGTTGCAGTGTTTTCCCAAATTAACACTGAGTTACTTCTCTCCTTTTATTAAAAGTTTTTGCTACACTCAGACTCTGTGCTTGTGAGAGGTGAAGTATTGCCTCTTAGTGGCGCCTGGGGGGTGGTGTGTAATTGTCCCAGGTCACCGAGTGGGGGCTCGAGCTGGTTTTGTGTTGTATTGTTGAAAATGATCCCCTAGATACTGAACCCGTCCCTTATTGCTGCTGGCTCCACCTGGCAGAAGGGTTACATAACTGAATATTAACTTGCATATATCCTGTGAATTTTACTGTTTAATATTAGGGGGTACACACAGTGGCTATGTGCCCTGGGAAGGCTCTGTCCTTGATGGGTGAAGAACAAACAGTTGGGGTCCACTGATACAATAGTGCCAAGATCACAAAAGAGGATTGGGAGGGAGAGGTTGAAGCCCCTACCTTATAAGTTGCCACAAATGATAGATGGGAGTCCATTCTGGCATACAAAATGCCCTCTAAATTTAGGAGTTCTGGATGTCTGGACCCACCCTGACTCCAGCCCTTTCCCCTTAACATATATTCCCTCCCTCATAGCCACCTTGCCCCCCACACATACCTATCCTACCATCTGACAGTGACCAAAATGCTCACGATATGCTAGAAGAGGGGGTTTGTGATGGGGTGTTCAGGTGTTAAGGGGTTAAGGTGGATTAGAAGAGGCCAATTAATGTTATAGGTCACAACGGGGGGGGGGGGGTGTCAGACTTGATTGAGAAACTCTAATTGCAGATGAAGCATAGCTGGGGAAGGAGCCGGGGATGGATTTTATAGGAAGTTGCAAGCAGAAGGGGACTGCAGGGAGAGTCTGTAGTTGCTTCCTGGGCACCAAGAGGTGGGTAGGAGGAAATCCAGGAGGAGCAAAAGCCCTGTCCCTGATGGAAGGTTTTACCTAGAGGAATTGGAGGGGTGGGGGGGAAGCCCATGGAAAGCAGAGTAGGAAGAAGCCTAGGGAAAGAACAGAGAGGAGTGAGACTATGCAGATATTGGCCTCTGGTTATAGAGTTCTTTGGCTGGAATGTAGGGGAACCCAGGGATGCCCACTACTCTTAACAACTGGGAAAGTAACATAGACTGGTGAAGATGGTGTCTGGACAGTTGGTCCAGCAAGATGTTGATACCCTGGAAAGGGGAAAATACATAGTGGTATGACTGGAGGGTTGAGTCCTGAAGAGAGGACACCCCAAGTCCCAGAGAGCAAGAGGGGCCATGGGACAAGCGAGAGATGGAAGGTGTGCTAGACCAGATCAGAGCAGATCCCCAGACTTAACCAGAGGGGTGGGCCTCCATTGGTGAGTGTGCCCTGTTACATGGTTTTACATATATAGTGGAAAGTTCATTTTTCTGATTGCTGCAGTTGGATTATTGTAAAGGCCCTAGGTAAAGAGGATGTTGTGTTTTTGTTCTAATAAAGCACCTGGGATGTGAGGGAAGGATAGAGGGGTGGTATTTGCTATAAGTCAGACCACAACATCCATTGTCTGTGTCTCTTCAGTGGGGAAAACCCAGGCCCCATTATACATTATGACAACTGATATCAGGTGGGATTCTGTTACCCATGGTACCAAGATTCATGTACATAATGGTTGGGGGAAGCATGTACCTTAATGGAGGTCCCTAGACTCTGGAACTTATTTTCCTGCTTTAGGGAAGTGTAGTCTGAGCCTACTGACCTACAGGATACATCACAACGTTTATGTAGTTATATAGGCACTTCTCTGAGGGGGCTTGAGTGTCTTTGGTAGGGTATTTATTGAATTATTTTTAGATGACACGTTGATTTTGTTAGGTTCTAATATAGCTTTTAATTACAGGTAATATTTTTCTAAATCACCCAGCTGATTTAAGAGCTCAAGTCCCATTTTCAAAAGCTCCTAACTTACTTATGTGCTTTTGAAAATGTTACCATGTACATAGTTTACACATTCTATTATATATTCTATCTATTTAAGCACATTTAATACATCCATAACCCTGGTGTCTGACTGCTAGGTATCTATCCACAATGTAATCTATTCATTTATAGCTATTTCTGTCTATGTACAGTAATGCTCTCATGTATGAACTCATGCAGTAGGATGGGTGACCTTGGAAAGTTGCATAACGCAACATTCTGGCACTGGGTCAGCTTTTTGCATTTAGCCTATTCTGAAAACAGGTATTTCCTCTTTTCCAAGTCGTTTGGTGACACAGACTGTTCTTTTGCCTTTTATATCTGTCCCTTCACAATAGGTAAGTGAAAATAATAGTGTGTATACACAATTGCAGCTAATGAGATGGTGTTATTGTTTCCTTCATCTAGCTATGATGTTAAAAATCACTATAAAGAATCCTATCAATTTTCACAACTAACCTTCATAAGCCATTGTGCTGCTCAGCCATTCAAAGAAAATGTATGTATTAAGCAGTGGCAGCATAAAGAACAGAAACAATTACGTGACTTCTCTACTGTAGTAAAACAAAGCTTAGGAAAAGGTATGCTCTTACTGTTACATTTACTTTAACAAACAGATGAATATTGCAATGTATGCTTGACTTCCCTCATGCATCTTAAAATGGAGTTGTGTGTTCATAATGGATACAGCAACCATACACCTGATGAAGAATACTAGAGGTAAATAGAGTTTAATGTGGCTGTAGTATGTCAGCATGGTGGCGCAGTTACCAAATGAATTTACTCATGTCATCCTATTACTTTGGCTTCCATGTAGAAGCATACAACAAATTAACTTTTCAGAATTGCCTTGAGCTGCTTCACCAGTGGCAAGTGTGATAGAAGCATAACATTAAAATCTAATGCAATCTATTAAAGAGCTTTTCCGATCACTATTACCATACATGGAGGCACAGGCTTATGTTGAAATTTGCAAATGATCATGGAAACATTTATTAAGTTAGCTTAGTATTTGGAACTTTAAATGGAAAGTGCTCTGTTAAAATGTGTTCAATACAATCAGTGAATTGAGAATTCGATTTTTAGCTCAAAACCAGAGACTGAAGTAACCAGATCTTGCTACTTGGAGGCAACAGGAGAGTCATTAGCAGTTGTAACTCAATCGTTTTAATGAATCATACGGCTTTTAAAGCAAGGGAAATAAATATTCTTAAGCAGATTTTTTTTTGTTCTAGACTCGATTTTGATGTACAGCATTGTTTTGGTTGTGTTCTAGAGTGAGTTATATAAACTAACCTGTTTGTAAATTAAATACCAGTGTCCTAGCTATAGGTATTGCAGTGTAGGACAACTGTTCAGTTCATAGCCACCTATGTAGTGCTTACACTCCCTGAGTTGATTCTGTGCTCTGAAAATCAAGATTGCCAAGTCCATATTACATCTTTCATAAGGTGCTGCAACCCATCACTGCAGCAGACAGCTTGCCATAAATATTAGTAAGAGGTAGAGTGAAATTCCTGTAAAAGAAGATTAAAAGAAACCACTTTGAAATTGGCTGAGCTGAGCAAAATAAGGCATTCATGTACCTCCTAATGTTGTAAATCAACATATAATGTATAGTCACTGACTAGTTAATTAACAACTTCATATTCTGCCAGCAAAAAGAGGGTCACAAAGGACAAGACACAGACTGTACAGTAATTTCACCAAGGTCTATATTACCTCTAAGACCAAAATATTGTTGTTTCAATGGCTGTAACTCCTGAGCCACATTCAGACCCTCTTCAGAAGGAACCTCCTCTATTTCCCACCACCACCACTGCCCCCTTTCTTTCTGTCTTCTGTTGTATACTTTCATTCTCAGTAACATACTGTGCCAGGTAATTATATAGTAATTGTTTGTGTCAGCAGTACTTCTGAGTTTGCTGGTAAATAAATGATACAAATTCAAACTGGACATGATGGCCCGGCGCTTAAAAGTAGCCTCAAATTGCAACTTCTAAATTGTAAAAGCAAGATTTGCAAATGAAGTGGATATTTGCAAATGCAAATCAGGAGCTTAGATACTTAATTGTAAGAGCTGCATGTGCAAATAAGGATGTCTTTTGCACTATGTGATGTTATCTGATTAAAATATGACCATGTAGGTCATTGTTGCTACTACTGTTATATAATTGCAACAAATCTTGTACAAGGGATGTCAGATAAGGTGTCTATGGAAAGGTTATGATTTGCTGAATATGATTATGCTATTTGTATGCATGTATCATTATTGTATCTGAAGTTATGAATATTAACTATGTACCTGTATTTCAAATGTTTGCTCTTGTGGTAACACCCACATTGTATTTAGCCTGCACATCTTGAAGGAACTATTCAAGTTAAATGGCTCATCAAGGAACACTTAATTCACAATGGACCCTGGAAGATGTCTAGCTACACTTAATGGACTTTCCTGTGGTGGCCTCTGCTATGACTAAGCGAAATCACGCATGGGCATGTGACTACAAACACCATCTTGTTACCTGTAATTTTCCATGGTGAGAACAATGGGTTTCTCTGCACTTATCAGAAGCTATAAAAGGCCCTGGAAACATCTCAATTTTGCCTCTTTCCTGATCAAACCTCTGGACTATGAATTTATACTAATGGGAGCATTCTAACCAAAGGACTGAGGGCCTTCCAATGATTTAGAAGCAACCAGAGACTTGACTTAAGCCAGCAGTTTATTCCATCACTGCTACAAGCCTGATCCAAGAACTTTGCAGTTACTGTATGTATTTGATTCCTTTAACCAATTTAAACTCTATCTATCTAATCTATCGATATTAGATACTAAAGGATTGACAACAGTATGATTATTGGGTAAGATCTGAGTTATATATTGACCTGTGTGTTTGGCTGGTCCTTTGGAATGCCCATACTTGCTGTTTATCCAAACTGTATAAGTAGTGTACTATATTTCAGATGGTTCTCTGTGGCTGGGAAAGAAACAACTTGCTTCAATGAAAATTTCAGAGATTCCACCCAAGGTAAAAATTTCCCAAAATCTGCATCTATCTGTAGCATCACAGTAGAGAGACAAGTTGACTGAGAGAATTTTTTATTGGGCCAACTTCTGTTGGTGAGAGAGACAACCTTTTTGAGCCAGACAGAGACCTTATATTACCTCACTCACCTTGTCTCTCTATCCTGGGAACAACACTGTTACAACTTCTCTGCATATAGCATCACATGATTGTCTTGGAAACAGTGCCTTTTCCCAGTTCTGTTGGTGACTGAGAGACCTGGGGCAATTCATTTAGGAGCAAATTTTCAAAAGTCTCCTGTGATTTTTTCCCCTATGCTTAACTCAAGGTGCCCCACCAGAGGCACCCCACCAGATTACCTTTTAGGGGGGCCCTGGGCATGAGCAAATGGGGGCCCCTCCCCACCACTTCTGCCCGCAGTCCCTCTCACGCCCGCAGCATTCCTGCCAGGGAGTGGGGTTGGGGCATGGGGGCTTGCCTCACTCTGCCTGCCTGGCAGTCCTGCTGGGGAGTGTGGTCAAGGTGTGGGGGGTTGCCATGCTCTTCCCACCTGTCGCCCCCATGCCCCGACCATGCTCCCTGGCAGGAACACTGGGCAGGCGGAGTAGGTCAGGGCCTGGAGGCACCCATTTTCCGGGGTCCCCCCAATTGGCTGGGGCTCCTGGGCATAGGCCCTGTTGGCCCAGTGGCTAATCCACTGCTGTACCCCATTGAAGTGAATGATGAGTACCTCTCTAAATCAAACCCAAGGTGTCATGACTTGTGCACCTAAAAACGAAAGCATCTGAAATTAGTGGACTTCTTTAAAAAGTTTACTCTTAAAATCTGTGCCTCACTTCCCCCATTCAATAATTGGGGCTAATGACAACCCTTTGTTTTATAATGCTCTGTATGATCCTGAATGAAAGGCAAAATGTAATTATTGTTAAATGAAATTCTCTGACATGTGTATGCATCTCTCTTGGAAACTAAGAGAATCAATAGAAGATCCTAAAATTATAATATAAGTATGTCTCTGAGGGGAAAATTTGGCTGATTTGTCATTATTTTATTATATCAATTTAATGATCATTGGGGAAGTTATGAAAATGGTAAGCAGCTATTTGGCATATAGATAGACAAGCAACAAACTATGTAATGCGTATATATAAATGGATATAGCTTTACTTTCTCTGAGTTTTCAGTTGATGGATGAATAAAATAGCTTGACTTACTGGCCTTTGATAGGAAGAGCTTTCTTGTCTGCTCCATGCAGGATGACACTGGTAATATGCTTGGCAAGAAGGTGTCTTTCATTATTCTTTACTACTTAGCAGATGACATGAGGAGGTTCAGGAGGTGCACGAGTAGAATGAGAGTAGACACTCTTTTGCAGTGCTGATGAGATGGCAGCACTTGCCCTAGGCCTTTACGCACACACACAAAGTAAGAGCCTCGGGCGGGGGGAGTTTCCCCTCTTCCTTTGTGTGGGAGTTCAGTACATGCATGTGGGGCAGAGCCATACGTGTGCAAGTGTGTACAAGTGTGATGGACAGCCGCTATCTTGGCCAGCACCAAGGATTGAGCAGGGACCATCAGAGCTGAAAGCATGAGTCTCTACATCATCACCAAAAGACCCAGGCCCTGTAGCTAGGGTAGGTCTACACCTCAGGGTAGGTCTACACTGATGTGGGGGGAGTTGACCTAAGATACGCAACTTCAGCTACGCGAATAGCATAGCTGAAGTCGGCATATCTTAGGTCGATATACCTGGCCGTGAGGATGGCGGTGAGTCGACTGCTGCCGCTCCCCGGTCGACTCCACTTCTGCCTCTCACCACAATGGAGTTCCAGAGTTGATGGCAGAGTGATTGGGGATTGATTTTATTGCGTCTACACTAGATGTGATAAATCGATCCCCAATAGATCGATCACTACCCGCCAATTCGGAGGGTAGTGTAGACATATTGAGCACAGCGGCAGTGGGAGAGGGGGAAACGCATAACACACACACACACACCAGCCAATAGGTTTTATAAGTGAAGAGGCAGTGTGATCTAGGGGATGAGGCTCTGGGCTGGGAGTTAGGTGAAATGGGTTTTATTGTCAGCCACCTCTGATGTATGAACTTTACCTCTGTGGTGTCCTCACATCCTGTGTGTGTCTCCTCTATTTAGATGGTATGGTTTTGAGTCTGGAACTGCCTGTTATATGTTTCGCCACCTCTAATATAGGGGTGTCTTGAGCTGGATTGGGGCGTCTAGTCACTACCCTAATGCTAACGAAGAATAAGGATAGAGCTGCTTCAGCACTGTCTTCTGTGGTGGGAGTCGCTCTGCACAAGGAACTCTTTCCGTTGTCATTGTTGGTAATATGGTCAATGTTAACTGTGCTGATGCAGATATATGTACTGATTCAGTCGACAAAATTTCCTCTTATTTGAAAATTTTAAGAGCCAGAAGAAGATTTGTGGTTTTCCCAAAACAGCCTCATGAGATTTTTTTAACATAATTAAAATAGGTGCAAACCGTGCACCACCAGGTTAAGACAATAACCAAATTAATGGATGTAACTACAGCTGGGTGAATAATTCAATTCCCTCCTGTCCAAAAATATTGCTTCCAATGTGTTCATGCCCTTTCGTGTTTGCTTTCCATAAATATTCTAGGGAACAAGTTTACTAGCAGAAAAGTTAATTTTTAAGCAAATTTTAGACATTCACTGAAAAACAACTTTGAATGTATCTATACAAACATCAGTGACCTAATTCTAAGAGTTGTGGTCATCAATTATAAATTATAACCTGTGTTCAATGAAACCCAGTCCAACCAGCTTAATTTTAATAATGAAATAGCTACAGTAAACGACTCTGGAGCAATGTATAGACCAAAAATTATTTATTTATTGAAGTTATTCTGTGAATGAAGTTAGGTGAGAAATTCAGGCAAATATTAAATGGTTTGTGGACAATTTGTGAATTGAAACAATTGCAAAATTAGTTGAATAAATTATTTGCTACAAATTATTTCCTGAGCGCTAGTTGAAGTCAGAGCTAAATGCCTATCTGCTTTTATTGTTATCACTGTCTGCAATGAAGAAAGCTAATGTAAAATACCTTATGAGGTAATCCAAACATTAATGAACCATTCCAGGTCTTTCTGAGTGTTCTCAAATTTGTGGGAAATGTACTCTGTGGAATCCAGACATTTTAGCCTTTTCATAGAGTCTAAGGCCCTTATGATCATCTACTCCAACTTCCTGTATAACATAGGCCTCAAACTAATTCCTAGAATATATGTTTTTAGAAAAGCATTGGATGGATTTAAAAATTGTCAGTGACAATGCACCACAACCCTTAGTAAATCGTTCCAATGGTTAATTACTCTCACTATTAAAAATTTACATCTTATTTCCAATCTGAATATGTCTAGCTCCAACTTCAAGCAATTGGATCAGGTCTGCTAAATTGAAGAGTCCATTATTAAATATTTATTCCACATGTAGATAGGTTAACAGGTGACTTGATTACCGTCTTAGTGCGGTGTGCTGCTGGCTTCACTACCCACTCTTTCGGGATAGTGGTGTTTTGATAGCATTGATGGTAAGGTCCAAAGTATCTAGAAATAACTTCCTCAGAACAAACCCAGTGAAGAAGAGAGATGCAAATCCTTGGCTGTTCCTTCATTTACAGTAAATCTGTAGTAAATCACATGACCTGCCTTGACTTCAGTCTGGTCTGAAAACATGCTTGTCTTAAGATTTCATAAAGACAAGGAGGAAACATCATTATCTCATTTGCTCTTATCCTGTTTAGAAATATCCATTACAATGGAGTATAGGACTAGATCAAGGCCAGTTATTTGTTACACTCTGATTAATGGGCAATGACTGTAGATGTTTCTTCTTCAGAACCCCCTACAAAATGTATACATTAAGTCATCTTTTCCCACGCTCTGGAGTGCTGTTATTCCCAGGTGTGTGGGACATGTTGGTGTACAACTGATTTTTGGAAGACAATAATATATAATAGGGGAGAGGGATAGCTCAGTGGTTTCAGCAGTGGCCTGCTAAACCCAGGGTTGTGAGTTCAATCCTTGAGGGGGCCACTTAGGGACCTGGGGCTAAATAAATAAATGGGGATTGGTCTAGCCTTGAGCAGGGGGTTGGACTAGATGACCTTCTGAGGTCCCTTCCAACCCTGATATTCTATGATTCTATGAAAAAGATGCTGGGAAGCTGGAGGAATTCCATTCCATACTTCTACTCTCTCAATACAAACTCTTCAATGCTGCAGCAGTTGGAGAATGACATATTGCATCATGAGGCCAAAAATTTCATTTGGGCGATTACACTTAATATGCCTGATCATATCTCTGATCTCTAGATTAGCAAAATTGTCCCTCTTGCATATGTGCATTTAATAGTGAACAGATAGAACTGCAATGAATCTATTATGAATCAGCTGACCTGCAATAAAAATGAGCCAACAAGTTTCTTCAACCCAGAACTCTCTCTGTTTGGTTATCACAGTTGTGACTGGTTTTTGCCATGGATAAGCTGACCCATGAATCAACTCTGGGAAAAATGAATCATCCTGTTGACCCTGGCTCTTCCAGTTGTGTGGGTCTTGCTGTTTGTGATTTCTAAGCAAATTTCCTGATTTGCTATTGATGTTCCTACTGCAGGTCTCAGCATTATGAGGATTATAACTGAGATCATCAATACCATTTTCACTTAGTAGGCCATCTAGCAGATGCTGCATTAACTAGTCATGTCCATGATGCTTGCATTTCTGACCTAATGAGACATTTGGATGTATAGGTAGCTGACTGCACCCGCACGCTGGGCAATTAGACATCTAAAGGCCATTGCTTATGACTAAAAATAATTGCAGGTCCAAAACTGCAGTCACGATTTAATTATAGTGCCATTTTGGTACAAAAAACCCCCGGCAAAGCTTTAAAAGTGTAGATTTATATCCATTAAATATGTTAGGTCACTATCATGGCCTTTAAGCCCTTCCTATCAGGGAATTTAAAATAGACACAAAAAAGTTAGTAGCAGATGGAGGAGCACAGCTGAAGTGCAGTATTCATCAGATGTGAGATATATATATAAAAGATGTTAAGTAGATTCCATTGCACTCAGACTCACACCTCCTTATACCACTTACCATTGTATAAGGGAGTCTGTATGGCTGTAATTTATGCCCAGCAGCTGGAAGAACCATTAAGTTAAAGTATGGTAGAGGCTGCTTTAATTTACATGTCCTAAGACCCTTTTACTTTTTGTAAACTACACATTCCTCTCTTTTGGGTCCTCAGCATGAGAGTTATATTATGTGACTCCCTCTAGACACATTTGTTATTTCCAATCCGGTTCACTCACACCCACCACCAACTAGGGGTGCTGGGGTTGCTGCTTCACCCTCCCCGGCTTAAAGTGATTTCCATTATATAGAGGGTTTACAGTTTGGTTCAATGGCTCTCAGCACCCCCACTATAAAAATTGTTCCAGCACCTCTGCCCTACAGGAAAATAAGTGATGTATAGCAATAGCATTTCTTAAGTATTCACTTCACATTGTTACTACTGTATCCCATGCGCCACCGTATCACTAGTGGGTGCTTGTTAGTGTTCCTCCCACCTGTTAAAGAGGAGTGGTTCTCAGCACATTTGCATGGAACTCCACCCCACTCCCATTGTAAAAGCCATTAATTAATAAGTCCAACACGTCAACATTGGTGTTTGTACCAAAATGGGATGAAAAATTGAAATATCTTGGTTTTGGAGTGGGAAGTTTCACATTTTTAATTTGAAACATTTTGGACTGCTTCATTTCTGGAGAAATTGAAATATTTTGTTTTGGATTGTTATACCAAATCAAAACATTTCAGCTTGGATCAACATTAAGCTTTGGTCTTGTGAGCTGCAGGGTGCCTTCTGCCTTCTTTCTCCTCTATGGATTGGATTCCTTGGCTAGACTACATCTCCCATGATGTACCATGTCAATTCAAACTGAGGGGAGACTGATGCTCCATGGGAGATGTAGTCCAGCCAAGGAACCCAGGCCATAGAGGAGAAGCAAGGCAGGAGGTGCCCAAACTACAGCTCCCTTGAAGCACTATGGCAGCTCAGGAAAACATAGATTGATGTCAACCTGAACACAAAATGAAATATTTCATTTAGATTTTCCCAACCAAAAAATATGTCAACAGAAAATTCCTAGCTAGCTGTACAGCCAGGTAAGAGTGTATGCTCTTCACCTGGCTCTTTTATTAAATCATGATTGCAGTTGTTGAAAGACACATTAGTGGTTCTTCTCCCAATCACAAATTAGCTCTGTCACACTAGTAAATTAACTCACTGTACCACTCTTTGCTTCTTCAACACACAAAGTTAGTGCCCATCCATGGTCATGCATGTAGAATAGCACCTCAACTGAAAAGATCATGTAATGTTTTTGCCAGAGATTTAAAACATCATATTTTCAAGTTTATTGTGCCTTTGGCTTGAAATAATTAATAAGCTGAAAATAGATCACAAACATTTGAATATTCTCTAAATGGTGTAATGGTGGGTAGGGAAGAAAAGTGGCAAGCAACAAAAGGTTATTTGTTTCAAAATATTGTTATTTTCCACTGATTTTTAGCTAAGGTCCCTACAGCTTCATAAACCTTTGTGTGTATGCACTTTCCTCAATTTTAATCAGGCTCAGTTGTCAACCAGACTTCCTCAAGTGGTTATTTTCCTACTTTCAGGTACTGCATTCTATTTCTAGAATGTCTGAGTAAGCCATTCATTCTGACAGATTTGCAGCTTGAGTCCTGCCTTACCTAGATAGTTACAAACACTGGGCTCAATTCTCTGTTATCCTGCATGGTATGCAGTCATCTTCACCATTGCCAAGTGGGTGTAATAGGCTACTAAATCAGAATGATAGCATTTTGCTCTCACTTTAGATTGGTCTAAATGACTATACAGGGTGCAGGCCAGAGCAGAATCAAACTTCACCCCACCCCATGCTACTAGCTCTTCAGTTTTAAAAATCATTTCATTGGAGCTACCAAGGAAGAGAGGGAGGTTTTTTTATATATATGCACAAAGAACAGCTTTTGTATATAATCAGAATTACTATTATTTTTCATTAATAGAACAACAAAATTAAAGAATCACTAGAAGGTCTCTATGAGACAAAGTGTGTGTGTCTCCTAGGGAAAAGGCTACATCTGAACACAAAATGGCTCCTGCCCTTGCAGCAGGAAGGTGACTTTCTCTCTATTTACAAATCCATTGCATACTAAGGTTATGAAACAAGCTACATACACCACTATCAGAATGGAGAAGTCATTGTTGGGCTGACTGTTTTTTTTTTTGTAGCTGAGAACATGTTCTCTGCAGCACTTCCCAGGTTGTCCATATTAAAAAGTAGTTCAACAGTCTGAAGGGTAGGAAAGAAGGATTGAGTGGAGGCAGATGAATGTGAACTAAAAATACTCAGATATAATGTTCATCTATAAGGTGCAGCCAGTGTGTTTTGAATGAGTTAAGAGGAATGAAAGCAAGCTTGTTGTGGGAAACCTGTGTGAGTGGAAGACTAAAAGAGTCTGGAAGAAACCGGTTTTACAGTCAGGTCTGGGCAATTATGAAATAAGATTAAAATCCAGTGGAGGAGACATGTGTTCATAAGTTAAAGTAGATAGAACCTTTAATGTCTTTAAGGGATCAGATAATCACAGATGTAACTCCACCCAGGGTTAATTTGCTCCTACAGTTCTGGCCTTGATCCCAGCCTCTCTAAGCAAGTTCACCCCTTGAAAGAAAAAGGGAAATAAAGAGATGGAAAAGGCATTTCACTTGGACAAATTGGTGATATCGGTTATTAATATGTAAAATAATCAGTGGGGTAGATATGGTCAGACGAGCAATGAATGGGGAAAAATATGTATCACAGTGAGGTGTAGTCACCATCTGCCCTGCAACCTTGGGTGCCTCACAATGCTTTGATGTTGTAGCTCTCGACTTGGGCTGCTCACAATCAGCATGCAGGACATACCTGCATGTCTGTGTATAGCAACAGTGACCCCAGCAACCAGTCAGTGACACACCAGCCACCTTTTGGCTTCCAGCAGCCTTGATTACTACTTGCAGGGTGACTCCAACACACTCTCAGTCCCAAATTTTCCCCAAAACATGTGTTCTGCACTGTCCAGTCCTCTCCTGGGTGGTTCAGATATTATAGATCCATTGTTCCTATCAGGGGTCAATATATTGGTCTGTTGCTCTTTTAAGGGGTCAAGCTAGAACAGTTTGCTACTTGAATTGGAGTTACCAAACAGTTCAGTTTAAACACAACCATGGATTAGTTCTGATTAAAGAATAAAACAAGTTTATTTAACTACAGATTTTAAGTGAGTGCTTCCCTAAAGTGCCTGTTATTCACGCCCCATCCCCATGCTTTGCAAATCACACAGTAGGGAATGGGAGATTCCTGACTACTCCCTTCCCATTCTTGTGCAGGTGCATAAGGCAAAACCTAGCCCTGAATCTGTTTTCTACCTACATTTTAAACTCAGATGGTGACTTGATGCCTTTCTGTAATACTGAAATCACTGTTGTCCTTATGTAAATAATAATGGCAAAAATGATCCTATACATTGTGTGCACAGAATGGCACCTGAAGTGTGAAAGCAACTCCAGTGTTAGTACATCTTAGAAACATCATTGTTTACAGATTCCAGATTCAGTGACTATTGTCAAGAACCTAACTCCCTTTTATTTGCTCTTGGTGTGATTCCATACACTGCTTCAGGGTAGCTGAGAACATAGCTACTCTGAACTGGCACGCATGCGTACAGTTCCTGTCCTTTAGGTAAACTCCTGTTGGATCACATTACAAAGTGATATTTTTGGCTCCCTTCCACCAAAGCCTAGTATTAACAAATGCAGAGATTAACATAGAATTATCGCCATGGTTGAATACCTTTTGACAAAAATTAACACACATTATACAGCTGATCAGGAACTTTGTATAAGTTATTAAAGGGTATATGCATCAAAATTATTAATTTGTGTCTTAATGCATTTCATCATCTTAAAGAACATAAATAAACCTCTTACACTCTACTAGTCCTTAGGCAAGTAGTTTCCATAGAGTCCTCCTTGGAGGTACCCAGAATGAGATATTTTGGGAACCAAGCTTTAGGAGATTAGAGTATTGGGTAAAGCATGGGGTCTATGAGAGAGATCTTAGGAAATGAATTGCAGAATCAAAATTTTTGAAAACTACTGCCTTAGATTTACATGGAAATATTGGGGTGAGTATCCAGAGGCCAATTGATAGTACAAGGGAGGAAGGAAACAAAGGCAAATATGAAGTTGGTGGGTGTGATGAACATAAGAAGGCTGGATACAATGAAACATGGCCTTACATTGGAGGGGAGGAATAGGGTGGAATTGTGGAGGGAAGTAATATAGAATTTGTGGGCCTGGATGGGAGAAAAAACTTTTTTGTTGACGTGGAGGGGAGAGAAAGATGACATCTTGAGTGATTTTTGTGGGGGAGAAGAAAAATAAAAGGAATTTTGGGGTAGAAGTAGAGTTTTTGGGGTGGATAAGAGAAACAATTTTTGAAGGGGACAGAGCATGCCTTAGATCCCAAGAAGAGCAGGGGGATTTTGAATGTTCACCCTTTAGGTGGGTGAGAGTTTACTTCATTGCCCTTCTCCAGTGCTAAAAACCCAACTCCCATAGAAAAGCACCTGGAGACCCAGAATTCAATCGCTCAGGATTTTCAGCAAAGACTGCACAAGGGTCAATCTCCCCACAACCAAGTCCAAAAGAACAACAGGAATGAACTTGAATCTTAAGTACTAGCTTGACAAAATCTTATGATAAAGAAACATAATAAATAACTGAATTTTTACAACATAACATGGCTACTTTATAAGCTACGTACATTAGCTTCACAGTTATACATAAACATAAATTTAAAAAAATCATCTAAGCAAGTCAGTCCCCACAAAAGCACAGTGAGAAGAAACTCAGAGTTCCCAAAAGCTTAGGCTAAATTCACCTGAGTCTCAGTTAGAGTCTTCGATCACCAAATCTATACAGTCTGCTGACTCAAAAGCAACCTCGTCCCTCCACTTGCTTGTAGAAATTTTCAGCTGGAATCCATGCAGACTCTTCCACCTCCTCTGCTGAAATCACTCAGTTGGCTAGTTAGCTAACTAATCATTCAGTTAAGTATGTAGATTTTTAAAAGCCCTGTTACAAGAAAAGACACAACTGAGAATATCAAAATATAAATGACTTTCCCCATTATAACGTTTAAATAAAAGAAGAATTGGTGAATCATACTAGTTGACACAATTTAACTAAAACAGTTTGGCTAAAATCAAACATTCAAAGTATAGAATTAAAATACATTTTTCCCTCCCAATATTCACTTTCTACAATTAACATTGCCAGGGCATCCCTGTTGGAGGGTTAACAATATCACTAACCTGCTGCAAAATGCTTCAGAGTTAGGGAAAACAGCCTGCTTTCTGGTCCTGTGGCTCAGCTTCTCCCAACCCACACAGTGCACATGGCCTTTTGCAAAGCAGCTGCCTTCATGGAGTCTGAGTCCAGCAACAGGGAAACTATTGATACCAAACCCAATCCCAGAAACATCTAAGTGTGGAAAGCTAACTGTGCATCTGCTTAGCAACAATGACCCAGACAACTCATTCCTACCCACTCCCCAATAGATGTCTTAGAGATAGCTCCTTATTAGGCATGTGGGTTACAAATGCACCAGACGATGACAAATGACAGATTTGCAAAAATTCCTCTGTGGGAGGATCCCCAGTACAAGGCCCTTGACTTCCCTTATTTAAATATGTTTAAACTATACTGTTCCTAGGCTTTCTTTAAAATTGGTAATTGTGAAAATGTTTATTAGACATTATAGTAAAAACCCTTCATCTGACCCATACGATAACAACAAACAGTAATTAATTTTGTACAAAAACAATTAGAAAACAATATTTGTTTCAAAAACATACATCACTAATATATCCACAGGGAATATAACTACCTTCTACCAAGCTTTGAAAATAGATTTCAGCAACATATGCATAGATATACAGTAAAACCTGCCAAGAGCGACCACTCATGGAGTTAGCAGAACTGGTTTCTTCTAAGAGGTGGTCTCTCTTCAAAGGTTTACACACCAGAGCGCAGTGGCTGCTGGCCAGGCCCCCAGCGTTGAAGGTAACACTGCCTCCAGCAGTAGTGCAGAAGTAATGAAGATGGGTTTCTGCTACAGGTTTGTTTTTCTGGATGGGAGTAAGAAAGTGTGGTTGCTGATCACAGAAGATAGGTCGTTGCGCCTCACATTTAAATTATAGGGGGAAAATGTTCCATGCTCTGCAAGTTGTCACTTGTGACAGGCAGTCTCTCTTCACAGGTGGTCGCTAAGACAGGTTTTACTGTATTCTAAGTGCAGAATTCTAACACTTCAGGGCCAGCTGTTCAAAAAGGTCAATGCCTACAGGGATTTAGGGAACTCCACAAGTGGCTAATTTTTCAATAGAGCTCCACTCCAATTTAATAATCTAAATGAAATGGCCCGACTTCCACAAAAGTGCTCAGCCTCCATTGTAGTATGGGAACAGCAGAGTGCGGGGCTCCTTCTTCACAAAATAACTATTTATTAAATGTAGGGTTGATAGGAATATTTGATGTATTATAATAGTGGAGCTGCAGCCCAAAGGTCCCTCTTGTTTCCTACCCTATCTTTGATAGTCAGGGGCGGCTCCAGGCCCCAGCACGCCAAGCGTGTGCTTGGGGTGGCAAGCCGCGGGGGGCGCTCTGCCAGCGCCACAAGGGCGGCAGGCAGGCTGCCTTCTGCGGCTTGCCTGCAGAGGATCTGCTGGTCCCGCGTCTTCAGAGAACCTCCCGCAGGGAGGGTTGCCTGCGGAGGGTCCACCGAAGCCACGGGACCAGTGGACCCTCCGTTGGCAAGCCGCTGAAGACAGCCTGCCTGCCGTGCTTGGGGCGGCAAAATGTCTAGAGCCGCCCCTGTTGATAGTGGAAAGTACCAGATACATCAGAAAAAAGTGCAAGGGACCCCACAACGCTGGAATACCCTGCCTGTAGCCAAAATATCTTCCTAACTCCTGCAGTCAGTGGTGGTTGTCCTATGCCTGGAAGCATTATAATGTCTAATCCTATTCTGAATCCTATTTAGCTCCTGGTTTCAAAGATATTTTGTGATATCAGGTTAATCCCTTTGAAGTCAACAGGACTACCCACAGTGCATAAAGTTAAGCACATGCCTCTGCAGGATCAGGACCTTAGTTTGTACTTTTATATTTGACTGCTAGTGGAGCTGACTTCATAGAATTAAACCTTTACTCTCCAGACACTGAACTTCTGGTTTATAGATCCTGGTGCCCGAGGTAAATTACAGGTTAATTCAATGTGACACAAATTCAAGAGTAGCTTCATGGGTCAAGTTTCTGGGCCTTATTCTGATCTATGCTGCACTGGTGTAAGTCCTGAGTTTTCCCCCTTGTTTGATGGCAGTGGTATCATGAAAGGATTTATGCAGTAGTTCACAGTGAGCATTGTGGGATGTGTTTACTTTAGTGGATTCCAGTAGAACAACTCAGGACTTACACCAGTGCAGCATAGATCAGAATAAGGCCCAGAAACTTGACCCATGAAGCTACTCTTGAATTTGTGGTCTTCTGTCTCAGTATTTTGTTTACTTAACACTGCACGTGTCCTTATAGACAATTCTGTGCTGCTGGTACTATTTCAAAATGTTCAGTATCTTCTTACCATAATTTGTTCTCATTAGGTTTATAATTGTATTCTGTGTGTTCATAGAACAATTAGCAGTGCTTTCCATTTATCAACATAACTTTAACTTTGAGTGTTTGGCTAGTTACCAAGCATATTTCATCCTTTTTTCCATTTTCTTTGCAATTTGCTCTAAGTTCAAGGTGCCACCAAATTATGTATCTTCAGCAAACTAACAAGTTTATAATTGGACATACTGTCTATCTCATTTATACAAATTGCAAACAGCGGAATAAGCAATGACCCTCCTAAATCCCCGGTTCATTTCCTCAACCCTAGTTGGACATAAATCATCTATAATTACACTGTTTCCATTCTGTAGCTATTTGTAATTTTGTATTTATTCTTTTGCTCTGTCATGGATCTTTCCTGATTTAATTTAAATTGCCGTTATAAAGGGGATTTTTCCCTTCCCCGAAAACATTCATGTTGAAACCTGATTACTGGGCTGATCTATTGCTAGCAAAATAATAGTCAATTTCTGTTTTTATTAATATTTTGGCTAACGAGCTTTGTCGTCCCTCTGTTTAAACTGTGCAGCTGCAGCTATCTTGGCTAGTTGTGTAAATGCTGTTGCACAAGTGTTAAGCATACTTTGAAACCAGCACATTTTTGTACATTTTTGCACAATCGCAAAAAAGGCAATGCATTAGGGGTGTCAATTTTACTAGCAAAACTGGATGGCTTGTCGTATTTGTTGTGATATTAATTCAACAAAATGACAAAATTCCTTCCAAATCACTGCAACATTTTGCAAAATTATACTGAATATTGCTTACAAAAAATCTTAGATTGGCCCTAAAGGGAGTGGTTAAGAGAATGGCTAAATCTTCAGACCCTGTCTCTTCATTCAAAACATCACCTGGGTTGTTGTTTTTGATGTCTGCTCCACACAGAGAGAACAGTGGCTTATATAGATGTGGCTTACTGGTACAGGTACAACCCAACCCAGTTAAGGAAGCAGGGTTCCACTCCAACACATTCTGAATATGCCTTGAAAGACAACTGAACACTTTTTTTTAGTACTGGTTAGCTGAGGGAAACTGTCCACACTTATATAAATATCAGCTGTCTCTCATCACCAGTCCTCAAATTCTGTGAGTCCTTTGTTCTTATGCTATGGTAATAAGAATCATTGTCCTATTGGAAATGGAAGCTTGTTTAATGTAATCAATGTGAACATAAACGTATATGTAATATTAGTAAAAATGATTAGGATCTCTTTGGATGAAAGGTATTAAATGTAGAGGAATTATGAGCTTTTATCTCCCCTTAAAGCTGACTTAGGGATTTAGCCACATAACACTTAATGGAAGACGTGGCTGGGATTGACTGAAAAACACAAGTCCACTGAAAGTGAATGGGACTTATATTCTCATTTCTACTTAGGAGTACAACATTTTTTTTTTAAATTTGGTGGCAATTCTGAAATATCAATAAAAATGCTTGGTTTTGGCTCAAACCAAATCTGATTTTTTTTTTTGAATTCTTGGCAACTCAGAAGTCAGTTTGGGGTCAAACAAAACATTTCATTTGACCCAAAATGCCACTCTCACCACCACTTCCTCCTATTTTGTGACTACATCTAAGTCCCTATCACGGGGTTCACTCTCTGCTGGTGGCGCTGCCTCCTGCTGGCCATCCTGGGGATTAGATCTGGCCAGGCATTGAACCCTCCTCTGGCAGTGTTTTTCCCCCATCATCCTCTCACCCTGCGGCCTCTCTTGCTCCAGAAGCTGCAGCCTCTTCTTTGTAACTCTGCCCTCCAGCTGGGTAACCATACATGTTCCCCTTACAGGGGTGATGTAACTAAGTCTTTCCCAGACAAACCATCCCAGGCAGTCCGCTGTCCTCTGCCTGGCCTGTGCCACATCCCCAGTGGCTGGTGGAGGAATCTTAGCCCTCCCTCTACTCTGGGTTCCAGCTGAGGGGCCCTCCAGTCAGTAACCAAGGTCTACACTGTCCTACCTTGATGCTTTCCCCCTGGAGCCTTCTCCTACCTTCCTGGCTAGCCCACCTTCTAGGTTCACCAGCCTCCCAATTCCATCATATCAGGGGGTGACAGGAACCTGCCTTTCTGCAGCCCCTTTCTGTTGCCAGCTTCCTGGCTTATATAGGCCCTGTCTGGCCCTGCCCAGCTGAGCCTCATGTCTAATTAATCAATCCCCACTCCCTGGCTCCACCTCCAGGTACAGCCTGGTCATTTAATAAGGCCTAATTTACTCTGCTAGGGTCAGTGTGGGGAGTACACTCCATCACAGTCCCCTTGTGGATATAGCCTGTGAAAAAATAGGGCTAAAACTATTTGGCAAATCTGTGCATTTTTTGGTGAATAGGCTAAATGTAGCCTATTTATCCCTATTTGGGGGATAAATAGTTGAACTATTTATCCCCCAAAATAAACTATTTATTTTGGGGGATAAATAGTTCAACTCTACTCCTAAATCTTGTAATTGCTTTTGAAAATATTAACCCCGTGTGGTTACATTCCCTAACTGGATTTGAAAATCTCAGTTATTGTTATAAGCCAGGGATCGGCAACCTTTGGAACACGGCCTGTCATTGAAATCTGCTGGCGGGCCAGGACCGTTTCTTTACCTTCAGCGTCTGCAGGTTCGGCTGATCGCAACTCCCACTGGCTGTGGTTCGCTGTTCAAGGCCATCCATCAGCCTGCGCCACTTCCCACAGCCCCCATTGGCCTTGAATGGCAAACCATGGCCAGTGGGAGCTGCGATCAGCCTAACCTGTGGACGCTGCAGGTAAACAAACCATCCCGGCCCACCAGCGGATTTCCCTGACAGGCCGCATGCCAAAGGTTGTCAATCCCTGCAATAAACAGTAAACACAGATGACAGGAAAGGGCAAATCCAGAGGTGATATGTAAGGTGAAGTATTTAGATACCTCTGTACCTTGTCACCCTCACTCTTATGTAGGTAGTGTTTATGCACACTAAAGGGCTGGAAGAAGGTGTAAGTTAAATCAGCACAAAAGGAGTCCACATTACTGAGAAAGATCAGTGTTACTGTTAGGGTGTCTAACATTACCCATCCTTTTGCAACACATACCCTAACATTCTCTACAGGCCTCCCAAACATTATTCAGTTGCACACACATGGTATAACTGCTCATTATCTGATGTAGAAACCAAATAAAATGAATAAATATTTCATCCAGAATGAAAATATATGCAAGTCTTACGATGAGGCTTAAGTGGTGCGGAAGACCTTTCACAAGCCTTCTGTACTTGGGGTAATTTAATGGATAGTGATTAAATAGTTATTTTATACTTATGAAATAAAGCTTAGTTCTTTTTCTCTAAAGAAGATACATAGATAAAAATTTAAGGGTTAACATATGAAATTGCTTGAAATAAAGAGTTCACTTAACTCCATTAGAAAGGATGAGTCAAGACAATACTCAACAGATCTGATCTGCATAATTGTCTTCTTACTTCAATCAGTATCTGATAAAGGGAAGACATAAATTTAATTTATTAAGTGCATTTAATGTCTCCAAATCATGAATAACCTGGCTCAGATTTGGCTGGTAAGAAAGAAAATGGACATCTGAAACTGTGCCATCTGATCCACTGTCCAACATTAAATATAAAAGTGGTTGGACTGAAATTGAAAGCTAAGCAAGAGAGAATCAGGGGTTAATTGCTTTGATGAACTGTTAGAGAGACAAAAGAAGCAGTGATATACCATGCTGCTCAAGCAACACAAATTTAACCAATAAAACAGTCTGTCTTATTCAAACAAGTATAATTATCTGTCACTGTTAATTATTGTGCTCAGGGTTTAGATTAATGGAATCCTATAAAATAGCCTTTGCCATTTATACCTCTGTCTTGTTCAATTTGTATGTAAAATGTAACCTCTCCCCCATGTTTAAAAGACATTGTCACACGATGATTTTAGCTTTTGTAAACCCTTGTTTTTACAAAACCGCTGGTAAATAAAAATGTGCCTAAAATTTTATTTTTAATTCCAATTAAGTTTTTTGCTTTGGGATTTAATCATCTCCGAGTACAGCATTTGGAACCCAGATAGTGCAGCATTGAGCCGGTGTGAGCATATAACGTTGTGCTGCACTCAGCAGTGAACCTTGACTAGTCTATTTTCTTTGTCCTTGCTGAATTAAAGGCAAAAGTAACAAATCAGCCTGAATAGTTAGAGCTAGTTACACTTCAAAAATTCCTTCAATTTTAATAATTGAAGCAGCTGCATCACTGCAAAGGGGAAAATTGATTTTAATAATTTATTTTTAACTTTGTAATATTGTGATGGTAACATAATACTGCTAAGGCTCAGTACTTATTCACCTATTTGTACCTAATATTACAGTGCTGATCTGATGACCCTGTATGCCTAGCCATAGTTGAGCTAGTGAAGGATGAAGAGTGTAAACTTTCACTCTGAATTTCCTTCCTTCTGGCTATTCCTGACACAGCTAGTGGAAGACAAACCTTAAACTGTTTAAAGATTAATATTAATAACAATAATAATAATACTGAGCTTTTATAGCACTTTTTATTGATATACCTGTATGTGAGAGAAATGTTCCTATTTTAATTATGGGGAAACTGAGGCACACAGCAGTCAAGTGACTTGTACAAGGTCAGTGGCAGAGCTGGGAATAGAACAAAGCCTCCTGATTGAGGTTCAGCCCATGCAAAGCTTGGATGCTCATACTAATTTTTTTTTTTGGCCATGTTGTGGTGCTGCATTTTCCCAGAAGCTCTTCCTTGAGGTGGCCCTTGAAGAGGCTGGTATATTGGAGAGTCATCCTAATACCCATGGCTGCTCCTGTGGTTTCAGCAAAGTGTTTGTTAAGCACTTAGCTACACTTAAAAGGCTACAGCTGCACCACTGTAGTGCTTCAATGTAGACACTACCTATATCAGTGGGAGAGATTCTCTTGTTGACATAGGTAATCCACCTCCCTAAGGCCACGTTTACACTTACCTGCTGGGTCGACGCGGCAAGTTGGACTGCTCGGAGTTCGAACTATCGCGTCTGATCTAGACGCGATAGTTCGAACCCCGGAAGCGCTAGTTCGAACTCCGGTACTCCACCGCGGCAGGAAGAGTTGCCGGAGTCGACCTTGGAGCCGCGGAGTTCGCTTCCGTGGCGTCTGGACGGGTAAGTGAGTCGAACTAGGGTAGTTCGAATTCAGCTACGTTATTCACGTAGCTGAATTCGCGTACCCTAGTTCGACCCCCGACCTTAGTGTAGACCAGGGCTTAGAGACGGTAGCTAGGTCAACAGAATTCTGTCTACATGGGAATTTAGGTCAGTTTAACTATGCTGCTCAGGGGTGTGTGGATTTTTCAAACCCTTGACTGACATAGTTAAACTGATCTAATTTTCAGGTGTAGACTAGGCCTAAGTGTGAAGTTGTTGTGGATGAGGATGAAATGGGTGAGTTTGGTGATGTGTTTTGGGTGGATTTCTGAGCATTGTGCATTGATTTGTATGTTTTTGGAGGTAGGCAGTGATGCAGTCATGGTGAGGGATATTGGTGTATAGGGAGGTGACATCCATGGTGTAATGGATGGTGTTGTGGATGAGGTTTTCATTGTTGTGGAGTATCTGAAGGAAGTTGGTAGTGGCTTGGAGGAAGAAAGATGGTCCTTCATATAGTGAGCAATTTAAGGATGGTTTCTATGAACTCTGATATTCCTTCAGTAAGAGTGCCATGGCCAGATATGATGGATCTGCCTAGGTTCTCTTTTTTATCTTGGGAACCATGTGGAATATCCCTGGCGTGGGTTTGTGGGGGATGAGATTGACAAGTTTTTCTTGGAGTTGTTTGGAGGAGGATTTAATTATTTCTTTAAGTTCCTATATGAACTGTGATGTGGAGTCTTCTTTGAATCCTTTATAGTAGGAGGTGTCAGAGAGTTGTCTGTTGGCCTTGTTGACATAGTCATCCTGATTAAGGACTATGATAGCATCCTCCTTTGTCTGCATGTTTTATCACTATATGGTGGTTGGATTTCAGGGACTGTATAGTTATCCTCTCAGTGGTAGCAGGGGCGGCTCCAGGCCCCAGCATGCCAAGCAAGTGCTTGGGGCGGCATGCCATGGGGGGGCGCTCTGCCGATCGCTGGGAGAGCAGCAGGCGGCTCCGGTGGACCTTCCACAGGCGTGCCTGCGGAGGGTCCGCTGGTTCCGCAGCTCCGGTGGAGCATCTGCAGGCACGCCTGCGGGAGATCCACCAGAGTCGCAGGCCCGGCGACCGGCAATGCTTGGGGTGGCGAAATGGCTAGAGCCGCCCCTGAGTGGTAGAGAGATTGTGGTGGATGTGATGTTTGAGAATTTCAGTCGATTTTCTCCTTCCCCCAGCCTCCCAAAGCAATCGATATAATGATCCAATATGTAGTTTCCTCCATTGCAGGGGAATGAAATTATATTATTCTTTTTCTAAAGGCTGATGGGGATTTAGTGGTTGTGGGTGGTGTCACCTTTATTGTGAAAGAATTTCTTGAGACAGAGTCAGCAGAAGAATTCTTCTAGTCTCCATTTGGTAATATGTTGTCAGGTTCTCTGCTGAAATATAAGTTCAGTCCCTTGGAGAGTACAGATGTGTCAGTTTTGGGTGGGAGTATTCTTGATAATGTTGAGGTCAGTGGTGAGCTGGAGCCGGTTCCCACAGGTTCCCAAGAACAGGTTGCTAAAATTAGACCTCTGTGGAGAACCGGTTGTTAAAGGGCCAGGGGGTGGGCAAAGAACTCCAGTCCATGGGCCGGACCATCCTGTTGCTCCCAGGATTCCCAGCTGGGGAGGCTGAGGCTCCCCCGGCCCTTCCCCTTCTTCCCCCCAGCTGCAGCGTGGCCAGCCGCCGGCACCAGCTGGGCAGCTCAGCTGAGCTCCGGAGTTGTCCTGCTGCCGCTTTTTGAGAGGCCCAGCAAGGTGTGTATGGGGGCCTGCTGCAAGCTCCAGGGCTGGCGAGAGAGGAGGGAAGGGGAGGGGTCAAGTGGGTCAATTGGCCCAGGCCCTGCAGGGGCCCCTGGCCCCACGAGGATCTCTCCCCCGGGCCCTCCCCTGCTCCCCCCCCTTAAATCAGAACTTTTTATAGGGAACCGGTTGTTAAGATTTTGGCAGCCCATCACTGGTTGAGGTGTCATGTAGTGTCAATGTGATGGGGGCATGGTGTCTTCATTTCTCCTAGGGCTGCAGTTCTGCTGAAGAAGAACTCTGTTTAGCTTAACAGCTTACACTTTCCACTAACAGAAGTTAGTCCAATAAAACATATTGCCTCACCTACCTTCTCTCATATGCTGAGTATATCTGAAATATCCAAACATCTTGTCCCTGCAAAAGTTGCCTGGCAGTCACATGGAAATGAGTTCTCAAGCACTTCTTACATCTTCTTGCTTGAAAGAAACAGGAAATCTCTTTCAGGGTGTTTCATGTGTCTTCTTGAATCCAAAATAGACCTTTGAAGGGTAGCACTCTGCAAAAATGAAATGTAACAAAAAATGTTATCCACACATTTTCAAACTGTAAAGAAAATCTTCAACTTGTGCTGTGATGAAGGTTCAATAGGAAAAAATGCTCATTGATGTTATCTGAACCAAACAACCTATGTCTAGGCACAATCTTATTAACGTGAAATAATGAGTTTAACTTAGTGTGGCCTAATGGATGGAGCACTGAACTGGGACTCAGGAGACCTGTGTGCTATTCCTTGCTCTTTCCTGACTTGCTGGGCAACTTTGGACAAGTCACTTCACCTCTGTGCCTCAGTTTTCTCATCTGCACAATGGGGATAATGGCACTGACTTCCTTTGTACAATGCTTTGTGATCTCCTGATAATGAGAGCTAGGTACTATTAGTAATGTTCTTTTAAAGGAATAGAACTTCCCAATAGGATCTGGAAGATTTTATATGATACAGAACAAGATCTCAGTTGGAGCTGCTACTGTGTGAACAAAGAACAATGTATTTTTTAAAAAGAGACAATGTAACCTATAGTGTAAACATGCACATTTTTTAAGAAAAATCAGAAACATCCCTAAATATATCTGACTTGATATTTATTTGGTCCTGCCTCAGTGCAGGACTTGATGACTTCTCGAGGTCTCTTCCAGCTGTACATTTCTATGAGTCTAGGATATTAGAAATACAAACAAGGTAACGTTTATAGCTTGTTTGGAAAAGTGCACAAAACAGTTTATATACTTCTCAAACAATGACAGGACTTGCCTACAAAGCAACAAAATGTTATAGTAAAGGCACTGGACTTGAATTTAAACAATCTGGGTTCAATTGTGAGCTCTGCCCTAGACCTTCTGTGTGACTTTGTGCAAGTTGTTTAATCTCTATATGCTTCACTTGCCCATCTTTAAAACAGGGATGATAATACAGTGCCACATTTGGGTGTAGTAAGGATTAATTAATGTCTGTAAGGAATTCATATGCAATAGTGATGTGAAAACCTTATAAGTATATAGGTAGACCCAAGGCTGTCTAGAAGTTGAGAACATAATAAGGGCAGCGGGTTCTATCTGAGAGATGCAATAATATGATGTTTATTTCTAACTAAAAAAAATCCCCACTTTACTTTCCCTCTCCAAATTCATTAAACCTGAAGATGATTCCCGGAAGTATAGTGACAATTTATTTGAATATGACAACAGTCAGAAGGCTACTGGAAGCTGCAAATCTGTTCTTCCACCCCACCCCCTTTTTTTTTCCTAAGTGAAAAACAAACTACCAAATTTGACAAGTTTCTGACCCCAATATAACTCCTACATTTACCTGCCAAACACATGCTAAAGCAGAGTGAAATTGCCTTTATCATGGGATAGAACCACACACTGTCTGGCCAAGTACTTTGTTATGAAATAATACCTGGTTCATTTTTCATCTTTGAAAAATGAACAATGAACCTGTTCATTCCTCAGAAATGAAAAATGAACCAGGCATTATTTATAACCTCTGACAAAATACTTGGCTAGAGAGAGAATAGCTAGCAGCCGGGGATGAATATGGACTTGGCTGTGTTCTCTCATCTGTTCTGGGGGCACATATGGGGATCTCAAACTTAATGTGCACTCTGGTTTGTTTTGGGTTTTTTTTTGCTCATTAGTAATAGAGGATAGGAAAAAAACAAGCTAATTAATAATGTTAACCAAACGTACTGTATTCCAAGGCCATTAATGGCAAGTCTACACTGCAATAAAACATCCACAGCTGGCTCGTGTCGGCTGCCTCAGGCTTGGACTGTGGGGATACATTGTAGACATTCAGACTGGAGCCTGAGCCCAAATATCTACACTGGAATTTTATAGCCCCTCAGCCTGAGCTCCATAAGCCCAAGGCAGCTGACACAGGCCAGTTGTGGCTGTTTTTATTGCAGTGTAGACATACCCTAAATGATTCAACCACTGATTAATCAGTTAAATAGTTAATTCTCCATAGTGACTAATGAATATTGAAAAATGGACCAGTTAGCTCTGTTAAAAACAAAGCAACCCACAGTGAACAAGCTTTGTCTGTCTACTAGCAAATATTCTATCTGTAACCAAAAAGAGCTACAAACTAAAAATAGGAAAATAAGATAAAGATAAATTTAATAGCAGTTGAATTATAGGAGAAAAATGTAACCCCTGCAGAAATATATATGGGAAAAGTAACTTCAGTCTGAACTCTGTAAACAGGAGTCTCATGTAAGTTCTCACTGGCTTTAGTGGGATTCGATTAAACCCCAAATGCAGTTCCTTCTTTCTTGGGCCCCTCATTTATGGGAAAGTCCTATAAAAATGAATACGAATGAAACCAGTAGATTTCTATAGGAAGTAAATTGGATTCCATAGAAATTACTCTACTCTAAAATCCTATAGAATTTAATAGAGAATGAGACCTTTTCTGTAGTTTAAGTTTTGAACTATACTGTAGAACTTTATACCAAGAATATAATTCTCTAGTAAATTCTACACCTTGCTTCAAACACTGGCATATTGTTTATTATTTGTATTACCATAACACCAAGGAGCCCGAGCTGTGGACCAGGACTCTATTGTGCAAGAGCTATACAAACCAGAATGAAATACCTGTCCCTGTAGGAGGCTTATCATTTTCAATGTAATCCAGTAGGCTTTTCCTATAATAAAGGATTCTGGCAGAACTGCTTCTGTTCTGCTGCCAACTGGGGAACGGACTCCAGCCCACAGACAGGGCTAGCAACCATAGAGTGGCCCTACGGTAAATGCCAAAGCTTGCCAGACTCTGGCAACATGCTTTGATCCTTAGAGTAACAGCAACTTCTTATTGGAACCCATTGACAAGTGCAGAGAGCAAATCTTCAGGAACTCTCTTCTACTCAATTGCAAAGACAAGTGTAAACAGAAGATTTATAATTCATTTGGGGAATATATTTAGTATTCTTTTGGGGCTGCAGCATATTTCTACACCAAAGAAACTCTGAGCTTAATAAATATTATAATATATATTTTGCAGAAATTACACAGTTTTTACAAAGTATGTATGGGTATTATGCAAATACCATAGGTATAGAAGTGCTGCTTCTATAGAGAATAAAAAGGCAAGAGCTTTTTGTATTCCAATGCCTTAATTTTTCTTTTAAGAGTACCTTTAAAAACAGTGACTTTGTCGTCAATAATAGCAAAATACTGGTTGATCAGACAGACTTAAATAAGACAAATAATTTGGGCTGACCAGCTTTGATGGTATTTTGAGCAATGATTCATTGGCTAAGACATTTGGGAGCATGTTTTAATTCCCTTCAAACATGGATCTGACATCACTTGATTATCTTTTTTTATGTACCCTGGGGCCTAATTCAGAGGCTTGATCCTCTCCTCCTAACTAAGCTTAACAAAACTCCCCTTGCTTTCAGTATACGTTCCTTTAAAGGTAGTTAGGACTGAGTCAGCACTGCGGCATCAATATGTAAATAAAATGAATTGGGTAAAATAGGTGACAAAAGACGAGAAGGCTCTTTCTGCTGCTGTTTGAAATTAAACTAAAAGAACTATGGTCGCTAGAAACAAGAGCAGAGTACAACACATCATTTCTTTTAACTCTGCAGTCTATTCCCCCCCCCCCTTTTTTTTTTCTTTCTTCCTAGCCCTCATCAGTGCTTCAGAGATGGCTGAGCTTCATTCAGGTTTCAGTTCTTGTTGAAGAAAGGTCAGCTTGGAATCAGGAGAACACATTAAGCAGCTCCTGCTTTCTGCTTAAAATACAGAGTTAAGAGTATCTGGGCACCTGGGAAGTTCTGGAGATGGAAGTTGGGCAGAGGGTCATGAGGTCTCAGCAGCAGAGTTAGTCACAGAACAGAAAAACCAAAAAAAAAGGGGGGGTGGGATAAAATGAAAATGTGTTAAATACAAAATCTTTATAATAACTATTGTGAATAAATGGTAATTTACAACAATGTTCCCCACAACAAAGGGAAACAAAGGGTAGGTATAATTGGTCAGTTTTCAGAATGGAGAGAGGTAAATAGTGGGATCTGTGCTGGGACCAGTTCTATTCAACATATTCATAAATGATCTGGAAAAGGGGGTAAAAAATGAGGTGGCAAAATTTGCAGATGATACAAAATTACTAAAGATAGCTAAGTCACAGGCAGACTGCAAAGAGCTACAAAAGGATCTCTCAAAACTGGGTGACTGGGCAACAAAATGGCAGATGAAATTTAATGTTGATAAATGCAAAGTAATGCACATTGGCAAGCATAATCCCAACTATACATATAAAGTGATGGGGTCTAAATGAGCTGTTACCACTCAAGAAAGAGATCTTGGAGTCATTGTGGTTAGTTATCTGAAAACATCCACTCGATGTGCAGCAGCAGTCAAAAAAGTGAACATAATGCTGGGAATAATTAAGAAAGGGATAGATAATAGGACAGAAAATATCATGTTGCCTCTATATAAATCCATGGTACTCCCACATCTTGAATACTGCGTGCAGATGTGGTTGCCCCATTTCAAAAAATATATATTGGAATTGGAAAAGGTTCAGAAAAGGGCAAAAAAATTATTAGGGGTATGGAATGGCTTCCCTATGAGGAGAGATTAATAAGACTTGGACTTTTCAGCTTGGAAAAGAGACAGCTAAGGGGGGAATATGACTGAGGTCTATAAAATCATAACTGGTGTAGAGAAAGTAAATAAGGAAGTGTTATTTACTACTTCTCATAACACAAGAACTAGGGGTCACCAAATGAAATTAATAGGCAGCAGGTTTAAAACAAATAAAAGGAAGTACCAGTATTTCTTCACACAACGCACAGTCAACCTGTGGAACTCCTTGCCAGAGGATGTTGTGAAGGCCAAGACCATAACAGGGTTCAAAAAAGAACTAGATAAATTTATGAAAGATAGGTCCATCAATGGCTATTAGCCAGGATGGGCAGGGATAGTGTCCCTAGCCTCTGTTTGCCAGAAGCTGGGAATGGGCGACAGGATGGATCACTTGGGATTACCTGTTCTGTTCATTCCCTCTGGGGCACCTGGTACTGGCCACTGTCTGAAGACAGGATACTGGGCTAGATGGACTTTTGGACCGACCCAGTAGAGCCATTCTTATATTCTTATGTTCACCAGTTTGTGTGGGGGAGGGGGGGCGGGGGAGTCCTTTCCATGATTAAATATTTTCAGCACTGAAAGGAGAAGGCAACAAAATACAATGGTTGGATATTTAATGTTTTTTAAAAGAATGGAAAAAGCAGACCTCCTCATTATAATCACATTAAAACAGGCCAGCGAGGCCGTGCTTGCATGCTCTATTAATATACAGAGCAATGTAAGGTGTTGAATCACATGGTGCCTGGAGTCAGAGCTGAACTCAGAATAACTGTCATAAATTTACCAAAATCTCAACCAGACAACCACTCACATACCCCAGAATCTTCCTCCCAGCATTTCTCCCCTCCCCACAATTGGACTTCTCCACCCCAGCCATACCTCTTCACTTTGCATTGGTATTACAGCATTCTGGTCTGGTTATATGACGTGAGCCCACAATCTCCTCCTAAGGAAACGTGTGCAGTTTGCTAAGTGGGAATTACGTTGCATGTGGCGGTCCCGCTGCTATCGTTCTAGGATGCCTTTAGTCCTAGCTGCTGGGAGACAGGAGTGACTTGCTCCCCTGTTCCTGCTGGGAGTCAGGGAATGAGACACAACACCCTATCCTCTCATTGAAAACAATGATGATTTTGTGTATTCTCCTCTTATGATGATCCTGCTGCTAAAGTCACAAAGTATTTAGACCCATTAACATGTCTCTGCTAAGTCTATTTTAAACCTATATATTATTCAGAATTCTGAGACGGGGACCTTTGGCCATAGATATGTCAGCCTTTTGAGAGTTTAATTTCTTACTTTCCTGTTCTGGCAAGACCCTACTTTTCTTCATTGCTGATTCTTCTTAACCTGGGAGATTTATAATGGCTTTTGGCATCTGTTCCTTATGTCCCTTTGTAAACATTAAGGCAAATAATTCCATTAATTAATTTGTTTCTCCTGTCTTCCCATTTCTTACAATCCATACTGTCCCCTTTAGTCCTTTCTTCCCCTTTTATGTGTTTGAAAATGTTCCCATTTTTAAATTAAGCTGGTGTGCAGTCATCCTTTTATTCTTCTGCTTTACTTTCTTATTATTACACACTCAACTCTATTCTGTAATCTTTCCAGTCCTCCTCCATATTTGAACTGAATTACTGAATGGATCATAAGGATTATAAACTAAGATGAATGCTACAAAATGGATGAATGTGAGGTTCCGCCTGTCAATATGCTCTGCTATTGTTTAGTTTTAGACTATCATGCCAAATTAATTAGGAGAGCAATTGGAGGCCAAGTTTATATACAATAGCTGTAGTCCTGTAACTTAACAACTTTCCAGGGAACTCTAGGCTCTCTCTACATCTAAGTTACTCAAAGCAGAATTAGCCCAAATTGCTCAGATTAGCCTTACTGGTTTGAGATGCAAATTCAATGAATTAATGTCTCAGGTTCTGTATTTAGAGGGGTTTCATTCTCCTCACACCAGTTTTACACTACTGTAAATCCACTGACATCGGTGGAGTTAACTACTGACTTAC
This sequence comes from Mauremys reevesii, assembly GCF_016161935.1. Taxonomy (NCBI): domain Eukaryota; kingdom Metazoa; phylum Chordata; order Testudines; family Geoemydidae; genus Mauremys; species Mauremys reevesii. The sequence goes on from NC_052624.1 coordinate 242,244,030, forward strand.
TCTGGTGTCAGAGGACAATCAGGCTCACATCATCACTTTCATACTCAAGATTTGCAAGCACAGATAGCTCATTGGAACTGATGAGAGTTGCATGTATAACCACCTGAGATCTGAAAGTAAAGTACAATTTAAGGTTTTTTATATATGTGCTTATGTGTAGAAGAGACCCCTGTGTGACTTCGCTGCTACAGTTTTATGACCTATTATGAAACCCAGAATGACATGTACTGAAACTATACAAGATTCTGGAATAATACATTTTTACAGACTTGATCCCTGCCTCTATTTCCCACATTCTCTCTCTCTCTCTTCCTCCTAGTCAACAGGATACTTTCTCCCAACTCTCCTGATTTAGGGTCTAATTCTGATCTCAGTTATACTGAGTTTACATTGTGAAAGTCCATTAACTTACATTAACTTCAGTTGAGTTACTCCTGAGTTACAGGAATGAAAGTGAAATCCAAATCTGGTCTCTAGTCTCTGCTTCACTCTTCTTTCTTCAACTTTTCTTCTGGCTACCATCAGCTTCACCCCTATACATCTGGAAGTAGTGACTTCCCTCCTTTCTCTATTTCTCTTTCTCTTACGTCCCTTTCTTGAGCCAATGTTTGTATGTTGCCTAGATCCTTCCACCATTTTACTGATATTCCAAATCTACCAGATAGTCTCAAGAGATCTAGGGGGTAAGTCCTGCTTTGAGCAGCGGGTTGGACTAGATGACCTCCTGAGGTCCCTTCCAACCCTGATATTCTATGATTCTATGATCTGGCATCCATACTGTTCCAACATCTGACTTCAGTTCTTATGAATCCTGGGGTTTGATAGAACTCATCTGATTCTAGGAAATTCCTTTAGTATAGGAGATATGAAAAAAATAACTAGCCCAGTAAAGACTTCAGACCTATCTTAAACCACTAAATAGCTTTGGAGAGATAGCAGTCAAGATAAGGGGGGGTCCATTGGCTGCAGTCTCTTGTACCCACAGCTGGACTATCTGAAGTAACTGAAGACTTTATTACAGTACATTAAAGTAAAGAAATAAATAAAAACCGCCAAGATATTTTGCAGAGTTCATTTATCTGACAGGCTTATGCATATACTGAATCAAACTATTGACCTGAATGTTTTACCCATATACACCTGAAAGTGTTTGCTATTTTTTGATGGAAATTGGTGTCTTCTGAGACACAGATGAAAGAGCATGCAAGGTTCATTAACTTTCTTTTTATTGATTTTTCTAATAAATACTGTGGATACAACCAAACAGATCTGAATATTATATAGATAAAAGGTAGCATACCCAAGTCCACAGAGAAGCACCCAGAGGCATAGAGATCATCTATAATACTGTGTAAGAAAATAAATCCAGCTGAACTAACATAGAACTCAGAGTGCCAGTATCACAAAGCAAGACTTAAATATACGGGGAAATAACAGTGATTCTGACAGCCACCCAGTATGAGAACACGTTTGTTCTCCGATTGTAAGTTACGGGTAGTAGATGTTATAGTATCAGTTCAAAAATATACAGATGCAGCCACTCTGACATAGAGAATTAAGCAGAGCCACGTGTATCACCAGTTTAGTGAGATTCAAAATTCCATCCCTCTTTGCCCTCTGAAATTAGCAGGAATGCCCCAGGTTGGCATACCTGGCTTGCACCTCATCCCTCCCATAAAACCCCTAGTGCAGGAATAGGGAGTGAGTGGCCAGAGTGTGTTGTGCTTCAGTTATCCCTAAATGATGGATGGCCTGCTAGGGACCTGTCAGCCAGTGTGGTTTAGATCAGCCTCAAATACTTTATATGATGGTTGAAACGGAATGCTCCTTATTGAAGCTGGTAGTAAAGACACACAAACCTAAATTTTCAAAAGTGACTAGTGATTTTGGATGCCTCATTCCTGAGTGCTCAAATTCACACACCTGAAAGGGGCCTGGCTTTCAGACGGTGGATGCTCAGCACTTTCTGAAAATTAGGCCCCTATACAGTGTGTGAAGTTGGGAACCTAAAAATTGAGGCATCTAAAAACACTAGTCACATCATCTGAGAACTTGGACCTGATCAATAAGCACCCATCCATACAAGTACTCAGCAGCCAGCCTATTGGCCAAAACAGCAATGATAGAATGCTTAGATGCTCGGAAAACCTAGGGTACTGGTGTCTGGAGAGTTTTTACATATCTTGGAGTTGTCTTATTGGAAGGAAAGTAAAATAGTGCCCTGCTGTGCATGTGGTGCTTTGAGCTGTATGTAGCATGAGTTTACCAACATCCCTGACTTCTGCAGATGGGAAGAGTTGCTGTGAGTCTAAAGCAAGACTTTCTGAAATGCCTACATTTACTGTGCGTACGGAGGGGTTTGGTTGCTTCTGCTGGGTTGTCTTCATCCTCCCCAATGTAGGCTGTGTTATCTGTTAGGCTGTGTTATGTGCTGTTTGTTTGCAGTACTGATGAGTTGGATGGTAAGTTAAGACTGGATAGTATGGATGACATCCTGTTCTTGTCATACATAGCAAGGGAAGGATTAAAATGTTAGCAGTCAAGCAAAGTATCCATGGGAAGGGCAGAATGGCCCCAGAGAACCTAGGGGTAACATGCTCCTTTTAGAAAGCATCATTTTAGGGGAAAGAGCTACTCCACTCCATCTGTGGCCACTGGGTCTGGGTTCTTTTGAAGACTTTTTCCCAGTTAATTATACAGTGAACAATAATGTGTTCTCTTTCTGTAGGCTACACTTACACATTAAGGGGCACAGTTTCAAAGCGCTGCATTGGGTCTTAGCTGTTTGACTCCCATTAACATTAATCAGATTCATACAGCAAAACCCTTTTGTGCAATACTCTGAGAACGTATAAGGAAGTTAGCAGAAGTTTCCCCAGTTTCACAGACTTTTACATCTAAATCCCAGTGTAGACATTGGTGCTTTATTCTACCGTATCCAAACACATAATCAGCTTTGCAGCAAAACTATAGAAAAACAAAGGTAGTTTGTGTAACACTAAGAACACCAACAGTAAGAGTAGCCTAATAATTTATACTAAGTCTGCATTTGCTTTGCATCATGTGTAGTCACTTTACATCTGTGTAAACTGGGTGTAAAATGCTACCATTTTGATTTAATAGTATCTTAAACTCAACTAACACTGGTGTAAATGACTTTATCAGGGGAACATATTATAGAATCAGGCCCTGAATAAACATATTTGTAGAAGACTTGGATGAAGACAAAATGGTACAGTAGGATAGTGTTAGTGCACTGGGGCTTCATTCAGATCTCATTTACATTGTTGTAAATCTAGAGTAACTTCACTTTCTTCTGTGAAGTTATTTCTTAAATGTGCTTAATTATTCACATAGGAAAAACATTCTTCTGGACTTTTTCCCCAATTGACAACCACTATCCAGCTTTGTGTAATTCATCTTGGATTGGAAGTATTAACCTACATTGAATTAACAGAGGTATTGCAGATCAAGAGGCATGTGTTTTGGCAGAGCTGCACAGGGAAACTTTCACATCTTCTGGCATCATGCCTTGCTTCAATCACTGTTATTGGTCTGTCACTGTCATGAGCACTAAACATTTAGCAAGGAAATATAAACGTCATTATGGTGATATTACTGCTACCACAGAGGAAGAGAGACTGGCCTTGATCGCCATATTAGTGTGCCTCCTAAAGTTCCATAAAAATGTTGGGGCGGGTGAATCATGAAAGCAAAGAAGTGCACTAGAATACATTACACAGGTCAGCACTTCGAACAGTGATGTGGGCTGACTTAATTGGCTTGTGTCACTAGAGAATGAAAAAGAGCAATGCAGTTTCTGAGCAAAATACTACAGTAGGTAATTACTGTAATTGGATCCAACCTGGCACCCCTGGAGCAGCTGCATGAGCGAGTATATAAAATAACAGTAACAGCAGGCTATGGTAAAATAAAATTGTTTACTCAATTCCATTCTGCTTTGTTCCCTATGAGCCTGGTTGCAAAACTGACTTTAATGAAATAGCAAAGGGCTATGTAAAGTTGGGTTTAACTTATGTGAAGGAGGGAAGAGGCATGCCTACGTCACTGTAGCAGCAATAAGGGCTGTTCTTTCGTACATCATTACTGCACTGAACTAGCGGTAGTAATATCCCAAAGTATTAGACTTTTGGTGTGCTAACACTATTAGAGAAGTGTTATAAGAATGGCTGGAGAGTTTAGTGATTAAGAAGTGTTATTTTAATTATATATTAGATTATTGGGCATTATTAAATAGGAAGTATGGCATAATCATTGAACAAGAAAGGAACATTACATGTATGAGGCAGTGTCTTTCTAGGAGTGATGGGACAGAACTTCAAGTAGAGAAATATTGTGAATTGCTTCTGCAAGATACTTAAATGGAAGTTGCTTTCATAATCAGGGGAGTAGTTCTTCCAAAAATGTCTGTTCAAGTTAGTCAGTAACTAACCTAACAGATATGAAAAATGGGCAAAGGGACATGCTCGTACAAAGGATACTTAGATAAAAATATACAAAAGAATCTTTGGATAAAAGATTGGGAAGAATGACCAAATGAGAAATTCTCAAGAGTCCACCTGTCAAAGCCATAGAAATGCTGTGACAGGATGGACTAGGCCCTGAGTCCCCCTGCTGCAGGCCTCTCGGTCTTGCCACACCCGGCCCCAGAAAAGGGCAATGAACAGAGTCCTCCAAGCAGCCTAGAGCAGCAGCATGGAATGCAGCCAATCTGGGCCCAGCAGACCCATATAAAAGGAGCTACAGTGCAGAACAGAGTTCAGTTCTTTGCTGGAGCTGGAAGACCATGGATGGTGTGTCTGGCTGGCTGACAGAGCTACAGGACCTTGGACAGAGCAGTGATGGCAGAGGCCAGTGGATGTGAAAAGAATCTCCAAGCTGGTGGCTGGGACTCAACCAGGACAAGGCCCTTAGGAATTTGCTGGGGCTGCAGGGAAGTGGCCCAAGGAATCATAGCAGCAACACAGCTCAGTTAAAGGGATACGGTGGGTGGTTGCCATCTTTAGCCTCCGCCGCCCCTCACAGCCATTGATGAAGTGGCCTGGACCTTGATGAACCCTGGAAGAGGAACTGACCTGTATAAGTGGCCCAGCTGGAGACCATGGGACAGAAAGGCCCAGAGAGGCAAAAAGTCTCTGGGGAGGGAGCCCTGGGGGATGTGGCCCCACACTAGGGCCGGAAGTGCTTGAAGAGATGGGACAATCTAAGAGCCAGAAGGGGCTGAGAGACAGTCTGAACCAGGGTACTAGGATAAGTCCTGCTAGGCAGATTGAGGATTGAGCCTAGGGATAGTGCTGCAGATAAAGGGACCATATAGAGGGCTATGAAGTAAGTCCCCTGTTGGACTTATACCCTGGGTTTCATTTTTTTTGTCCCATACAGACTGTGACTTGTCCAGAGGACTGAGTTGCTGAAGACTCCACAGAAGGCCAGGGAGAATGTGAAGGCTCATGCACTCGGCCTAGGGGGTGTTCACAAGAGATGAGTGCCACCCCATTACACAGGCACATTACTATTTTTTTAGAATGGCTTGTGCTGAACTATTTTGCTCAGGCATTATAGTGTTTCTGTAAAGGATGACATGGTTGAGGTTGAGTGATGGCTCAATATTTCTTCCCTTCTTCCTTACTGCCACCTAGCTATTTGGAATCCTGGTGAGTGGGATAATTGCAGCCTACAAAAGGTCAATTTAGCCCTTGTTTCAGGGCACAAAAGCAGCATGTTGCTCTGGAAAATAAGTGGTTTGTAGAGTACAGTCAGGAGAATTCATCAGACTGTCAAAGTAAAACAAAACTACTGTGGCTAAGAGTTTCATCATGTTGGTAGGTAATACAGTAGTAAGTCAGGTCTGGTTAAAGTGTCCATAGAGCAAAATGTCAACTGTAGGATGCAACACAAGGAGCAGAAGATGAGAAAGTGAAGCTGCAGCAGTAGAAGAAGAAAAAGTATTTAGGAAAATGGGGCAGATGTAGTGATGGCAGCCAAAAGGATTAGGACATCCAAAAATAGTCCTGAAACAGGGTCCCAGTTGGGAAAATGTCTTAAAGATACAAGGATACCAAAAGACTAGAGGGGAATTTTTAAAATGTAATCAACCCACTTTATGTTCACCATTTACATCCTTGGACACTTAGGACTTCATTCACGCCCTGTATGGGAATAACCTGAATAGAAGAGTGGAGACCCAAGGAGTTTCAATTCACACTTTCTTTTGAATTCCATTGAGGGGATAATGTTTGTTTTCCCCATAGAAAAAGTGGGACATCCTGATCCAGAAAAGCATTTAAATGGGTCAAGTGGATGGGATTATTCAACACAACTGTGCACGGGATTTTCAAAAACACCTACGTGATTTTATTCTGTAAAAGGACAGATATTGATTTATTTTCCCATTGACATCAAGGGTGAGGTCTTTCCACAGATTTCAGTGGGCATTGAGTAAGGCCCAAATCTGGATCCAGATGCTGAGTGCTCATATCTAGAGACTGTGGCAGAGACTGGAGCCAGCCACAAAGTTTAATTCCAACTTGGATATGACTTTCCTTGCAGTTCAGGGATATTTTGATTCATAGGTTTTATTTTGGTTTGTCTTTAATTCTTAGACTTTAGTCAGAAAGAAATCCAGAATAATATGATTCAGACTTAATATCATGTCTAAAAGTAGGCTAGATCAGAAGAGTAAACAGTTAATGTAATCTTTCCAAGGTGGAAAAGTTCTTGGATGTTTCATGAAAGAGTACGATATTATGTTTACCTATGCCAATGCCTCCTTATTTCAATAATTGTTGTTTAAAAAAGTCAATATTTTATTAGCTTTGTTTGAAAAATGAGTATTATCTCCGGCAGGTTACTCTCACACTCATGCCAGCAATAGTGGATGTCATTTTTAAAACATATTTATAGCTCTGGGGCACTTTCAGAAGAAAGAACAGTCTAAATACTTTAATTTATTTTTCCATGGAGTTTGAGATAATTTTAGCTCCTATTATTCTGATAAAATAATAAGAATCATTTGTTACTTGCTTTTCAGTACCAGATATAATTTAGACTGCCACCTAAATAAAAAAGAGAGAGGAGATGATCCTAGCCTGTCCTCCATCTTTCCTCCCATCTGCACACCCAGCTTTCCCCTTGATTATTCTGTAAAAAGAGCAGAAATTCTTTCTGGGGAAATAAGCAGAAATGTGGCCTGAAAAACCCACAGATCTTGGAGAAATGTGCCAGAGGCCAGCAGGGGCGGCTCTATGTATTTTGCTGCCCCAAGCACGGCAGTCAGGTGGCTTTCAGGGCATGCCTGTGGTAGGTCCGCTGGTAACGCAGATTCAGCGGCATGCCTGTGGGAGGTCCGCTGGTCCCACACCTTCGGCGTACCTGCCACCAAATTGCCGCCAAAGCCACGGGACCGGCGGACCTCTCGCAAGCATGCCGCCAAAGGCAGCCTGACTGCCGCCCTCACTGCAACCAGCAGGCCGCCCCCCGCAGCTTGCCGCCCCAGGCATGCGCTTGCTGTGCTGGTGCCTGGAGTCGCCCCTGGAGGCCAGGACTATCTGTACTGGATCCTTTACTGGCATCTCTAAGGATGATCCCTCACTCTCACAGATCTTGGGAGACAAGCCAGTCCTTGCTTATAGACAGCCTCCCAACCTGAAGCAAATACTCACCAGCAACCGCACACCATACAACATAAACACTAACCCAGGAACCTATCCTTGCAACAAAGCCCGATGCCAGCTCTGTCCACATATCCATTCAAGTGACACCATCATAGGACCTAATCACATCAGACACGCCATCAGGGGCTCATACACCTGCACATCTACCAACGTGATATATGTCATCATGTGCCAGCAATGCCCCTCTGCCATGTACATTGGCCAAACCGGACAGTCTCTACGCAAAAGAATAAATGGACACAAATCTGACATCAGGAATCATAACATTCAAAAACCAGTGGGAGAACACTTCAACCTCTCTAACCACTCAGTGACAGACTTGAAGGTGGCAATTTTGCAACAAAAAAACTTCAAAAACAGACTCCAAAGAGAAACTGCTGAACTTGAATTAATATGCAAACTAGATACTAGTAACTGTGGGTTAAACAAAGACTGGGAATGGTTGGGTCATTACACCAATTGAATCTATTTCCCTATGTTAAGTTCTCCTCACACCTTCTATGGGCCATCTTAATTATCACTTCAAAAAGTTTTTTTCCTCCTGCTAACGATAGCTCATCTCAATTGATTAGACTCTGCCTGTTGGTATGCATACTTCCACCTTTTCATGTTCTCTGTATGTATAAATATCCCCCGTCTGTGTGTTCCATTCTATGCATCCGAAGAAGTGAGCTGTAGCTCACGAAAGCTCATGCTTAAATAAATTTGTTAGTCTTTAAGGTGCCACAAGTACTCCTGTTTTTTTACTTATTTTGAGTGTCCCAGATGCTGAGAACCCAAGTTATGGCACTGAGGGCCTGATCATCAGAGGTGTTAAGCACCCACAGCTCCATTTGTAGTTATTGGAAGCTGCAGGTTGGAGCACTTAAAAATCAGGCCAAAGATGTCACATACTGGGTGCCCTAAACTAGAAGCATCCAAAATTAGATAGTGCTTTCGAAAATGTGGCCTCTTAATAACAAAGTAATGAGTCTCTTGCCAGTTAGAGTCACAGGTTCGCCTATTTTTGGAAAAAAATCAGTTCTGCCAGTCTCTTTTTTTAATTGTTTAGTCTGACTTCTAATCACAAGAAACAGTTTTATCAGCCTTTATTTTGTTCAGATTTGTACTGGCTAGTGATATACCTGACAAGTAAATATGATGCAGTTTCTAGAGGCTGATAGTTAAGGAAATGTTAATGCAGATATTTAAATGCTTACTGTATATTGTTAATTTTCTACAAAAGGCTTGGGGCACAGAAAACGAAATATGAACTATTTTATTTTTTAATAACTAATCAAATGTGTTTCTAACTGCAATTTAAAAAAACCCATCAAAGTCCAAGGTCTGATATCATGTACAATCCTGTATTTCCTTTATGCCAGTAAGTCCATTTCCTTCAGTGACACTCATATAACCAAGAGCAGAATCTCATGAAGATCTCTTTTCTTTGATGAATTCCCTGGAAAAATTATACTGTGAGTCAGATTATTTTATTATTTCGTATTCACCCACGAAAGCTCATGCTGCAAAACGTCTGTTAGTCTATAAGGTGCCACAGGATTCTTTGCTGCTTCTACAGAACCAGACTAACACGGCTACCCCTCTGATACTTGACACCATGCAAGGCACTGCATTTAGCTGTATGGAGTGGAAATCCATCAACCTCATGAAGAAACTTGCACAAATACAGACAGATATCATCTTCCTTTCCAAATGTAAACGGATGGACATCATACCTAATGGACTAAAGGTAAAAAATCCACTGCTATCTACATACTACACAGACCACAGTGAGAGATTATGCCGTACTCTATCTAAGAAACTGAGGAACCACCTGATCAGCATCCTATACAGCAAAGAGGAAAACATCAAAAAAGAGCTCTCCAACCTAGAGACTCTCATCAATAACCAAACTTCCATACAAACGGACTTCACTAAAATAAGACGGGAGATCTACATTACCCACTTCACCTCTCTAAAAAGGAAAAAGGACTGTAAGCTGTCTAAACTCCTACCTGCCACATGGGGCCACAACCGTGATACCCCTAACCCACCCAGCAATATCGTCAATCTATCCAGCCACACACTCAGCCCAGAAGAACAGTCTGTCCTATCTCGGGGACTCTCTTTCTGCCCTGTCACCCCCACAAACATGATACAGTTCTGCGGCGATCTGGAAGCCTACTTTCGCCATCTCCGACTCAAAGAATACTTCCAGGACAACACTGAACAGCGCACTGATACACAGTTACCCTCCCACCAACAGCACAAGAAGAAGAACTCCACATGGACTCCTCCTGAGGGTCGAAATGACAGTCTGGACCTATACATTGAATGCTTCCGCCGACATGCACAGGCAGAAATTGTGGAAAAACAACATCGCTTGCCTCACAACCTAAGTCATGCAGAACGCAATGCCATCCACAGCCTCAGAAACCATCCTGACATTATAATCAAAGAGGCTGATAAAGGAGGTGCTGTTGTCATCATGAACAGGTCTGACTACCAAAAGGAGGCCGCCAGACAACTCTCCAATACCAAATTTTACAGGCTACTTCCCTCAGATCCCACTGAGGAATACACTAAGAAACTGCACCATCTACTCAGGACACTCCCTACACTAACACCGGAACAAATCAACATACCCTTAGAACCCCGACCAGGGTTATTCTATCTACTACCCAAGATCCACAAACCTGGAAATCCTGGACGCCCCATCATCTCTGGCATTGGAACTCTCACTGAAGGACTGTCTGGATATGTGGACTCTCTACTCAGACCCTATGTTACCAGCACTCCCAGCTATCTCCGTGACACCACTGATTTCCTGAGGAAACTACAATGCATTGGTGACCTTCCAGAAAACACCATCCTAGCCACCATGGATGTAGAGGCTCTCTACACAAACATCCCACACACTGATGGAATACAAGCTGTCAGGAACAGTATCCCTGATGATGCCACAGCACAACTGGTTGCTGAGCTCTGTGCCTTTATCCTCACACACAACTATTTCAAATTTAATGACAATATATATCTCCAGATCAGTGGTACCGCTATGGGCACCCGCATGGCCCCACAATATGCCAATATTTTTATGGCCGATCTGGAACAACGCTTCCTCAGCTCCCATCCACTCACGCCCCTTCTCTACCTACGCTACATTGATGACATCTTCATCATCTGGACCCATGGGAAGGAGACTCTGGAAAAATTCCACCATGATTTCAACAGCTTCCACCCCTCCATCAACCTCAGCCTGGACCTATCTACACGGGATGTCCACTTCCTAGACACCACGGTGCAAATAAGTGGTGGTCACATTAACACCACCCTATACCGAAAACCTACTGACCGCTATGCCTACCTTCATGCCTCCAGCTTCCATCCCGGGCACACCACAAGATCCATTGTCTACAGCCAAGCACTGAGGTACAACCATATCTGCTCTAACCCCGCAGACAGAGACCAACACCTAGAAAATCTCCACCAAGCATTCTCAAGACTACAGTACCCACACGAGAAAATAAGGAAACAGATCAACAGAGCCAGATGAGTACCCAGAAGCCTTCTACTGCAAGACAAACCCAAGAAAGAAACCAACTGGACTCCACTGGCCATCACATACAGTCCCCAGCTCAAACCCCTCCAACGCATCATCAGGGATCTACAACCCATCCTGGACAATGATCCCACACTTTCACAGGCCTTGAGTGGCAGGCCAGTCCTCGCCCACAGACAACCTGCCAACCTGAAGCATATTCTCACCAATAACTGCACACCGCACCATAGTAACTCTAGCTCAGGAGCCCAACCCATGCAACAAACCTCGATGCCAACTCTGCCCACATATCTACACCAGCAACACCATCACAGGACCTAACCAGATCAGCCACACCATCACCGGTTCATTCACCTGCACGTCCACCAATGTAATATATGCCATCATATGCCAGCAATGCCCCTCTGCTATGTACATCGGCCAAACTGGACAGTCTCTAAGGAAAAGGATAAATGGACACAAATCAGACATTAGGAATGGCAATATACAAAAACCTGTAGGAGAACACTTCAACCTCCCTGGCCACACAGTAGCAGATTTTAAGGTGGCCATCCTACAGCAAAAAAACTTTAGGACCAGACTCCAAAGAGAAACTGCTGAGCTCCAGTTCATCTGCAAATTTAACACCATCAGCTTAGGACTAAACAAAGACTGTGAATGGCTTGCCAATTACAGAACCAGTTTCTCCTCCCTTGGTTTTCACACCTCAGCTGCTGGAACAGGGCCCCATCCTCCCTGATTGATCTAACCTCATTATCTCTAGCTTGCTTCTTGCTTGCTTATATATACACACCTGCCCCTGGAAATTTCCACTGCTTGCATCCGAAGAAGTGGGTATTCACCCACGAAAGCTCATGCTGCAAAACGTCTGTTAGTCTATAAGGTGCCACAGGATTCTTTGCTGCTTCTACAGAACCAGACTAACACGGCTACCCCTCTGATATTTTGTTATATGACATTCTTGTTAAGCAGTGACATCTGATGCAACATGATGTTAGTGAACAGTTTGAAAATCTAAATTACAACCAAAGAGACAGTTATTAGAGCACACCAAAATAGCTCTTCAAAATATCGGACCAGTTTCATATACTTAAACATCATGTCAATAGTGAAAGTGAACACTTCTGAATTAGTCATTTTCTCCCATTATAGGCAATAACCTTTCATTTCTAGTTGGCTAAACAATTAGACAAGTGAAAATTCTGTGTGTGTCTATTCTGATTCATTTATAAGATGGAGAAAATATATATCTGAGTTCTTCTTCCTTATGTTCTGGACACATTTCAGAAACTAAGAATGAGCTAATGTTACAAGCTTTTTTTCCCACTTTCTGGGTTATTTGTCCCTGATACAAGCAGAAAATTGAGGAACCTACCCCAGAATGCTCTATAGCCCACTTACTTACAATGTGGCCTCACATTCAAATCACTACTCTGAATCAAGCATAGTGGAGGCTTAAAGCTGGATTTTCTACATCCCCGTGAGTGCTCTAATCATGGGGCTATAGGGTATAAGTAGGGGAGAGCACAACCTCCTACATCATTTAAGAGGTGGTGGTGCAGACCTTTATTTTTTTTAAAGTATTTCCAGATTTCCTCTGCTTTTAATTTAAAAAGGTAAAAAATGCCCAAAATTTAAACAAATGTTTTGTTCAACTGAACAAGTGACTTTTTCCAGCTTTTTTCCCTGAGAAAACCAAAATTTTCGGTATCAGGTTGATCTGATTTTTTTTTCCATTTGACCAGTAATCTGAAAAATCCCTTATTCACACAGTTGTTTGAGAATAGATATACACACACACAAATCATTGCATGTAGTAACTATCTGTAGCACCAAGAAGAAGAAAATGGATAAGCTAGGTGCTATTACATTGCAGTAAACATACTCTTTTTAGTAGTTCAAAGCATCCTTTCTGATACACTTCCAGGTTCCCAATTAAGATTTGAATTTAATTTCTCATGTAAAGCCTAGTATGTGTGCCTATTATATTTTTTTCTTTTCTTGCTTTGACATATTCCTGAAGCTCTAGTTATTACTATGTAATGGCTTTGAAATGTAGTTATTGTCAGGAATCATTGCATATGTTCCCCATGTAATTCAAACTAAATGAATATAGAATTAAATTGTCAGTCCAAAGCTTGTGCAAGTAGCAGTAAAATGGTAAATTATTCTCTTTTTTTAAAGCAAACTATCCAAAAAATTCAATAGGGAGTTTAGTATGCAGTATTTCTTACTGCATCTTAGAAGATTTAAAAGGGGTTATCAAAAGTTATAGCTGAATGACTTGACATATTGGCCCCACTCAAGAGATGTAACTGTAAACTATTGTTATTCTATTACTTCTATTTGGGTCAGATTAATAAAAATGTGACTCACTGCTGTACAGTTTATTAGATTTTAAGACATTGCACTGTCTAGACAGAGTGTGTGGTTTTTTAATTTATTCTTTGACTTCTAGGATTTTTCAAACTGTGTTGTCTAGCCAGAGCATCTTAGAAAGTTCTAAAAGACCTTAGGACCATTCAGTATTTCATCAACTATCAAACCATATATAGAGACCTGGTACCAAACATAACATAGCCATTTTGAATTATGGGATAACAAGGCCCAGATACTCAACTGATATTAATTGGCATAGTTGCATTGCCTATGCCAGTTGATGATCTGACCTATAGCGTTTTACTATCTAGATTATATATCCAAAACCGGGTAAATGATGTCATAATGGGCTAAACTTTCAAAGTGCCAGATTTAATACCAAGTGTGAGTGTAATTTACATTCACTAAACATTTTCAAAGGTAATCACAGCAGTGGAACGAGTGAGTTATGCTCACAAAATGCATCACTGGTGTGTGGCTATAGCAATGCTTATCCTATCGAATTTTCAGACCACTACACAAAGGTACAAGTGGTCATAGAGGCCCATGTTGTTCATTCCAGAATTTGTACTCAGGGCCATCTGCACATAGTGAGCAGCTCCCACTCTGAAACCTATATTGCCTCATTTCCCAAGTTCATTTTATGGCGCAGACAGAGGCAAGCAGGAATTCAGTAAATCCATTTTCCTGAGGGGTTTGTCATTGTGAAGTTCCATAAACATTTTGGGCAATCTCAGTGATTCAGTGATTGCTCAGGAGGAGGAAGAGGAAATGATGGAGGAGAAACAGGAGGAGGCAGCCCACAAGAACTGGACATCTGTAGGTTCAGATTATACTCTGCAAACAGGGTATATATGGATGGAGCTATATGGACATATTGGTCAGAAGTCTTGCAAACTTGCATATTTGACACTGCACCCACCTATCCTATATGCCTTTGAAGAGTTTTCAGTGAACAAAGTCCAATTTTCAAGTGTAGAACAAAAATCAAAACCAGATACTTTTTCAGTGGGTCTGCAAACACTTTTCTAATGGAAACAGTGAAATTGTGCCTTTTGAGTGAAAAAGACAGGAAAACACAACTCACTCCTCCTTAACAGATTGCACTTGGTTTTGTAACACAAGTATATGCAGAATGAAAACTGATAGAAAGATGTACATGTACAATTTGTAGGCACTCACATAACTTAGTAAATCTGGATCTCTTTAAATATACTTTTTCTTGCACACCTTTCTTCCTGTAATAGTTATTCTGGCCCATTAGAGTTCCATCTTGTTCCCATTGAAGTTCAATGACAAAAATCTCATTTCTAGGGGCAGGTTCAGTGGAAGTTATTATAGTCACTAATATATCTTATTTTATTTATTATTTGTGGGATTCTGTTACTTAATGTTTTCAAATTATGTTCAGAAAACATAAGGACAACTGGCTAAGATGGAAATATAAAGAAGGATGAGAAAGCAGACATGGAGTTCATCACAAGTTTTATTGTATTGCTAATTCTGCATGCTTTATCCACAGGGGCAGCGGACATAAGTCAGACCTTCAAGTCTGAACTTAACTGTTCACCTTGTTTTTCTGAAGCAGTAAATGAGACACAAACAACAGCTCACAGGTTGCTCTTGGATAGCTTTACTTCATACCTTATTGCTCATAAAGTAACCCAGAACAACGGTAGAGGTGTCCTGGGTGCATACACCTGTCATTACATAATAAAAATCTGTTGAAGCTAAAAGGTTGGTGCAGCCTGATTTATTTATCTTAATTTATAAAAACTACACCTCAGACAATTACAATGTACAATAGGAAAAAAGTGAGAACTACTTTTCTTCATCTTTTACTAGTAATAAAAATGCTCCTGATCCAAATCTCATTGTCAGGTGTTAATTAAAATAATTTTAAATTCATACATACTTGAGACTAGATATTATTTTAGGCTCTGATCCTGTAAGCTACTCTGCTCAGGTGCAAGGGTCTGCCCATACAGAAGAGCTTCATGATATGGGGGTACTTTTAATATTTTGTGAGCTCCTACAAATTGTACATCTCTCTATCAATTTTCATTCTCCATATACTCATGTTACAAAACCAAATAGCCTTGCAAATTTCAGTGTAATCTGTTAAACTGATTGAGGGGTGAGTTGCATTTTTCCTGTCTTTTTCATTCACAGGGCACTATTTCACTGTTTCCTTTAGAAAAATGTTTGCAGCAAACTCACTGAAGTGTTTGTTTCCATGAAAATGTGACTTTCAGTGGATTTTTGTGTGGCTATGGAATGAGTGAGTGTACTGGTGACTTTGTTTTAGAGTTTCAAACGATCAGTTTCTTTCCTGCTAAACCCTCTCTTCTTCCATCCTCCCAACCATCCAAGCTCATGACTTCCATGGTTATATTTCCCTCTCCCACCTCATTCCCTGTTCAATTCTAGACCACATCCAAATCTCACCACATTTTCTCCTTACAGCGTTGAAAATCTGTCTCTTCCATTATGTCCTGATGATAAATGCCAGTCCAAGCTCAGATCATCTTCCTCCCCTCTCTACAGTCTCTACAATATGTGGCTGCTAATGTTATCTTCCTTGTCTCTTCATTTGACCAGGTAACACCCATCTTTGAATCACTCCATTGACTCCACCTTAAACTTTGTATTAAGTTTAAATCTCTCAATTTCTAAGCCCTTCACAACTCATTATACTTTGTCTCCTAGTGTGTTGATTTGTTGACCCCTCCACAGGGCCAACGATGTCTGTCTTGATTCCCTGTTCATTTCCTTCCCCACTACTGCCTCTGTATCTTTTTTCCTGTTCTACATCTAGAGCTGAGCAAAAAAGATTCAAACTTGCAATTTGCCAAAAAATGCATTTTGGGCACCAAAACTATGTGTGAATTTGGGTTGAACTTAGTGACTAGATTTTGCCTAAGAAGGAAATTGGAGGCAACATTATTTTTTTTAAAAGTCTAAATGGCTCATTTCAGCCATTTTGAAACAGTTTTGACTTTCCATTTTGAAACTTTTTTCACCACTTTGAACTGAAACATTTAAACTTTTCATTTCAAAATGGTATCTAATTTCAAAATTTAGCTTTTAAAAAACAAACTAAAAACAGTTGGAAATGCCTGAAAACAACCCATAATAAATCATAAATTCAAAATTATATTTTAATAACTCAGGGATTTTTTTTCATCTAACCTTTAAAGTAGAATTATTAAATAACTTGCACTGACTCAGCATTCATTAAAGCTAAGAGGAGATGTGTTTTAATAGGTCAAATTATGGGTGATGTAATAAAGGTTTGGAAGAATAAAAATGAAAAGATAGAGATTGAACTGAAAGCTTTGTTTTAGAAAGTAACCTCTTGTAGTTCTCTGATTAAGTGCATCCTGGATATCCTTTAACTAGAATAACTAGAATTTAGGGACAGATTTTTAAAGGTATTTAGGCACCTAAAGATGCTTATAGATGCCCAGTGGGATTTTCTAAAGTGTCCAGGCAAGCTCCTATTTATTCCCTGGGAGCTAGGTGCTTTGCAAGATCCCACTAGATGTCTAGGAAGCCAAACAGCTTTAAAAGGCTAGTCCTTACATGCTACCATGATTGGCATCATAAGAATATCTAAAATAGATAGGACTTGATAGAATAGAAATAATCTGGGCTACTAATACATTCATTAGAGAGTGTGTCATCTGGAGGAATGAACCCAGGTTCCATCATGGAGACTGTTATAGATTAGTAAAGAAGAAGGGACATGGGCATGCTGAAGGTTGAGGAGACGGTTATGAGGTGCAGGAAGTTATAAGCCAGGATTTGTATTTTAAGATAAAGATATTGGGGATTGGGAGGTAAAAATGGAGGCTATAGGAAGAGGAAAACAAAGCAGAAGGATATGGTTAGGGTGGGATGAGGAAGGGATTAAAAAGAAAACATTGAATAAAGGAGGGAGAAGAGGGACCATAAACATAACATATATAAAGGCTGTAATGTCCATTCTGTAATTGTAAAGTTATTCATCCTGAAACGTGATTGTGCATTTGAGAGATATTTATCAGTATTTTAATGATATCTAAGCAGGTCATCACCCCTGCCTACAATGCTGCCAATTGAAATGGATGCAAAATCCACAAGTTCCAACTTTTGCATTGTAGAATCTTTTCACCTTTCAGAGTATAGAGCTTGCTGAGGAACAGAAAGGGAGACATGCTACAAGGGATGATCTAGATTAATGAGGGAAACCACTATAAGGGAAAAAAGCAAGCATGATGTCTTATAAATGTATCGTAAACCTCTTAAATGGTTAACGGAGACCACTTACATATCACCCCCAGGAGAATGGGGTAGTATCTCTCTGTGGGGATTTTGCAGGTATGTGCTCTGGAAAGATCCTTTATGAACACCAACACAACCAGTACTCTCAAGCTTGTAAACACTTGACTCTCCATTTCTTTTATGTTCCTGATAATCCACTTAATGCACACAGAGTAGGTTTCCTGAAATAAAGTGAGATGTTCAGCGTAGTTATTTATAGCAGAATGGAGTTTGAAAATACTTTTTAAGTGTGGTATTGACCTTTGAATTAGTCTATTGTACACAAGTTAAAATCATCAAGAAAGCAACCTTTTATCACAAATCCTATCAAATGCAGAACAAAAGCCAGAGTACCTCAGAGGCTGCCTCTCTCCCTGTGATACCAGGGCTTGAGCTAACAGCCCCAATTTAAACAGGAGGGAGCTGAAGAACAGGGCGTTTTCAGTGATTATTTCTTGACAAAGGAACTGCCTTCCTCTCACCAGTCTATCAGAGCTAGAATTATGTGGCCTTCAGATCACACTACATAGTTCCTCTGTTCTTCCTAGTGTTTGTGAGGTGGGCTGAGTGAGTGATTAGCTGGAAAGTCCTAGAGTGGACGAATTAGGAGGTGTTTACATTTAGACAGTTACTATGAATGTAACTAATCAAATGTTGTGTATATATGCTGACAACTGTGGATAAGCACACTTTCAACATATCAAAATAAAATAAACAAATTCTAGTTTTTACATATTTAGGTAGGACTGGATAACCTGTAACACTAGAGAAAAGCAAATTGCAACAGTGATTTGCAATATGTGATTTCTCCTTACAATGTCCACCTCATGCCAATGAATCTTGAACTGCAAACTATTGCTGTTTTTGTTAATTTAACTTTTTCACATGGGTCACTATTTAATTGTTTCTGGATTCATTGCCAGACGGAGGACCCTTCTCCTTGTTACACAGGAGCACAGGACATGAATAGTTCCACATAAATGCTTTTACCAGTTCCACACTCATGGTCTGCATACAGTACACAAAGTCCTTCCTCACCTCTTCCCTTCTCCAAAATTACCTTTTACCTCCTTTAAGTTTGTGGCTGGCTTACTTCACCCGCTCTTAGTCAAGCATACATGATAGTGCAGAATAAGACTTAGGATGGCTACTGGCTCAGCATCTATTGGGAAAACCTGGACACTTCCAGTATTCTGCTGTGCACAAAGACTTTAAGGGAACACACCACAACAACCTGGGTTCTTTGATTTGACTGATTGTAGTTAATGAGATGATTAATTAGTGTATTTTAAATCACAACAACAGCACCAGCACATTGGATGGGTTCTCTGTTGTAGTTAGCAAAGATGGAAATAAGTGAAAATCAATAGTTGTAGGATCATATCAATAAATTTTCTCTTTGGCTACAGGTTTTTTATTTATTGAGTTTGTTGTAAAAACAAAGAGAGGCCATGCCTACACTACCACTTACGCCAGAAAAACTTATGCTGCTCAGTGATGTGAAAAAAATACCCTCCTCAACAACGTAAGTTTTACCTGCATAAGTGGTAGTGTGCACAGCACTATGTCAGCAGGAGAGCTTCTCCCACCAACATAGCTACCACTGCTCACTGAGGTGGTTTAATTATGTCGACAGTAGAGCTGTCTCCCATCGGCACAGAGTGGCTACACAAATGATCTTACAGCAGAACAGCTGCATCGATACAGCTGTGCTGCTGTAAGCTTGCTAGTGTACACATGGCCTTAGACACAACAAACTACAGTCTAAAACAGACAAACAATAGAAAGAGCCTGATTCTCCACTGTCTTGTGCTAAATGGTAACATTTTATACCCAGTCTGCAAAATCACTACACGAAGCATAAGGCAGAGGAGAGTCAGGCCCATATAGTGCACACATGATCAGAAGAATTTTCATCAAAGCACTGCAAAAAAACGTAAACCTTTTTTCATAGATTCCAAGGCCAGAAAGAACCATTGTGATCATCTCATCTAACCCTTCTGCAAAACACAGCCATAGAATGTCCCCAAAATAATCCCCAGAGCATCTCTTTTAGAAAAACATCCAATCTTGACGTCAAAATTGTTTAAAAAAATACACCTTATTTCCAGTCTGACTTGTCTAGCTTCAACTTTCAGCCATTGAATCATATTATACCTTTCTCTGCTAGATTAAATATTTGATAATTGCTTCTTTAGACTGTAATTAAGTCTCTTCTTAACCTTTTCTTTGTAAAGCTAAATAGATTGAGCTCCTTGAGTCTTTCATTATCAGGCATGTTGTCAAATCCTTCAGTCATTCACTGTGTCTTCTCTGATCCCTCTCCAATTGATCAACATCCTTTTTGAATAGTAGACACCAGAACTGGACACGATATTCCAGCAGCAGTCACACCAGTGCCAAATATAGAAGTAAAATAAACCTCTGTACGCCTACTCAAGATTCCCCATTTATGCATCCAAGGATCACATTAGCTCTTTGGGCCGCACACTAGGACCTCATGTTCAGCTGTTTATCCACCATGACCTCCAAATCTTTTTCAGCATCACTGTTTCCCAGGATGTAGGCCATACTTACAGGATGGGGGACTCTATTTTTTGTGCCTATATGTATACATCTACATTTAGCCATATTAAAATTCATATTGTTTGCTTGCACCTAGCTTACCAAGTGATCCAGAGCTCTCTCTTTATCAGTGACCTGCCCTCTTCATTATTTACCACTCCCCCAACTTTTGTGTCACCTGCAAATTTTACCAGTCCAGATCACTAACAAACATGTTAAATAACGTAGGGCCAAGAACTGATCCCTGCAGGACCCAACTAGAAAAACACCAGCATGATAACAGTTCCCCATTTACAATTACATTTTGAGATCTATTAGTCAGCCAGCTTTTAATCCATGTGCCATATTAGCTGCATATCATTCTAGTTTTTAATCAAAATGTCATAGAGTACCAAGTCAAACACTTTACAGAAATCTAAGTATATTATATCAACACTATTACCTTTATCAACCAAACTTGTAAACTTTTTAAATACATTCACACTTTCTTTTTTTTGTTGGAATATCACTGATGGACTTGATAGCTGTTATGAACCACAGAAGTATGTGGACCAATGAGCAGTTTGTAATTTTTCCCTATATGGACAAATCTCTTTTTTTCTATAAGATAAGAATGTGTATTATGGGTTTATAAATTGCAGCTCTTAGCAAACTCTCCATTGAAACATCAGCTATAACTAACTACAGAACCTTTAAAGACTACAAAGGTATGTTCCACTTTAAATGGATCCCAAATTGACTTTTCCCTGCACTTACTTCTCTTCTGACAATTATTTTCCATTGATGTAGTAACTATTAGTAATGTTGTGATGCTTGGAGCTTGAGATCAAAGTACATCGTATTTTCTATTGCTGTAACGCTATGCTGTCCTCAGTTTGAACCTAGGTGAGTGCAAAAGGCTGTTTCAGAAAACTAGAGATAGAATTCCAGATATCTAGCAATGCTATTGCTTGCCCGTATTTTAGTATCTACTTCTCATGGCATCCAACAGCAGAAAGCTCAAATCCCCAGAGCATGATTCCAAACTGGCAACACTTCTAAAAGAAACCAGACCTATCTTAATTGGGGTCCAAGTTTACAGAAGTAATTGATGGCAATGGGGCTTCTTAAAATTGAGCATTTAAAATTAAATAAGGGCTAGATTCACAAAGGGACTTAGGCTCCTAATTGCTACTTTAGGCACCAAAGGCCAACGGTTAGGCACCACTGGCATTCACAAAACCCTTGTTCACCTACGACCTAACCCTGGAGGCACATAAAGGCTCCCAGCACCTAACTTTCTGCAGTTAAAGGCCCCAAGATGCAGTTAAAGCCCTAAATTTCATCAACTGAGCATGCGCGCAGCTGCCTCAGTCCTGACACTGCCCAGCAGCTCAGCGCCAAAGCCTCAGCAGGGTCCTCAAACTAGGCATTCTCCCACCTATCCCTGGGCCCTTATAACCTTTAGCCCAGTGGGTAGGGCACTCATTCAGGATGTAAGCGATTCAGGTTTCATTCCCCCCTGCCTAATGAGGAGATGGGTTTGAAATTGGATCTCCCACCTCTCAGGTGATTGTTCTAGCCACTGGACTATGGGATATTCATAGAATCATAGAATATTAGGGTTAGAAGAGACCTCAGGAGGTCATCCAGTCTAATCCCCTGCTCAAGGCAGGACCAACGCCAACTAAATCATCCCAGCCAGGGCTTTGTCAAGCCGGGCCTTAAAAACCTCTATTCCGGTGTGGCTTTCATTCAGACTCACCTGTTGAAGCTGTTCCACTGTGTACAGATAACTAAATATGCACTGGGCCACAGAGGAAGTGAAAATGACTCTATAGCATGAGGAGGGGGGAATCGTACCTATTTTTCACATTTTCACATTTTCAGTCTCCTTATGCTCCAAAATGGCTGAACAGTTTATACACAAATCTCCATAAAGACCATGCCTGTAAAATATCAAACCAAAAGGTAAAAGGTTCAGAAATTTATGAGCAATTGAAAACATGGCCTTAGACTGGAGTCATATATGCAGCAGTTTCTTTCACTCTCTCAAATAAACTGATCTACATTATGTTTAGCATTCTGTTACCAGGTATCATAAAAACTGTAGGAATGTTATTACAGAAATTGCTGTAAAACATTGCAGGATATATTTGTTATAACAGTAGCTGTTAGTGCCCATAAAATTGTGTCTGTCAGCATTTCCATGACGAACTTCTTCTTTTCTGTAGTATGACAGAAAAAGTATCTGTCTGCCAGTTTGTGATCTATCCTTGTATTACAATATTTCAAAAACAGATTAGGTTTTCATGTTAAAAAATTCAAGCTATTAGTGCAGGATTTGAACTAATGTATGGGGTTTTTATCTACCTTTGTACATGTAAAATTGAAATATCTTTTCCATGACACATAATACCCATCTTTCAAAATGCTGCTATAAAAATAGACTAGGATTTAAAGAAAATGAGCATAAGGGTCTCTAAAACGCATTTCAGTTAGAGGACTACTCCAAACCATGTAAGCTAATAGACTATCACTAAAAGTGCTCCACCAAAAATGCAGATTAACTGCAAAAATGGATTAAAAATGTTCGCCTGTCAAATCAACCTTAGTTGATGAGCCTTAGTTTGATGGCAATCAGAAATTATGCCGGCTAAAGGATGCATTGCTAAATAACTATAAATCTGTCCTCCAGCCAACCAGAAGCTGATCTCAATTCTTTAAAAGCAGACATAAATTATAATTGTTTTTAACATGAAAGTCAAGAAACCAGCAGTGAATTTTAAGAATTGATACTTGTACACTAAAGGCCTTATACTACACAATTAAAATCAACGGGAACTTAGTCATTAACTTCAGAATGTCAGGATCAGGCCCTAAAAGATGAGGTTAAATCAGTGAACAAATTGTTACTATGGAAAAGGGTATATTCCCTCCATAGTTAAGGTTGAAACATGCTTATTATTAAATGCCAGATTTTGACTCATTTCTATAATCCTCAAAAAGGTAATTTCCACTTTAGATTTTGCATGGATGGCCTATGCTTAGCTGACAGTGTGATCCCCCCTTCCCCTCCCCACCCAAATCTCAGCTAATTATAAAACATATGTTGAACTACTTCTGTTCTTGAAAACATCTCGAGTTTATTTTTTGCCATGACTTGTTGCACAGCTGCCTTGTACTAGAAACCTTTGAAAGATATGATGAGATGCTGTGCCTAGGACCATTTCAGAGATGGGGATGTAGCCCTTCTGCCAGGGGGAGTCGGCAGCAACCAGGGCTAGGTTCAATATCTAGGGGTTCCTCTTAACAATACAAACCAGAACAGGCTCAAGCCCCCAACCCATAATCGGGGAAAACTTAACACCACCCCTGTCCTCCTCTAAGAGGCAATACTTCCCCACTGCAAGCAGGGAGTCTGTATATAACAAAAGAGAAAAGGAACCAAAGATTAGTTTGGGAAAACACTACAACCACATTCAAAAGCATGTAACCATAAGCAAAACCCATTCCCACAGTACATTTGTCTTTTCCCTCAGTTTCCCATGTTGTGGTGGGAAAGTCTGGCGAATTAATGTCTCTTTAACACATTACTCCACTCTTACTCCACTGCACCCCACTCATGGTTGGCTGTCCTTGGTTAGTGAAGACTCAGAGTTCAGAGGTGTGTTTGCAAGGGTTCACCTCCCACCCCAGAAAAAAGGGAGGAGCATCGAGCAACATCTCTGTGGTTGCTATGCTTCTCTGCAACTAGCTGTTTGCTGCCGCCACTGCTTTACTGACACTGGTCACAGGCTGACACTTGACTCTCACTGCCTCTTCTGCAATGCCACATTCTGAGGTCCCACCGCTTAACCCAGGTCGTTAGTAATTTCAGCTCTTTGTGAGTTCACCTGGTAGCAGGGAACCTCGCTGCCAGCACAGCCTCTGCATTGTTTTCCTTTCACCCCTGTCCCAACACCAGGTCTAAGGTGTAGCCCCTATACCTACTTATCAGTGATGCCCCTCTGGTAATCACTGAACAGAAACAATGACTCTCAGTTAAGTCTAATTTGCTCAGTCTTTAAAGACTGGAGAGAAGGAGGTCAAATGCTGTCTAGGACTCTTTAGGCAGAGCCCACTACCCCCTCGCTCCTTTCCTGGGATTTCGCATCCCTGCCCAATGCTTAGCAAATAAGGTTTAGTTGACCCCTTAATCAGGGCAGGCTAAGTACAGCTCTGCTGCCCTTTACTCATACAATTATTACCCCTGCACTCTACTATAGTGATTTGTAACCCAACACCAGCCAAACGTGCTCATTTTGGCAAAACAGCTCCATTATGCTGTGCACCTAGGCAGAGTAGGCGTGTCTATGCAAAGACAGTCTGTGCTTGAAGTCTTTCCCCCCAGTTCATCAGTAGACGTCAGAGAGAGCTCATTCAGACCCTGCTTTCATCAAAACTCCTTGTTAAAAAGAGATTTGCTCACAAATTAGGAATAGTCACTCTGGCCCAGATCCTCAGAGGTAATTAGGTGCCTACCTCCCATTAAAATAAATTTCTCTGTACTTCTCTCTAGGGAAATGAAGATTTAGTAATGCAATGTCTCCTGGGTGCTCAGAAGATTCCATGAAATAAGCATTCCACATAGGAGGGGCGGGGGAGGGAAGTTGATCATAGAATCATAGCATATCAGGGTTGGAAGGGACCTCAGGAGGTCATCTAGTCCAACCCCCTACTCAAAGCAGGACCAATCCCCAACTAAATCATCCCAGCCAGGGCTTTGTCAAGCCTGACCTTAAAAACCTCTAATGAAGGAGATTTCACCACCTCCCTAGGTAACCCATTCCAGTGCTTCACCACCCTCCTAGTGAAAAAGTTTTTCCTAATATCCAACCTAAACCTCCCCCACTGCAACTTGAGACCATTCTTCCTTGTTCTGTCATCTGGTATCACTGAGAACAGCCTAGATCCATCCTCTTTGGAACCCCCTTTCAGGTAGTTGAAAGCAGCTATCAAATCCCCCCTCATTCTTCTCTTCTGCAGACTAAACAATCCCAGTTCCTGCATCCTCTTTTCATAAGTCATGTGCTCCAGCCCCCTAATCATTTTTGTTGCCTTCCATGGGACTCTTTCCAATTTTTGCACATCCTTCTTGTAGTGTGGGGCCCAAAACTGGACACACTACTCCAGATGAGGCCTCACCAATGTTGAATAGAGGGGGATGATCACGTCCCTCGATCTGCTGGCAATGCTCCTACTTATACAGCCCAAAATGCCGTTCGCCTTCTTGGCAGCAAGAGCACACTGTCGATTCATATCCAGCTTCTTGTCCACTGTAACCCCTAGGTCCTTTTCTGCAGAACTACTGCCTAGCCATTCGGTCCCTAGTCTGTAGCAGTGCATGGGATTCTTCCGTCCTAAGTGCAGGACTCTGCACTTGTCCTTGTTGAACCGTATCAGATTTATTTTGGCCCAATTCTCTAATTTGTCTAGGTCCCTCTGTATGCTATCCCTACCCTCCAGCATATCTACCACTCCTCCCAGTTTAGGGTCATCTGCAAATTTGCTGAGGATGCAATCCATGCCATCATCCAGATCATTAATGAAGATATTGAACAAAACCAGCCCCAGGACTGACCCTTGGGGCACTCCGCTTGATACCAGCTGCCAACAAGACATGGAGCCATTGATCACTACCCACTGAGCCCAAAGATGTAGCCAGCTTTCTATCCACCTTATAGTCCATTCATCCAGCCCATACTTCTTTAACTTGCTGGCAAGAATACTGTGGGAGACTGTATCAAAGCTTTGCTAAAGTCAAGGAATAACACATCCACTGCTTTCCCCTCATCCACAGAACCAGTTATCTCATCATAGAAGGCAATTAGGTTAGTCAGGCTTGACTTGCCCTTGGTGAATCCATGCTGATTTCCTGATCACTTTCCTCTCCTCTAAATGCTTCAGAATTGATTCCTTGAGGACCTGCTCCATGATTTTTCCAGGGACTGAGGTGAGGCTGACTGCCCTACAGTTCCCCGGATCCTCCTTCTTCACTTTTTTAAAGATGGGCACTACATTAGCATTTTTCCAGTCATCTGGGACCTACCCCGATTGCCATGGGTTTTCAAAGATAATGGCCAATGGCTTTGCAATCACATCTGCCAACTCCTTTAGCACCCTCAGATGCAGCACATCTGGCCCCATGGACTTGTGCTTGTCCAGCTTTTCTAAATAGTCCTGAATCACTTCTTTCTCCACAGAGGGCTGGTCACCTCCTCCCCATGCTCTGCTGCCCAGTGCAGTAGTCTGGGAACTGATCTTGTTTGTGAAGACAGAGACAAAAAAAGCATTGAGTACATTAGCTTTTTCCACATCCTCTGTCATTAGGTTGCCTCTCTCCTTCAGTAAGGGATGTTCTGATGATCTTCTCTCCCATAGTTCTTCAAAGGGCCCCCTTGGGCAGAGAATTGAATAAGCTGGTGGGGCCCTGCCTGCATCAGGAGGGAGGGAATGGGGAACATAAAAGCATAAGAGCAGCCATACTGGGTCAGACCAAAGGTCCATCTAGCCCAGTATCCTGTCTTCCGACAGTGGCTAGTGCCAGGTGCCCAGAGGGAATGAACAGAACAGGTAATCATCCAGTGATCCATCCTGTATCGCCCATTCCCAGCTTCTTTAGTTTAGAGCTCAAGGTGATCTTTTTGGCCATGACTCTCCCTGATACCCCAATCTCCCTTTTACACCAGGCAGCGATGTCATTTTCGGGTTAGTTCCTACCAAGTGTCACTTCCCCTTTCAAGACAAGAAGTGTTCCCTGTACACCTTACCTGTCTCCGATGGCAACTACTTCTACCCCTTAGTGGACTCCTTCATGTAAGAAGGAAGGGAGTGCTTGAGCCTGGGCCACCACCACCACGTCACACCTGCAGCCTGACCCTGCCTCCATTAATGCTGATGTGAAGGAATCCTGGAGACTCCCTCTCAGATGTCAGAGCAGGTGACAGGATTTATTCCTGTTTTGGGGGAGAGGCTGCTGGTGATTCCTATAAAAATAATAGTATAGCACTTAAATTACATTCATATCAGACATTTACTGAGCCTGACCCCCCACTTTTTGCATAGTGAAGGTCTGGGATAAAATATTTTAAGGGGGAGATTTTTTCAGTGGCGCATATGGGAGTTAGGGACTCAATTCTCATTGAGTCTCAGTGACCACCAGGTGCCTAGTTGCTCTTTGTGTCACTGAAATCCCCCCTGAAATTTTTTTTTTTTATAAATTGTTATTTTGTGGAGATAGCCACATCCTGCTCTTAAGGCTGGGCTGATAACTCAAGAAACAAGTGCTGCATTTGTGGAGAGGGGAATGTGTCGCAATGCCTTACAACTCCAGAAGCACCAATATTTCATTTCCAGCAAATCTCTAATTAACATTCCTATCTCAGGAATTAGCAACCAGATCTGTGCCATTCATACAATTTTTATCTTTTCTGTGCAGGTGCAACAAAATCAGTTCAGTTTTATATTCCAATTATGACCTTATTACGTAGAGTACACCACTCGCTCCATCTGCTATTGGGAGACCATGATTCTTGAGTCACAGTGTGGTGTGTGTTAAAAAGGATACACTTAGAATTAATGGATGTCAGTGGAAGCAGGAGCTCAGGGTCCTGTAGCTTTCTTATAATAGTGCTA
Organism: Mauremys reevesii; assembly: GCF_016161935.1. NCBI lineage: Eukaryota > Metazoa > Chordata > Testudines > Geoemydidae > Mauremys > Mauremys reevesii. The sequence goes on from NC_052624.1 coordinate 242,272,173, forward strand.
TTTGTATCTTTGTATATGACAGATATGTATATGAATATGCAGACACATGGAAGAATTTCTCAGAGCTTCTTTTTTAAGATCTCTGGTCTCAGGGATTTATAATGTAGTCATTAAAAGTGTCTTACAAAGTATGCATTTAGGAGCCTGCAGCGATTTAAAAAAATAAATACAATTTTCTTTTTCCTTTTTATCTTTTACAGACCCCAAAAAGTACCATTCTAGTAGCATATTTTGTAATATTGTATTTCAGCTGCAGTTTTGTAGAGTAGATTATTAGGCATAACCTAGATTTAGAACCTTCATGGAGAATTTTATATAAGTTTTAAAATGGCTGCCTGATTTAAAGTAGAAAAGTGTCAGAACTTTTCAAAAGTTATATATAAAAATAACATAAAATGAATTAGTGTATACAGTTGTATAGCATAGGAACTGGGCTGAGCCCTGCCTTCAGGCCCAGCAGCTGCATCTATACAATAGAGAAGAATGTTTCTGCTGGAGCAAGTTGAAATCTATCATATGAGGAATCCACAAGGCAATGGAGTTCAGATAAAGCAGTCGCAAGGGGGACCAAGCCTGGAAAGCATGGGATAGATTGTTTCTTTCTCCACACAAAGTACATAGAGAGGCAGATGGATAGGTCCTCCGTGGCAGAAGCCACAACACAGTTCCATAGCAAGTCACAGGAGTTAAAGAAGCATGATCTGCAGATTTATATTTTTACATTCCCCAGTCTTCTTGGTTTTGTTCAAACTACAGATAAAGGAACACATGTAGAAACAATATTTTAACTTGGATTTTTCTCTTCCCATTTCCCCCCAGGAATTTTCAGTTATTTTGGCAATACCGCATATACTGCCCTTGTTCCATGTCTGCAGCTTCTGTTGGGAGGAGTGGGCTACTATGTATGGAACATGGGGAAAGGTGACAGAGACCAGAGTTTGACTCCTGGCCCCACTGACATTTTGACTTCAGTGGAACTGGGATTTCACCCATAGTGTCCACTCACAGCTTGACCATTGACTTTCTGGGTCACACAGAACAGGTAATTTAGAGCTAGATTTTCAAAGTTATGAGTATGCAAACATTTGTAGATGCCAAACTTGTATATTTGTAAATATGTGCCAGCAAATCAAATATCTGTGTGGAGACAGGTGTGCAGTCATGCACCTGAAGGCTATGTGTGCACACAAATCTGGCCCTTAATCTGAACAATTTCTCCGAGCCAAGTATTAATATTAGTGCTGTGGAAGTTCTCTGAATGTATTAAGAATACTAAATGGACCCTAACTCTCTAGCCCTCTTTTTCTGTTAGGGAAGAGAGAAGCATTGGTTTAGTAAGTAGCTTTTGATAATTATACTTGAACTCCTCCTTTTTTCCTCAAATCTTCACCCCTGCTATATCTTGCAGATTTTTTTATTCTTCCCTGGCTTTTAGTTTTAATTAAATGAATTGGAGAGAAAGTGAACAAATGCTTAGCCTTAAACATTTGTAAATTCCCAACTACAAGAATACCGATCATGCCAAGTTTGTGGCAATTGCTTTTAACAGCTTTAATTTATGGACTATATGTAATTGTAATGTGAACAACACGGTCTGTCCCACTGGAATATTACACAGATGAAAAATGTACTGTAATAACAACAGGATAAATAGAACAAAAGAGTAGTGGAAGAATAGCTGCAGTGAACAGATTATTATGTAGTATAGTTATATGCCATGGAGCAATAAAACCATTTATATTCCCTTATGAGTTTGCAGAAATGCCGAGGAGAGGGGGAGAAGAGGAGAGTGATTTATGCACATGTTGCAGTTTTAATTGTCAGAAGATGATGACATCCATTGAGATGAATAGCTGTAGACAAATAAACCTGATTAATGATCAGTCACTTTTCAGTGTCAATTTTCTTTATCATGGTCTTCGCACCAATTAAAGCTATCACTGGTTATCATTTGTTGACCATTTGAATCATAAGTAGAAGAATAGTAACCTTCCCCTCAGATATTGTATAATTTCAGTGACCATAGAACAAAATATTACTTTTGCCACCCTTATTCAAATGAGAAAATAAGAAAAAGGACTGAACCAGTCCTTAAGTGTGTAGAGGAATCTTTCCCTGAGATGATGGGCTGCCTACATAGAAGGTGGAGGTCAGTTCTATTGAATAAAGGGGAAATAAGACAACAATTAGTTTGTGTTAATGCTTTCTAAGACATTCATTTATATATTAGGGGTGCTATATAGTCAGAACTGATTGTTAAAAGTGTGCATGCTGAATATCATGATCACTCAGAATGTCCCAGCAGTACTGGAGAGAGAACTCAGGTACTCTTGTTTCCAAAGTACAGGCCATAGTATTTGTAGTGAACACTTCAAGACCCATCTATGCTCTGAAAACACTGTCTGAGCTATGAAATACTTATGACTATTCAATACAGTTCCCAAATCAGGAATGGTATGTGACTTTTTTTTTGTGTGCAGACAACTATTTGCTTAAATTAATATATTCATAAATATTCGTAACTCATAAATATTTGGCTCCAGAACCAGTTCTAGTTAGTACTAAAGTAAAATGGGAAAATATTGTAAAATGTGATAAGACAGTTCAACTGAACTGCTTAATTTCAATGAATAATTTGGAAGTATTGGATTAACAGATACATGGTTGAACCCAGAAAATAACCAATGGTCAAATTCCGCTGTCTCACACACACCTCTCTAGCCCCACTGATTTTAAGGAAGTAGAATTTGGCAGTAAACTACCAAGAGACAGGAGTTCAGACAAAATGAAGCAGGAACAGAAATAGCAACAGTACTGATGAGGGGAAATGTTAATAAAGAAATTATACAAGCATTATGGCTGGCATAGCAGAGACAGTTTGACTGAAAATTAAGGATAATTTAAATGAGAGCAGCTGGAGAAAATAGACTCGGAAATAGCTGTGCAGATAAGAGAAGCCTAGAAGGCCATCAACAATTTTGGTTTATATAGTTCTTTATCAGACCAAGTTATATGAAGGTGATCTCTACAGAAAGGCTAGAACTCTGATTAGGGGAGCTTGATTAGTTTAGACTTAGTTATTGACATATTTGATTGTAATAAGAATTATCCAGAGGAAAAGGAGGTGACAATTTATTAGAGGAAGTATAGCCCAGAGAGCAGGGATAAGGTTTTTTAAACAGTATTTATTAAATAGACAGTATAGACAGAGGTTACTCTGGACCTTTATTTAAGAAATGATAAATAAGACTAAAAAGACTGGTACATGAAATTAGCAACCTAAATACCTTTGTGGATCTGGGCCTTAATGACTATTTTTATTATATTTGATATATGCAAGAGTAAATACTAAAATAGTGGAAGCAGAACAAAAAATTCACTGTTGGAAAGCAGATTTGGAGAAATGTGTCATTAGGCACCATTTTAACCTGCCATGGATTGAACTAATAATATGGGGCCATATTGTACCTGAAATGGCCTTGGAAATGCCATGAGGTGAACCCTATGACATTAACTTCATATGATCCTTGGGTGAGAATGGGAAGTTTGGGGAGAAGTCAGAGGCCAAAGGCCTGCACACTAATGAAAGCCAAAGATCTGTGGGGAGCTATCCTCAGGCCCACAGATCACAAAACCTTTGTTCTGCTCCCCACCCATTCCATGCTGCTTTTGGCTTAAACTCCCATCCCCATGACTGCATGGCAGCAGCTGAGGTGGAAACAACAGGAGTTAACTCTCTGTGTGTGGGGTGAGGGGAAATACATGAATGAATTTGGAGCTCTGAGATTTTGTGTACCATTGCTGATAATTTAATGAACTATTTGCCTCTAATAACTTATTGTAGAATCGTGATCCTGCTGCCATTGCCATTACTCTTGGTTGGTTTCCCCATGTGTTGATAATCATAAGCAATTTCATTTTTCACATAGATCTGCAGATACTTCAGCAGTGTTACTTTCTTGTAGTAAAATTTTGGAAACACAGAGGATATTTTAATTGGGTCTCCTGAGCAGTTCTAATGACAATCTCATACTCATGCTTATTAACACTTATTATATCAAAATCAGTCAGTTATTTATCTGCTCTGTTTCTAAGACAACATACAGTACAGTACAGCACATCCACTGGCTAAATCCCATGAGATCATATCCTTATTTAGATGCTGATGCTACTGCTGCAGAGACCCTTGTGTGTACCTCTGTTTCTTGCAGGATTGATTATGGGTTTTGGGTTTTTTATGATCTGGACTTCCTAAAACTGCCTGGCTAAATGTATACTCCTTTTTGCTTCCACAAGTCATGTTCTTAAAGCAGCGATGTGTATTCCTGTTTTAGGTGGAGAAAGTGAGTATAATCAGTTCTGGAAGGATATTATTGCTAGGTAGCTCTGGGGCTATGTGAGCATAGCAAGCACTACCAACCTACCACAGCTCCTACCTTACCTTCAGATCCCCGCCTTTGCATCTTGTATGGCCTGACCAGTGATGTATGAAACTCAAGATGTTCCATAAAAAAACCCATTGCTCATGCACATGTGCACGTATGTACACACACACACACACACACACAAATGAAATGCATTAAAAATGAAATGCACATCTGAATCTTGTTTGGACCCAATTGATAGTTCCATTTCCCACACTCTGTGACCTATCTCGCTGCTGTTTTTACACTTCCACTTCCATATATCAACTCCTCCACACACATATGTAGGCTTCTTTCTCTTTGCAATCATGTCAACAAGCAGTTATCAAGCACTTTGACCCTCTTCCCAGTCCCTTAGCAACCATCTCTCCACCACTCCTATTCACCCAACCAGGCTCCCAGCTATCCCTAAAGAACCTAACCTTTGATACTGATGCTGTGGAGGGCCTAGCAACTATTTCAATGCCCGCTTGACTCCAGAGCCTGTCTGCATTGAAATCTTATTCACCTTGAATCACAATGTACTGTGCCAATATTAGAACATGTTGTAGTGAATAGCTTTGGGTCTTTCTTTGATGTTCAAGGTGCTATACAAATTGAAATTGCTGTAATATCTGCAACTAGCAGCTTTGTTGGTTGTGGGTAATCATACACAGTCAATTGCTGCCTCTGGAGCCTCTCCAGCATATAATACTCTACATAGAATTCAGCTTCCTGGCAACATCTTTTTTTTTCCAGCTAGCTTTCTGTGAGAGATTTCCACTCTAGCAAAGCTTTAGTGTTTTTTATTGGCTTTTACTATGTGAGAAAAGTGTCAGCAGATTTTTTTGACAATGCCAATTAGGCCATCCTACTAGTGTTGAGAGAATCCCTGACCAACAGGTTTGTGCAATATACACAGCAAGACACCTCTGTCCTCACTGAAAACTGTCAAAGTATTCCTACTTCTCTCTGTAAGAAAGAAGCCTGGTTTCATGCTCCTTGCTGTGAACCACTTATTAAACTGCTTCTGGCTGCCAAGCCATAGGTATTGGTTTGTGTGCTCATTTTTAAAACCAAGTGAAACAGTGCTGCCTTTCTCCTTGGCCTTGTGAAAGCATGGGCCTCCCAAGCTCAGAAGAATGAAAGCACATTCAGTAAGTAGCAACAACCAGGTGATTCACGTTCACCTGTCTGTGGCTATATGACTTGCAACCTAAGTTATGCAATATAAAAGGTACTTGTGAGTAAAAAATGACATATGAAGGTGGTGTACCTGCATACTGTAAGTGCGCTCTTCTATTCTTTCATTTGTACCCAGTTGTGATGGGGTGCCTACAGCACACAGGCATAGAAGGGGTTAATCATGCCCTGCCCCAGAAGCAGCAATGGAGATGAGTCCTTCTAGCAGCCCAGAGAGGCTGCATAAAGCGCAGCCAATCAGGAACGAGTTGCGGAGAGCAACCTATCCGGGCCCAGCAGGCTTAGATAAAAGGAAGCTGCAGGGTAGGATCAGTTGCTGCTGGGAGCCCAGTAAGAACTCCATCCCTGGAGGGCTAAGAGCACTATAAGTACCTTGGACAGAGCAGTGGCTGGCTCCTGGGACTCAGTAGTCTCAGTAGTCTCAGTAATCCCAGTAGTACACTACGGGATTATTCCGAATTTACATAAACCGGTTTAACAAAACAGATTGTATAAAATCGAGTGTGCGCGGCCACACTAAACACATTAAATCGGTGGTGTGCGTCCATGGTCCGAGGCTAGCGTCGATTTCTGGAGCATTGCACTGTGGGTAGCTATTCCGTAGCTATCCCATAGTTCCCGCAGCCTCCCCCCCCCCTTTGAATTTCCGGGTTGAGATCCCAGTGCCTGATGCGGCAAAAATCATTGTCGCGGGTGGTTCTGGGTAAATGTTGTCAGTCACTCCTTCCGCTGGGAAAGCAACGGCAGACAAGCATTTCATGCCTTTTTTTCCCTGGATTGCCCTGGAAGATGCCATAGCATGGCAATCATGGAGCCTGTTTCGCCTTTTGTGACTGTCACCGTATGTGTACTAGATGCCGCTCACAGAGGCGATTCAGCAGTGCTACACAGCTGCATGCTTTTGCTTTTGCATGATAGCAGAGATGGTTATCAGCCATATTGTACCATCTACCATACCATAAATTGGTAATAAGATGGGCATGGCTACCAGTCCTTTTGCACTGTTCCATTTGCTGCTGTCATAAGTGCCCCTGGCTGCTCTTAGCCAGGGCGCAAAGCAAAATTGGGAATGACTCCCTGAGTCAATCCCTCCTTTTTGGTATCTAAAAATAGAATCAGTCCTGCCTAGAATATGGGCAAGTGTACTAGAGAACCACTGTATCAGAGAACCAGAGAGCACAGCTGCTCTGTGTCAGATCCTGCATAGATTATGAGCTGTATGCTATTCACAGGGGGTGCTCCTGCAACAACCCCACCTGTTCATTCCATTCTTCCCCAGCCTTCCTGGGCTACCATAGCATTGTCCCCCCACTTGTGTGATGAAGTAATAAAGAATGCAGGAATACTTGTTAGTGAGAAATGAGTGGAAGGCAGCCTCCAGTTGCTATGATAGTCCAGATAGGACATTAAGGAGTGTGGAGGAGAGGAGCCCAGCATCCTGCTGCTAGTCCAGGGGCAATTGAATCTTTTCTTTACACATGAAGGGTGGGGGCTGATGAAGCTCAGCCCCCTGTTGCTATGATGATGATAGTTATCAGCCATATTGTACCATCTACCAGGAAAAATTAGGACCAGGCGCCCTTGATTGACCTAACAGATGCTGGTCATCATGGTTACCAGTCCTTTTGCACTGCCCCATGTGCCAATAGGCTGATGACGAGGACAGATACCAGTCGTATTGTACCATCAGCCAGCCATAGCGTGGGGGGAGCAAGGATGTTGGTGTTGAGTGCTGCACCATCGCGTCTATCTGCAGCATTCAGTAAAGATAGGGTGACATGTAAAAGAGTCAAGAGAGGATTGTTTTCCCTTTCACTTCTGGGGGTGGGGGGGGTGCGTAAATTGCCTAGCTATGCCCTGACCCACCGCGGACACTGTTTTTGACCCTAGAAGCATTTGGAGCTCAGCCAAGAATGCAAATGCTTTTCAGAGACTGCAGGAACTGTGGGATAGCTTGAGTCCTCCAGTCCATGAGCGTCCATTTGATTCTTTGGCTTTCCGTTACGCTTGCCACGCAGCAGTGCGCTGAGTCCCTGCTATGGCATCTGTCTGGAGATATTTAAAAAATGATTTTGAATTTCGTCTTCTGTAACGGAGCGCTGATAGAACAGATTTGCCTGCCCTTACAGCGATCACGTCCGCATGGTCCATGCGGGAGCTCTTTCTTTATTTTGATTTTTAACTGCATCACCACCCGTGCTGATCGGAGCTCCACGCTGGGCAAACAGGAAATATTCAAAAGTTCGCGGGGCTTTTCCTGTCTACCTGGCCACTGCATCCGAGTTCAGATTGCTGTCCAGAGTGGTCAGTGGTGCACTGTGGGATACCACCCGGAGGCCAATACCGTCGATCTGCGGCCACACTAACCCCAATCCGATATGTTAATACCGATATTAGCCCTACTCCTCTCATTAGGGAGGAGTACAGAAACCGGTTTAAAGAGCCCTTTATACCGATATAAAGGGCCTCTTAGTGTGGACGGTTGTGGCGTTAAATCGGTTTTACGCGCCTAAAACTGGTTTAAACGCGTAGTGTAGACCAGGCTTGAGTGCTCTGAGGTAAGGGCAAAGAAGGTGCTGAGGCAATGGGGAAGGGGCCCAGGGAAATAGAACAACATTGACAGAGGTTTCAAAGGAGTAGCAAGAGGCTGCTATTTACAGGGTCCCTGGGTTGGGCCCAGAGTGGTGGGCAGGCTTGGGTCCTCCCCACTTGCTGCTGGGGAAGTGGCTGGACTGTTGGACAGATACCTCCCACCCTCTTTTGAGTGCTCCACAGAGATGGAAAAGACTGTGATGTTGTCTGACACTTATGAGAGCAGAACAAGCTGAGAATGCTTCCTGCTGGAGTGCCTGTGCAATAGCCACCCAGAATATGTGCTTGTGGCTTGCTGTGGAATTTACCAACTCCATTTTGAAGCTAGTAGGGGTCCCTTTTTCAAGTCCAGGAGACTCCCTTCAGAATTAAAAATCTACCCAAATCAAGGTAGAAATTACAGCTCCATATAGAAAAGTATATATTTATGAACACTTGAAACAAATTCAAAGGACAAATAATTCCCACACACACTATACTGTAAATTGTGAATGTGTGAATCATTTTGACACTTGCTATCCAGGGATAGAAAATGTCAATAGCACTTCCTACTTTTTTCTACAACAAGCCAAAGTCATCCCTGAATAACAGATTTTAATGACAATGTAATTACTCTGGAGATGAATTTGGCCCATTATATTTAAACATTTTGAGGTGTTTCCTGTGGAAATGAACAATTCCTCCATGCCATTCATTTAAATTATTTCTTTCTCACTTATGCACGTGGCCTGAATCTATCACTCTGGCCTGGTCTACACTACGCGTTTAAACCGAATTTAGCAGCATTAAACCGATTTAACCCTGCACCCGTCCACACAATGAAGCCCTTTATATCGATATAAAGGGCTCTTTAAACCGATTTCTGTACTCCTCCCCGACGAGGGGAGTAGCGCTGAAATCGGTATTGCCATGTCGGATTAGGGTTAGTGTGGCCGCAATTCGATGGTATTGGCCTCCGGGAGCTATCCCACAGTGCACCATTTTGACCGCTCTGGAAAGCAATCTGAACTTGGATGCACTGGCCAGGTAGACAGGAAAAGCCCTGCAAACTTTTGAATTTCATTTCCTGTTCGCCCAGCGTGGAGAGATCATCAGCACAGGTGACCACGCAGAGCTTATCAGGTAACAATGCAGTCTCCTGAGAATCGAAAAAGAGCTCCAGCATGGACTGCACGGGAGGTACTGGATCTGATCGCTGTATGGGGAGAGGATTCCGTGCTAACAGAACTCCGTTCCAAAAGATGAAATGAAAAAACATTTGAAAAAATTTCTAAGGCCATGATGCAGAGAGGCCACACCAGGGACACAGTACAGTGCCGTGTGAAAGTTAAGGAGCTCAGACAAGCCTACCAGAAAACCAAAGAAGCAAACGGAAAGTCCGGGGCAGGGCTGAAAACATGCCACTTCTATGCTGAGCTGCACGCAATTCTAGGGGGGTCCGCCACCACTACCCCACCCCTGTCCGTGGATTCCGAGGTGTAGGTGGTAATTGCAGCCATGGCTGAGGATTCTGCGGACGGGGAAGATGAGGAGGAAGAGGAGGATGAGCTTGCAGAGAGCACACAGCACTCCGTTCTCCCCAACAGCCAAGAGCTTTTTCTCACCCTGACGGAATTACCCTCCCAGCCCTCCCAAGTCCAGACAATGAAGCCATGGAAGGGACCTCTGGTGAGTGTACCTTGTAAATATAAAACATGGTTTAAAAGCAAGCATTTTTTAATGATTAATTTGCCCTGAGGACTTGGGATACATTCGCAGCCAGTACAGTTACTGGAAAAGTCTGTTAACATGTCTGGGGATGGAGCGGAAATCCTCCAGGGACATCTCCATGAAGCTCTCCTGGAGGTACTCCAAAAGCCTTTGCAGAAGGTTTCTGGGCAGCGCTGCTTTATTCCGTCCTCCATGGTAGGACACTTGACCACGCCATGCATGTAGCAAGTAATCTGGTATCATTGCATGACAAAGCCTAGCTGCATATAGTCCCGGTGACTGCTGGCATTCAAGCAACATCCGTTCTTTATCTGATATCGTTCATGGTAACCTGGCTGAAATTCAGGAATTTAAGTAAGTGGACAGAGATGGTCATTCCTACTGGGCTGTTTGCCTGTGGCTTAAAAGAAATCCTTCCCTGCAGGTAGCCAAGCGGGGGGAAGGAGGGGAGGGCGATTGGCGACGAGCTTTTCCGCGGTTGGCTAGCAGGGATCTTCCCTGCTACCAGCCACGTGGTCAGGGGGGGGGGGAGAAAGGGAGGTGTTTAGCAGTGATCTTCCATGATATCAGCCATGTGGTTGGGGGGGGAAGGGGGGTATTTAGCAGTGATCTTCCATGATACCAGCCACGGGGTATTTTCTGCTGCTACACGTTAACAGGAAAGAAGCAGCATTCAACGGGCTTTGCTTGCTATTTGGGAAAGGAGGGCGCTGGATAGATGAAGGCTGCAGAAGACGAAAGACAATGGCTTACCATGGCCTCATGCAAGCCGAATTCTGCTGCCCGGACCTGCGTCTGTGATCTGTAACACCAAAGCCACAGGCACTCAATATTAAGGTGCAAAATGCAACCTTGTAGTGAAAACACATGTGCTATGTAAGGTGAATAGTGTTGTTCACCGTGAAAGAGTATGACCATTGTTCTCTAAAATGTATCTTTTTAAATACTTCTCTCCCTTTTTTCCCTCCCTCATGCAGCTGCAAATTTTTCAGGCCTCCCTACTCCATCCCGAAGGCTATCTCAGATAAGGCAGCGGAAAAAAAAGATGCGAGAAGAAATGTTTTTGGGAATCATGGAAGTGACCCGCAATGAAAGAGCTCATCTGAATGAGTGGAAGGACATGGTAGCAAAGTACAAGAAAGATGCCACTGACCAACGTGAGGACAGGAGGGACGAACATGAGGACAAGAGAGATGCTTGAAATGAGAGGAGAGATGCTCGAGATGAGAGGTGGGGGCAGGAAGATCAGCGGTGGCAGGATGCAACTCTGGGGCTGCTGCATGATCAAACTGACATGCTCCAGCGTATGGTGGAGCTTCAGGAACGGCAGCAGGATCACAGAGTGCCACTGCAGCCCCTGTATAACCACCCTCACCCCTCACCATGTTCCTTAGCCTCTTCACCCGCCAGACGAGTAAGAACTCATGGGGGTAGGCTCCGTGCACCCGCCCACTCCACCCCAGTGGACAGCCCAACCAAAAGGCTCTCATTATTATTAAATTTTTTAGTGGCCTTTTTCTTCCCTATTATCCTCCTCCCAAACCCCACCCAGGCTACCTTGTCAGTTCTCTCCCTCTTTTTATAATTAATTAATAAAGAATACATGATTTTTAAACTAGAGTGACTTTATTTCCTTAGAAAGCAAGCTGCGATCGAAGGGGGCGGGGTGGCTTACAGGGAATGAGTCAATCAAGGGGGTGGGGTTTCATCAAGGAGAAACAAACACAACAGTCACACTGTACCCTGGCTAGTGATGAAACTGGTTTTCAAAGCTTCTCTAATGCGTACCGCTTCCTGGTTTGCTCTTCTAATCGCCCTGGTGTCTGGCTGTGCGTAATCAGCGGCCAGGTGATTTGCCTCAGCCTCCCACCCCGCCATAAAGGTCTCCCCCTTACTCTCACAGAGATTGTGGAGCACACAGCAAGCAGCAATAACAATGGGGACATTGGCTGAGGTCTGAGTGAGTCAGTAATGTGCGCCAGCACGCCTTTAAACGGCCAAATGCACATTTTACCACTATTCTGCACTTGCTCAGCCTGTAGTTGAACAGCTCCTGACTACTGTCCAGGTGCCTGTGTATGGCTTCATGAGCCATGGCATCCAGGGGTAGGCTGGGTCCCCCAGGATAACTACAGGCATTTCAACATCCCCAACTGTTATTTTCTGGTCTGGGAAGTAATTCCCTTGCTGCAGCCGTTTAAACAGAGTAGTGTTCCTGAAGACGCGAGCGTCGTGAACCCTTCCCGGCCATCCCACGTGGATGTTGGTGAAACGTCCCTTGTGATCCATCAGTGCTTGCAGCACCATGGAAAAGTACCCCTTGCGATTTATGTAGTGGGTGCCCTGGTGCTCCGGTGCCAAGATAGGGATATGGGTTCCATCTATCACCCCACCACAGTTGGGGAATCCCATTGCAGCAAAGCCATCCACTATGACCTGCACATTTCTCAGAGTCACAACCTTTCGTAGCAGCAGCTTAGTGATTGCTTTGGCTACTTGCATCACAGCAACCCCCACAGTAGATTTGCCCACTCCAAATTGATTCCCGACTGACCGGTAGCGGTCTGACATTGCAAGCTTCCAGAGGGCTATTGCCACTCGCTTCTCAGCTGTGAGGGTTGCTCTCATCTTGGTATTCTGGCGCTTCAGGGCAGGGAAAAGCAAGTCACAAAGTTCCATGAAAGTGCCCTTATGCATGCGAAAGTTTTGCAGCCACTGGGAATCGTCCCACACCTGCAACACTATGCGGTCCCACCAGTCTGTGCTTGTTTCCCAGGCCCAAAATCGGCATTCAATGGCTAGAACCTGCCCCATTACCAGCAGGATCTCCAAAGCGCAGGGGCCCACAGTTTGACAGACTTCTGTGTCCATGTCCTCATCACTCTCGTCACCGCTCTGCCGTAGTCGCCGCCTCTTTGCCTGGCTTTGCAGGTCCCGGTTCAGCATTGACTACACGAGAATGCGCGAGGTGTTTAAAACGTCCATGATTGCTGTCTTGAGCAGGGTCCATGCTTGCCGTGGAATGGCATCTGCACAGTTCACCCAGGAAAAAAGGCATGAAACAGTTGGCTGCTGCTGCTTTCATGGAGGGAGGGTTGAGGCTGTACCCAGAAGCACCAGCTGCAATGTTTTTTGTCCCATCAGGCACTTGGATCTCAACCCAGCATTCCAATGGGCGGGGGAGACTGCGGGAACTATGGGATAGCTATGGGATAGCTACCCACAGTGCAATGCTCAGGCAATCGACGCTAGCCTCGGTACATGGACTCACACCGCCGAATTAATGTGCTTAGAGTGGCCGCGTGCACTCGACTTTATACAATCTGTTTTAAGAAACCGGTTTCTGAAAAATCAGAATAATCCCGTAGTGTAGACATACCTTCTGATTCTAGCAGAGTAGTGTAAAGTGGTGGCCTTAATATAAATTAGAATCAGGCCCACACAGCAAGGGATCAGTAATCATGTGCTAATCAAAATTATATATCTTGGAATTTTGAAAGTATGTTTTCAAAAATGACAAAACAAATGAAGGCCCATCTGTACTGTACCTATAACTAAATCAAGGGATAACTCGTGGCTAAAGGGCTGGCTGAGACTTTAAATTCTTCAGAGCAGTGATTTTCGTCTTCTGTCATGTTTATGCAACACTTCGCAAAAAGGGGAACTGATCCTAATTGGGCCTCTTAACATTATGGGAATATGAATATTAAATGATAGTGGATAGGGCATAACCATACTTTTAACAGAGTTAAAACTTTTGGGCAGTCCAAAGTTTAGCCTAGTTATGAGGATGTAGTTAGTTACTAACTACACTACAATTTTTAACCCTGTTATAACTAGATCACCTGACATCCTGCAGTGAGTTCCAGGTAGGCAAATTTTGCATCCATGTGGAGCCCAGTTGATTTAATGGGCTTTTTTGCAAGATCAAGGCCTAAAGGCAAGGAAAGAAACTCAGAGGGTCTAAAGTTTCCCTCTATGATCCACTGAGTCATATAATTAAAAATATATATATTTGTCTGCCATCTTTGGAGATGTTGTTGTTGTTAAAATGTTTAAAAATTTAATAAACAGCTTCACATGGTATCAACACAGTTTAGTTTAAAAGCTTCAGATCTTTCAGTCCTGCATTCAGAACTTGAAATAAACATATTAAAAGAAATGCAGGGACACTACAGTAGTGAATGTAGAAAACTATTTGTACACAATCAAGTTAGGTAATGATGCAAAAAATTGCTCCATAAATCAATCAGCCCTCTATGCTTGTTTCATTAAGGGATAATATAACTGTGCTATCATTTCACTAAAATTGGCAAGGCTTCTCAGATTTTATTTCCATCCAATATTTTTAGCAGAACTCAGCACTTTAGAAACAAAGGAAAGAGAAAATCCAATGCAGATGTACGTTTTCATGATGTTTAATGCATAGCAGCAAGGTTGCTGTACATTAGTCATCATGGCAAGCAGCCTATATAGAATGTTAACTAAACTTTGAAGACAAGCTGTATTTCTTCTAAATGCTCATGCAGATCATTCAGAGTGGGCTAAATATGCCAAAGAACTGCTTATGTGAGCAAATCCTTGATAGTACACTATAGGCCAAAGTTTGCCCTAAGTAAAGTATGTGCAGCTCCCATTGAGACTAAATATAAATGTACATTCATATTGAAGGGCAACATTTTGCCCTGTGTGCACGTATTGCCTGCCCATACTGACTTGTATGTCCGGATTTCTTTATTTTCAAAGGCTGTAATGATTGCACAGAAAGTAGTGAACTTAGCAAGTAATACCAACTAGTAGTGCATATTTTCACCTCACTTCTGACTATCACCTGTGCACTGTGAGCTTGATCCTTTGAGGTACTGAGCCCCTTATGGAAGGTGCTAAGCTCCTTCAGCTTGCACTGATTTCAGTAGGGTGACACCAAAGGTGATTGTGCAGACACACTGGGCCAGAACCTGTTACTTTCAAGATCTTTAATTGTTGGAGTGAAATGAGATTCTAAACCAGCACAAATAATTTTTTTAAAAATCATGTAGCACTCCAAATTGTGACCTACTGTACTTTAAAAAATCTTTATAAGGCAGAGTAAAATCCACAAAAGAGCCAGTGATACAACCATCTCACAGGTCACTCACTGAATTATTACAGAACTCTTTGCAGCAAAAGCCTAGTGACTTTTCTCAAAGATGCAAAAATACTATTGCTACAGAATGAATCATTTCCATTTCAGCTCTTGTAGATACTAGAAATCATGCAAATAAGCAATTGACATGATTATGCTTTTTAACACTACATATGCTAACAGTTCTACACTAATTTTTGCCACTGCTGCCATGTTATTTGTCAAGTTAAAGTAATAGGTTATTTAGTCACATGTGTTTAAACATTGTGTTTCCTTTCTGTAGTCGTCATCTTTTCATTCTCTGGAATTGATTATATCTTCCTCTGTCCTTTATCCCAGTTCTACAATAAATAGATTGTTGTTTTTTCTTCTATTGAGCGCTGGTTGGAATTTTTCTGACAGAACATTTTCATCAGAAAATGATGATTGAATGGAATCGACATGTTCCATAGGAACATATCGATTCCATCAGAACTTTCAATAGAAACTAGGCAGGCAGGCTGGCCAGCCTGTCCAGGGAGCTGCCTGCCTACACTGCCCAGGGCATCAGGCAGCCCCAGAAGGCTGCTGCATGGAGGCAGAACATGCAGAGTTAGACCACAGGGAGCATGGAAAATTTCCTTTTTCTTTCTTCTGAAGTGGAATTTTTCCGAATTTTTCCTCTTGAAGTTTTGAATGTTTGATTTTTTTCCCCTATTCTACAAGACTTTAAAAAATAATTGAATATTTTGCAATAGAGGAATTAAATTTTCCAGCCAGCTCTACTTCTATTTCTGTTTGTTCCTCTACATTTATTCACTTCCTTTCTGTATTGTCTGCCTGTCTCGTTCTGTCATGCATTTCTTCTTCTTTCCTGCTATCCTGCGAGTGACTTTTTCTTCCGTAACCCCATCTGTCCCGCAGCTCATCGTCACCTATTTCTTGTTCCTTTTCCCCCTTTGATAACTTTCTTGTTCCTAATTCTGCTTTAACTATGGGTATATCTACTGCAGTCATACCCAACCTAGCTTTGATCTAGATAGATCAAAGGTTGCTTAAGTAACAATAGCAATGCATCTGTGACAGAATGGGTGGCTAGCCACCTGAGTAGGTACCCAGAGTCCTCAGCAGCGTTGTGCTTAAGAGGCTAGCCCCTGTTGCTACCCCTGCTGCAGGGGCTGATAGTGTTACTCAAGCTAGCTGAAATTACACCTCCTGATTGCAGTGTAGATGTACCCTATGTCTCAACTTGGATGTAATTGGGACATTCCAAGGAATACCCAAGATGCTGTAGAAAGTGATGCTGAAGATTCTGTAGGTTCAGATTCTCAGCCAGTACTGAACAAAGCAATCAGCATGATACTAGGGACAATATGCCCCCTGGAGGTGGTCTTTTTAGATTATATATAAAATTGAAGATCTGATAATCTGTGGCCATTAAGATCCCAATTTCTACAAATAAGTGTCAGGGTTATGCCCACAATATATGTCCATTCAGGCTTCAGATCTAATAGCACCTTTTGCAAGAAGAGGGATTTCCTCTCCAGTGTCCAGAGCATGTTCCAAATTGGATAAATATATTTTGCCTAACTAAATTCCCTGTGATGGGATATGTTTAACTTAGTGTCCTAAGTAGACATTTCATGAGTGGTGTTATAGCCATGTGAAGAGTGAAAAGAGTCTCTGGAATTTTCCAGCACTTCATCCCAGCTACTCAACGGACCAACTCCCCATCTATGACTTGCCAAGACAGTTGTGCTCCTCTGGGAAAATGCAGCTAAGCAGAAGTGTACTGCAAAATGCCTCAGGAATGGAACTAGAAGAGATGGGGATAGTACAGTAGGGGAAGAAGATAAGAAAATGGAAGGTGTCTGAGTAGATGCAGACAAGATATAGGCAAGTATGTGAAAAGAAGTGGGGGAAATGGAGCAATAGTAGGTATAAGTAAGACACAGGGAAATAGAAGGCAAAGAGCTATGGACGAAATAAAGGAGATGGGTGTGGGGAGGGAATAGATGAAACGGGAAGCTATGCATCTGATTTATTTTTAAGTGGAATTACTTTATGGCCCTATTGAAAGTCAATGGAAAGCCTTCCATTGATTTTGATGGGAGATGGATTGGACCCTTAGTATCCTTGGAACTGTTGTAAATCACTGATATAACCAGTCATCTGGATAGTAAAGATACTGCTCCACTGATAGGCAGCATTTCCAAAAGAGTTAATTAAGACTACTCCAGTTCAGAATAGTAAATTCTGAGTTATCCCCATGTTCTGGCCTAAACCCTATCTTTCCACAGACCACTGGAAAATAGTTGGAAACCATTGTACATATTTTGCTACTACAGATGAACAATTTCTTCCTTCTAAGTTTAGGATTATTCTCATAAGTTATTCACAAGGACTTGTTGGTAATATTGTAGCCTTGTAATACACAGAGAATACTAAAGCCAACTGGTGACTCAGTAGTGAAGAAAATGAAACTGCGACATATATAACCAAGACCAATACATTAAGTATGCTGTTTTCAAGGCAACCACCTGCAAGATAGGGATAAGGATGTTGGAAAGTTTCCTGTAATTATAGTCGTAACGGAGACCATAACTCAGAAGGAAGTTTGACAGAATCAAGGGTTACTTCAAGGACCTGGGAAGAAAAGAACAGAAATGATACAGGTAAACTTCTTAGGTATACTTCCAAGGTCGGCTATGGATCAAGAAAGCAAAGGACTGATCCTGTTGGCCAACCAATAATTCAGAGAAGGTTCAGAGCAGAAAGAAGGTTCAGAGAGGAAAGATTGCTTGAACAGAAGGGTTAGCAACTTCTCAGGATCAAAAATGACTGGGTTTGTAAGAAGAGCTTTAAATTGTGAAGAAACAAGTAACTGAAGGAGACTTCATTTTAGTTTAATGCTCAAACAACCAGAGTTCATACAGGCAAAAAGATAAGGATTGTGATGGTCCCATGGGCTGAGAACAATGGGAAGTAAAAGCAATGGGAAGGCTGTGTGGAAGGCTGTTCTTACTCCAAATGCTATAAGAAAAACTGAGGAGATGGGACAAAGAAGAACGGGATAAATGTGTTTTGCAAATGCTAGGGACATATGTAGCAAAGTTGCTGAATTAGAAACATATGTTGAGGGAGAAGTGTGATTTTAATTGAAATGACAGAGACTTAGTTAAACCAAGTTATCAGTTGGAAGATTAAATTACCAACATAGAGAGTTTACAGACAGTCTGGGTAAAATAAAAGTAGGTGGAGGGACAGCAATATGGGTAGGGGGAATACTGAATAAACAAAAATAAATGGTACTAGGATTTTGGCCAACACAGCAGGGACCATATGGAGCGAAGTGAAGAATTAACTATGGGAAAAAGTTGGTCTTTAGCTGTAACCAGAAACCTTCTGGAAAGGATGAGAAAGCACACCAGGAAATGTTTGCAGATAAAGGAAGTCTACAACAATGCCAGTGCAGTGATCACGTTAGGAGTTCGATTACCTAAATGTTGACTGGGAAGGCAGTGAGAAACCTAAGGAAGGAAGCATGACCTGAAGGGAGTGCAGGATTGCTTCCTTACAGAGTATGTGTCAAATACCAGCCAGGCCAGATGACAGGATATTCTGGATGTAGTAGCTGGAAATGAGCCAGACTTGACAAATACTGTGAAAGTTCGGGAGCCTAGAAGATTTAATGATCACAATATCAGGTTTGAAGTGCTGATAAGGCTTTGTAGAATGGGCAATAACAAAGATACAGTATTGCATTATAGAAAATCAGACTCCAAAGGAATGGGAAATGAGTTAAAGAAAACTGACATGACTTTAGTACCACCAGGGGGGGAATATAGAGAAGTATTTAAAAGATATTTAGCAAAGATAAAATCAAAATACAGACCTGAAAAGAAATCAGAAAGGAAAACAGAAAACAATATGGCTAAGTAGGGGAAGTACAAATCAGCGTATGTATGCTGGGGCATAGTTTTTAAAAAAAAGTTATCTGCTAACACATTTGTGCATGTGAATGGGATAAAACTTAGTCCAAATTTATTCACAAGACTAAGTGTAGCCTAGGAGAGCCATTGTAAATTACTCTCTGGAACTACATGGGGTAGCCCTGCTAGCATTACCTGGCTGGGCAGTAAAGAGCTGTATTCTGAGAATCCTTAGAGCAGAGAACGAAGAGGCAGTCTGGATGCTCCTCACCTCTGCATCAGGAATAGAGGCATCATCCCCCAGTTATTCTGCGTATAGTGAAACTCCGCTCTAAGTGAAAAATTGACTTCATGATAAGTGAGTTTACTTACACAAGAATATCAATGAATACAAGAGAAAAAGTCAGGTCAAATATTTAGTTACTAACTATTCTTAATCATAATGCAAGGAAGCAAGACCATATATCTCAAAAACTCAGCATTATCTAATGAGATGTGCTCTGCGTTATCCAGATGACTTACTGCTAATAACCATTCTGCACTGTTCAATTATTAGCTATTCTCCAGTTTTGCACAATCAACCTCTTGGCCATAATACTGATTTTTAACAAGAATATTTTACGTGCCTTGCATAGATCTGGCAAGTCAATTTCCCTCCAGCCTCGTTCCTGCCTCTCATTTTGGGCCTACAAATTTTGCAAGTATGCCAGATTCCCTCTCACTCTTTTTCACCCAAATAATGCCGTATTTATCTCTTTTTCTCAAGTGACTAGACTTTGAGTTAGCGTTGTCCCTTATACCTGAAAAACTGTACAATTGTTACAAGGGCATATGTTGGCAGAGCTAATGGGAGTTGACTGTCTCCCAGTGGCTTTAGGTATATGGTGCTTTTTCAAGCTAACAGGTATAATTGAAGGTGGCAACACCAATGATCCATTGCCTCCCAAGCTCTCTCTGTTGGGGTATACTGAGCCTTTTGAGGCCCCCTGCTGGAGACCTCATGGTCCTACCACATCCTGCCCCAGAAAAGGAGCAGTGAAGATGGGTCCTCCAGGCCTGCCTAGAAACACTGCAGGGAAGCAGCCAATCAGAGCACAGCAGGCTCAGATAAAGAGTTGCAAGGGCTGAGCAGATCAGTTGCTGGCTGGGACCAGAAGGGTGACAAAAGACTGGAAAACTCTGAAACTCTCCAGGTGAGGACACCTTGCTTAAGCAGCGAACAGACAATGAATCCAAGGACCATAACCCTAAGGTAACAGGTGAAGGTGATGGGACAGAATGGGAAGCAGCCCAGGATAAAGCAGCAGCAACTATCAGAGGAAGCAGCACATGGCTGCTATTTGTACAGTCCGTGGGTTGAGACCCAGAGTAGTGGGCAGGCCCGGATCCCTCCACTGGTGCAATGGAAGGGGATTGTTTGTACATATTGACTGTGTCTGACTTGGCCGGAGGGTTGGGCCACCAAAGACCTACCTGACAAGGTTAACAGCTGACTGGGGGCACTGGGAGCAGAGAGAGGGGGAGAGTGCAGGTTTGCACCCAACCAACAAGAGGTGCTCATGAGAGTGCCCTTTACCACTCTCTGCCACTGTGGTGCCCTCCTGCTTGGCAATATCTAAGGTGCCAGTCTGATCTTACTCCCATATTGAAGTTAATGTGGCTCCAAGCATTCACCAGAGTCTGCTTGCACAGACCAGGTCGGCAAACCAGGACTCTAATTGTTTCCAAACTCTGCAACACATTTATATTCCAAAGTCAACCCTCAAACTTCATTTTCTGCTTACATTTAAGCGTGGAAATTAATCATTTGGGACTGTAATTATACATATGATGCTCAGGGAGAGCGTAATAAAATTCAAAGTACCGCATCTTTAGCCTGCATTTTGGTTTAGACATGTTAGATAATACTTAATGAAGCATTTTACATCCTATTAAAGCTTTATGGCACACAGTACCACCTACTTTAAAAAAGCTTAGAGCCAGTATGTCGTAGCTTAAAAACAGTTACTTTTACAATGTAAACACATTCTATAATTCCCTTTCTAAATAATAAAGGGGATATTATAAAAATATACACATCACTGTGCATGTTGGTGAAATACTGCATATGGTCAGCAAGCAGTATGCTCATATAGATACAGCTGTTAACAGAATGATGATACATGACCTGTACAAAAGTCTCTGTATGCAATATTTTTGTCACATAAAGCACTAGGATGCAATCATCACTCATGATTGATAATATGCCAGATAACAGATTTTTCTAATGTATTAATGTACAAAAACCAGATTTCCTATTTGTAATTTCTGCCATCAACACATTAGCACTATTTGTCAGTGAAGTACTTTTTTTCTCATGCAATTTAACAAAATTATTTCAAAAGCCTTGGGGACCAAACTTGGCCTGTGCTCAATTGGGTGTAGTGATTGTATATTGACTCCAGGAGCATGGGGTATAGCCCAAGTTCTTGTTCCAGTAAAATACTTATGCACATGCTTACGTCTCATTGGAGCTGATGTAGCAACTCATCTTTACACCAGCTGAGGATGTTGTTCAGGGCAGGTCTGTACAAACACTTAGTTAATGGCAGGCTGGGGTGTAAATCTTACCTGCACTAGGCTGCCATGCACTAAGTGTCCAGGTGGACTCTGGTGCTGTACACTAAACGGTCCCTAGAGCACTTTGATCTACCCTGGAAATAGATAAAAACACACTACAGAACTTTTAGTATATGGCAGCAGGGTCCACATGGTTAGTGCATGTGGTAGATTTACACCCCAGCTTCCCATGAACTATGTTCATATAGACAAACCCTCAGAGGCTCAAGCAAATGCAGAAAGGCGGGCCAATGAAGGAAGGAAGGGCAAGAGTTGTGCCAGTATCACATAGCAATGGCTTTTGTTTTATTTATTTGATTAAAACTTATGACCTCACTAGATCATCTAGTCCAGTCCCCTGCACACAAGGCACTACCTGAGTAGTCTCATTGGCTTCAAGAAGTCTACTTACATGCTTAAAGTTAAGACTGTACTTGAGCATCTGGCTGAGCTAAGGCCTTGTTGCAGTTGAAATGGGGAAGGGGAAAGAGGAGGATGAGAACTACCCTGTCACCTTGGTTCTTTCAAAACAGGACTGAGATACATTGGTGAGGAGTTTTTTGATTCTAGAAGCTTGCCTGAGTAAAGGCCATCCGTGGATTTCTTCTTTTGGGTCAACAGTAATATTCATAAGCATTAAATTCACTTTATGTACATACATATTTGTAAGCACCCTGGATTTTTTCTTGGCCAAAAACAGGTGGAAAAAATAAAAAGATGTATTAAAAAATATTGGGCCAGATCCTCAGTTGAGATCAATGGCATTATGATGGCTTACCCCAGCTGAGGATGTATCCCATTGTAAAAAATACAATATCAGAAAATACTGTCATCAAATGTTTACAGTTAACAGTTGAGATTTCTTCTGGTTATTTTTCTTTAAAAACCATCAGAGCTGGGATATATTTGATACAGGAATTGTTACACTTAACTAAAATATTTAATTGCCTAAAATCCTGAGTAAACAAAGTGCTGAGCACCACTGTAAAGACCTGGCAGAGATTAGCAGTTTGGCATTAATAGTATTGAATATAATATATTGTAGTAAAGAAATCTGATAAACAAAATCTTATTACAGCTGACTTCCCACTAATAGCTGGTAACAAACCATTTGTTCTGCAGGGAAAATGGGCTTTCATAAAAGAATTGTCAGATTCACTCCTCTCCTTTGTTTTGATTTTGCTCAGTGGCTTGTACAGTAGTTCCAAGGAAGTGTTGTGCAAGAACAAGGACAACTTCTTGTTAGCTGTGGAAAAAACCACTTGTGAGAATGTGCTATGAATTAGTTCTATATTACCAGACAATTAACATCCAGGAGTATTCAGTAAGCTAAATGAATTTATTTTTTGTAAACTGAGAAATCCAGATTGGCAGGAAAGAAGGTAAGTTTTCCTCATCATGTATTGCATAGGAAAACTATTAAAAAAAAGAATATTAATGTTGTATAGTCAAGCACACAAAAGTTAGAAAATGTCAGAATTAAGGTTGCCTGTGCAACCTTAATTTGCCTCCCTTGTGCATATTCCCTATGATACAGTCTTACATTGCATGATCACATTTTTTCCATGGGTCCCCTGCCTCATTCCGTGCACCAGATAGACCTGCTCAGAGCCTTAGTCAGGTTTGTGTAGTGAATTAGGCTGTTGTCTGTAGGATCTCTCCCTCACGTGGTGCAGAAGTTGGAAGGTGTGTAGTGAATGAGGGGATTCCGTGAAAACAAGGTTAATCTCATGGTTAGGCAGTTGAATGCTGCCCTGGCGAGCTGGATTCGATCCCTGCCTGTGACACTGAGTTTCTCTGTGATGGTAGGTGACCACTAACAGTGTTCCTCATTATCTGGGTGCCCAATTTGAGACACCTGGGGTCTGATTTGCAGAAGTGCTGAGCACTCACAACTGCAATTGAAGTCAGTGGGATCTGTAATTGGAACAAATAGAGTGCTATAGCATGCCAGATTCTCTGAAAAATCAGGCTACAGGTCTGTCTCATCTTACGCTGGGGTTACATTCCGCAGTCAGCGTGTAAAGCGAAAATCACGTATAGTCAAAATTACATTGAGTGTAATGGTGGGCAGAATTGCCCGCACTACAGAAACAGTATTTAAATTATTTTTTTCTTTTTTTTTCTTCTTGTTTTTGCCAACCGCGTAAAGCTGAAATCGCGCATGTTAAATGCATCTAAGATGCAACAGACTTGTATAAGCATCAGTGTACACTTTTGATATTCAAGTCTCTGTGCTTCAGTTTCCCATCTGTAAAATGCAGTAAATAATGCAGGGGGACACACACTTAATGGTCCAGACAAAAAGCAATATTGAATAGTTGCTAATTGAGTAGCATCCATACTATGCACCAAGTGAGGCAGGGGTCCTGTGGAAAAGGGACAGTATATGATCATGTAATTAAAGACTGCATCACATATGCACAAGGAGGGGCAAACTAAAGTTGAACAAGCAACCTGAATTCTGGCATTTCCTGACTTTTGAGTGTTGGACTCTGCAACCTGAAAAATGTACTTCTAACAAAGTTTTTTAATATAATTTCCTAAGTTTTTCTTTATAGAATTTCTGAGGTTTTAAATATATTTTTAATGTGGAATCACGGTAGCCCCTTTAGCTTCACAGCACAGACCTCTGTCACTTGAGCTAACAGTGCAACTGAGAGGAATAGTAGGCTGCCATCTGTGGGCCAAACAGTAATGGGAGATGAGGCACACATTTTGGCAGTGGGTTTCACAGCTATTTTCTGACAGCAGACGGAATGTCTGTCCCATGATGTGAGTAGGGAGTGTTCTCTAGAGGTCACAGAACTTTCTGCTCTGCTCCTGCCTGCCCTCTTTTGCCTTAGCCCCTCCAATCTGTCCTAGTCATAGTTCACAATCCCCTACCGGTCCACTTCCTAGCTCCAGTTTTCCTGCACGTCCATCTCCGTGTCCCAGTCCCTACTCCCTGTTCCTTATCCCAGCCTGTTCCCTGCCCCCTCACATGGCATTCCAGTGACACCACTTTGTCTTCCTCCTTGTTGCTGCCTGGGCACCAGCAGTGGGACCATTAAGAACACAGAAGAGAGACGCACCACTACTTTCTGTTCCTCATTCCAGTGCCACAACTGCCTCTGGCTGCCAGGAGCAGCAATTGCAGGGCAAGTCCTGCTCAGAACCTGCAGCCCTGGTCTGGAGCATGCTCAGTGTAGAGGGAATCCTCAGGGAATCTTGCTGCCACATTCTAACCAACAAAAACTCTACTGAGCATGTGTGAACAGAGATTTATAACTTGGGCTAATTTTCACAGGGATGACAAAAGGCACATCCTTAACATTAGAGCAATCCCTCTGTCAAATTTCAAGTCCTTGCTCCAAAGCATGGATGTGCTAAATGTGCTCAATGTGATGGTTATAGGGATTTTTAACATTGGCAAAACAACTTATTTTTCCCTAACCTTGTTCTGAGAAACAGATGAACCCTTTTTGCTGAAACTTTCTTAAAACTTCAGCCTGAGGCAGACAGATGATGTGGGGAACTTCAGCCCAAATGTTGTAAGTTTATAAGTAAAAACAGGGGCTTATAATGGACAGTGCTGGACAACTTTAGCTGTCAGTATTACTGCAAGCTCCACTTATAATATATATAAACTGAAAAGATATTTTAAAATTAAAATATCTCCTTCTTTATGCCACATCGAGGTACCTAAGTGTATGTAACTGGTGCTCTTGCTCTCGTATAAGAATTCTGCCTCATTCACACCTTATAGTAGATGCCAGTATTACTTAGCTTCCCTTCATCATTCTCTCTTGAGATAATACTCTCACATAGAATCCGAATCTGCAGCCCCCCATACAATAATTGCCAGTTACTCAGGGGAGTAGTCCTAATGACATCAAGCAGACTATAATAGGCATAATCTATGGCACATAGGCTGGTCTAATAACTTCTTGTGGTAAAAAAACCAGAAAAGAAATGTCTTTGCACAGTCACTTACGCTAATTTTGGACCAAACCCTGAAGTTCTAATTTTTATTTGGCTCTAGTCAGCTAAAACTTCCAATGAACTCATTACTACAGGAAGCTCTCAATTGGGGTTTTTGCCTGAATAAGGACTAAGTAGACTGTGAAGATGAAATTCCCCCTGATACAGAGGACAAGCCTAAACCAAGCACCACATACATAACATACATAGGCTAAATAACATACATAGGCTTCTCAGATATTTTACTATCTTTTAAACTAGCATCCTATGGGACTAAGCATTTTAAGTGCTATAAAGAAAGTATTATGAAGGTTAGTGGGACATAGAAACTACCATACTGCATCAAACTATTGATTCATCTAATCTGGTATCCTGCCTTCAGCAAAGGCCTCTGATGTGTCAGAGGAAGGCAAAAGCTTCCAGAGTGCACCTAATGATGAGCTCATAATGAGATTTCATCAACATCTGCTGGAAGCAAGATCAGAGAACTTTTCCATCAAGTGTTATAAAAGGGTATTTAATTAATACAGAGGGTGAATGGTTTCATGTTTAATTACTGTTAGAAAACTGTTCTTCTCAGGATGTTTGTTTATGTCTACACAGGGCCGGCTCTAACTTTTTTGCCGCCCCAAGCAAAAAAAAAAGAGCACTGCCCCACCGTAACACACCCCCCTCCGTGAGCGCCGTGCTGCTGAACCCCCCCAGTACCGCGCCGCGGAAACCCCTGCCCCCCCGAGCACCGCGGTGTGCCGCCGAAGCCCCCGCCCCCCCAGCACCGCACTGCCAAACCCCCCACCCCTCTTAGCGCCTCACCATGCCGCCAAAATCCCCTAGCACCGCGCTGCCCGAAGCCCCCCCCGAGCGCCACGCCGCCCGAAGCCCTCGCCCGCCCGAGTGCTGCACCGCTGAAACACCCCCACTCTGAGTATGCTCAGTGGGGCCAAAACAAAAATGAGCAAACAAAAAAAACCTTCCAGCATCACCCCGCCGAACCAAAAAAAAAAAACCCCCGAGTGCTGCCCCGCCCCAAGGTGCCACCCCAAGCACGTACTTGGTCAGCTGGTGCCTGGTGCCGGCCCTGTGTCTACACCATACATTTTACAGAAAAAAGTCATTTAATTTGCATCTCCCCTTTGTATCTATGCATTCCTGCTCCTCTTCAGCTGCAGGCAGATCAGCCACAGTGACAGTGCCATAACAAACAATGAAAACAAAATCCAGTGAGGCACCTATGTGCAAAATTCAGGAATCAAGGCTCCAGGCTGATGGAAGTAAATGCTGAGAGAAAGTGTTATGTTTCTTTAAATGCAGGGGCGGCTCCAGGCCCCAGCATGCCAAGCGCGTGCTTGGGGCGGCATGCCGTGGGGGGCGCTCTGCCGGTCGCCGGGAGGGCGGCAGGCAGGCAGCCTTTGGCGGCATGTCTGCGGAGGGTCCGCTGGTCCCGTGGCTCCGGTGGACCTCCCGGAGGTCCCCCCTGTGGCATGCCGCCGTGCTTGGGGCGGGGAAATGTCTAGAGCCGCCCCTGTTTAAATTAACTGTTCTTTCAACAGTTGGATACGATTTTAGCACTTTCTTTCCACTGAGTAAAGCAGAGCAACCTAAGTCAACTGAGAGTTCATCTATCCTAATCATATGTGTCAACTGAGAAAGACTAGAATTGAGAGCTGGAAAAGCATTTTGCTTTGTTAAAGTAAATGATTTTAGTAAATATGCACAGAAAGGAAAAAAAGCTCCCAGCTAGGTAGCACTGTGCTTAGAACAGGGGCTTCAGAGGCAGGAGACAAGTTTCAATTCCTGACCCTGATTTGATGTGTGCCCTTATGCAAGTCTCATAGGGATACATTTTCAAAGAAATTGCACCAGGCCACTGTGCAGTCCTCCGACTGCTGGGCTGTCTCCTCACGTGCCTCATAGCTTACTCCTGACTTGTTTACAATTAGCTGCTGTACACCTAAGTTCAACTGGGTAGCCCCCTCACAATTCTGAAGGCAAGCACCTATCTTGTGGCCCAGACCATTTGTGCATGCCCAAAGCTCACCCTTCTAAGCCCTTTTAAACATCTCATGCAAGTCCCTCTCCCTCCTACACTATGAAACAAACTCTCACGTAGGATTTGTGTCTAAAGTTTTTGAAAATTTAGGTTTTAAGCTCTCTATCTGAGTTTCCCCATCCATAAAATGAGGCTAATACTCAGCCACCTTATTGAAAAGCTTTAAAATGCTCAAATAAAAGATAAGTGCATCCTGTTCTAATTATGACTATGTTGTAGCATTCAAGCTCTGTTTATTTTAGGTTAACAGACTTCTTGGGGGATCAGTATGTGGTGTTAGCTGTGTCTAAATAAAATGGAGCCATCTTTCTAGTCAAATTCTAACATAAATGGCTGTGCTCGACAAAGGATTGAGATGATTCATAATTCCTAGTAACCTCTTGCCTACTAACATCCTCTTTGTGCAATCACCAAGGAAAATCAACCTAATGAACTGCTGGAAAATAAAGTAAAGGCACTACTATCAATTCCTGCTCAATGCGTTTAAATTAGAGATGGACCTGAGCTGCATAATTTGGATACAGATTTTAAACCGTCTTTCAAAATGTGGAGGCATTTGTAGCCAGGGTTTTGATTCAGGCTCTTCTCTTATTTCAACAATTTTATTTATTAATCCCTGCTACTAAATGATTTGGACCTCTCATTATCAGAGTTACATTGCAATAACTGGTGATATGAGCTAATAGCTACACTCATTAGGGTTGTATGATGGTTTTGTTCAGAAGCACTTACATTTTTGTAAGAAAATTGACTGTAGCTGAACGTTATCCTGCATGAATCATTCACTTAAACCTTTCATATTCCACATATAGCTGTTGCATGAGGAGCTACTTTCCCCCTTATTTGTGGTAGTAACTAAAGCTGATCAGAAAAATTCAGTGGAACCATTTTCCATCAGAAAATGCAGTTCCATCTACATCAAAACACGTCATGAAACTGTGTTGATTTCACAGAAAATTTTGTTGAGGAGATAAACTGGTCAAAGGTTCCAATAATGTCAAAATATCCCATGTTTGACATTTCTGGAATGAAACATTCCAATTTTTTATTTGTTTTGAAATTACTTTTTGTTTTTTATTTTATTTTATGCTATACTACATACTGTAAAATTTAAAAAAGTCAAAATAAAAATATTTAGATTCCATTGAAACATTTTGATTGATCTAAAATTTACTTGGAGGGTGGGGAATCTTCCTGTGGGGAAAAATTTCAAAATGTTAAGATTTTGGGGGTTTATTCTTACTCAAAATGAAACTAACTTTTGAAATCCTTTGAAACAGAATTTCTTTGCTCCATAGAGCTCTAGTAGTAACTCCAATGTGAACATTTTAGGTAGTGGCTTTCCTCAATATTGTTGGATGTTTTCATGGCAGAAAAACAACTTCCATATGTGGCTGGCCCAAAGATTCTGCCCCACCTTATCAGACTCAAATCTCAAATCAGATCAGTAGCTACCAGTAAGAGGTCCAGATATTATGGTGATATGATTACTTGGCTCCCTAACAAGAGAGAGATTCCCCTCTCTTTCCATGGCTATGGCCACCCTGGACAGCTATGCTTCACTGGAACCGTGAAACTACTGATAAGTAAATGGGATGTAGGAGACATTTTGCAGGACCAGGATTCAGGTTGTGTCTGCACTGGAGCTAGAATGAATAATTTGCAGCTTGAGTAGACATACCTGCATAAACTCTGATTGAGCTAGCACACTAACAATAAGTGTAGCCACAGCAGCAGCTCTAGGGCAGACTAGCCACCCCATGTACGTATCTAGAGTCTTGGATGGCTAGCTGTTCTGCTACTCACTTAGCCATGGCTACATTTCCATTCTTAAAGTACTAGTTCAATTAAAGCTAGCGTAGTATGTCTACTCAAGTGGGAAATTACACCCTCAGCTCTAGTATTGGACATACTCTTAGACAATAGAGATCACCCACACAAGGGAAAAAGAGGACCCTGGATCCCACCACTTTCAGAACTAAATATAAAACTCATTCCTTCAACTTGGCTCACCCTCAGTAACTTCTTCACACAACCTCGCACAATGAAGCCACATCCATACACAAGCAAAAACAAAGCCAAAAATCCATAAACTAATCAAGCTATTTCTCCTGCAGCTTGGGGAGAAAGAAAGCTTGGGCAATTGTTGATTATTCTAGTTTCATATACCTTGGAGGCGGCAACTAACCAAGTCTAGAACTATGCAACTCTCTTCTGGCTCACTGTTTTCATTGTTTCATCCACTTTTATTTTCCATTCATTTTCATTTTCCTATAACCTCATTCATTTGCTTTCCCACCACTCTACCATTCCCTTCCATCTGTTTCATCTCTTTTATTGTATGTCCTTAATACAATAGCCTTACCCATATAGACAAAAGTACACATTTTCACATACAAATCTTATTGCTTCCATGGAAATATCTGTTTTCAATCAAATAAAATGGTTAAATCATGACTTATGAATATTTATAGACCTATTTAATTGTATATCTTATCACTTTTTACAACTTAGTCAACATT
Organism: Mauremys reevesii; assembly: GCF_016161935.1. Classification (NCBI taxonomy): domain Eukaryota; kingdom Metazoa; phylum Chordata; order Testudines; family Geoemydidae; genus Mauremys; species Mauremys reevesii. The sequence continues at coordinate 242,302,250 of NC_052624.1, forward strand.
TGACATTCACTTCTTGTTACTGAGCAGAACCCATCTTCAGCATGGACGCATGTCTTCCAGTTACAACAGTGCCATGCGAATGCCTGTTCTCACTTTCAGGTGACATTGTAAAAAAGAAGCAGTTAACATTATCTCCTGCAAATGTAAACAAACTTGTTTGTCTGAACAATTGGCTGAACAAGAAGTAGGACTGAGTGGACTTTGTTTTATTTTTTAATGCAGTTATTTTTTGTACATAACTCTACATTTGTAAGTTCAACTTTCATGATAAAAAGATTGCACTACAGTACTTGTATTAAGTGAATTGTAAAAATAACAGAAATAATATTTTTCAGTGCAAATATTTATAATAAAAAATAAATATAAGGTGAGCACTGTACACTTTGTATTCTGTATTAAACTTGAAATCAGTATATTTGAAAATGTGGAAAACATCCAAAAATATTTATATAACTTGGATTCTATTATTGTTTAACAGTATGATTAATTGTGCAATTAATTTCAATTAATTTTTTTATCACACAATTAATCACAATTAATTTTTTTAATCACCTGACAGCCCTATTTGTCTTCTAGACTTCATTGGCCAGATTCTGCTCACGGGTACACCAGTGTAACACAGGTAATTTTCAGGGGTTCATATGCACAAAAGCAAATAGATGAAATAAAAGCCTGATTAGCCCAGTGTAAAGTATTGTTGTTTCTATTTCTTCGCATAAGTGCTGCATCAGACCTTCCCCTGTCTTCCTTCCTCTTTAGATGTATGTTTGTATCTGTGTATAGAGTAAATAGCTGTGGGAGTTTAGGGTGGGATTTGCAATGGAACCTAAAGTGATAGCAGCAAAGAGTCTTGTGGCACCTTATAGACTAACAGATGTTTTGTAGCATGAGCTTTCGTGGGTGAACACCCACTGCTTGCATCCGAAGAAGTGGGTGTTCACCCACGAAAGCTCATGCTACAAAACATCTGTTAGTCTATAAGGTGCCACAGGATTCTTTGCTGTTATTTAGTTTGCCTCAGCTGAAAGTCTCTCTTTCCATATCTTGCATACAGCTCTAAGGCTAAACAATGCTTTTGATCTGCAGAAAGAAAGACTTGTTAAGTGTGTCCTCCATTTTTGTTACTTCAGACACTGTAGGCTGCAGTTAAGAATTCAAGGAGAATCTTCAGAATTCAGAATGATTCTGATGGGGATTTCAATGTGAATATTAATTCTGTTTTTATAGACACAGAAAAAAAAAGACTAGTTAAATGCTGATGTACTCAGCAGGATCCTGGATGATGTAATTAATGGTTACCACAGGGTTACAGTATTGTGTGATGCCGGCTTTTGAAACTGGATACAGCACTGAGCTAATTGGGATAAATTACTCAGCACTGTTGGAGCTAAAAGGTCAGAGCAGCATAGTTTCCTGACTGAAACTGAGGTGTGGTTAGGAAGGAGCAGAATTTGCCAGTACAGAAAAGGATTTATAATCTCTGCTCTCTGTCATAGGAATTTACAGTATCACCTATTTCTAAGAAGAAACTGAGTAACTTCCTATTTTGTAAGTGACCTATCGGTCAAACAGCTTATCTTCTGAAAGCTTCATCTTGACAGATGAAAGTTACCTTAAAACTCATCAACATGAAAGCTGGACAGAAATTTTTCCAGTGGAATGTTTGTTTTTTTAATTTCAGAAAATGCCAGTTCATCAAAAATGAAACATTCCACAGAAATGGGTTGATTTTGATTAGTCTTCTGATGGAACCCTTCATGGCAGGAGTCCAGGCTTTCAGCCATGGAGCTGGAAGCCTGGAAACCTTCGAATGTCTCAGGGATTCTGGGCTCCCAGGCAGAATTTTGTTTTGAAAGTTTCAAAACGAAACATTTCTATTATTTTGAAATGACATTTTTTTTGGATTTTTCCCTTCCACAGGAAATTTTGAAACTATACTTTTTCATGCCAAAACACATTTTAAAAATAAATGAATTTCTCTTGGAGCAGAAATTCCAACTTTCATCTAATCAACTTTAATCTAATCAAGTTGCAACCCACTTTAAACATAAAATTGTAATATTCCCATATAAACTATTCCTTACACACTTTCTAGGTGGGATTCCGAGAGTCTCACATGCCCCATTTACATTTGAGGTCCCAGGCAACCAGATATCCACTTTCTCTACTTGCCACTTCTGTTTCTCCTTCTTCCCTATAATTCATAATTATTATATTATGATGGCACCCACAGGCAAAGCACGATTGGGACTCGATTGTGCTGGGTTCTGTACAAACATGAGAAGAGTCTCAGACACAACTAGAAGTCTGTCAGCTACATTTGAAGTACCAGCACCTGCTTACAGCCCACTACCAGGATTTTGCCAATGAACTCCATCAGGGGCCTGAGCAGATTCCACACAGCCTATTCCCCATTGCCCCCGTGGAGTTACATAAAATTAGAAGTTTATGATACCACAACCAAAAAGAAAAAATAATTTAAGCTATGCTTCAGTGACTCCAAGGTGGTCTGCCCTCTGCTAGAGCAAGAACAGAATATAAGAGGAATATTTGGCACCTAGAAAGCTGACAATCAGAGATAAAGTATGTTTCTTGTTAAACTGTATTTAACAGTAAGCAAAGTGTATCACTAAACTGAGGAAACTGGGAGCTTGATCTATTCATTCTTGGAACTGAATAAGATGGGGTTGTTTTTTTCCTTCCAAGTTCCTGAAAAGGTCTGTCTTTTTGCATGAGGCACTATTATTTTTCATTCAGATCTTTTTTTGACCATTCAGCTGCAGTGGAAATAAATCATGTTATTATTCAAATATGAAAACAAGATTTATCTACCTGGGGCATAATAAATCTTGGTTAAAATAGAAATTTTCTTTTTTTTTTAACTTAATGAGTCTGTGTTTGAAAAATGTTGAAAAATGACAAAAATCAACAAAAGCCATATAATGTTGATAATGTCCATAAAGCACCTCATTAAGCCTAGTAATTGCATCCCATATGGTACTGACTGTGGGATCATATAGTTTCCAGAGACATCTGCAATTGCTCACATAAACAGGGCATGTTGAGGACAGAATTTCAGTCAGTGGTCCTGATCAGCACAAAATAATCCTTGGCTTTCCAAGCTCAGTAAACAAGTTTGTTCCATGTGGACCAACCTAAGAAACTAAGTGAAACAGGTCAGCCTGGCATAGAAGCCTCAAAGAAACAACAACAAAAATCTTGGTTAGGAGCTGGTGCAGGTATATTTGGTGGGGATGGAAGGAGGAGAAGTAATGCAAATAGGCTCAATACTTCCTATATCCTGATATTTGGTCCATGTATATTGACCCACATTTTCAAAAGTGACTGTTGATTTAGCTTGTCTCATTTGGGGGGTGGGAGGGTAGTAATATGACACTTTAAAAGGACCTGCTTTTTGGAAAATGCTGAACAACCACCCTCTGAAAATCAGGACCCTTTAACATGTTTAAAGTTCAGCATCCTAAAACTGAGCTATCCAAAATCATTTGTCACTTTGGAAAGTTTAGGTCATCATCATCTCTTCTTCCCACCTCCATCAGCCAGGGCAAATTCAGTTTGATCTAAGGCTCTTTAAATTCTTCCCCAGCTAATGCTGACTTAGTCTGTCAGAGATGAACCAATTCCACATTAGATTACTAGAAACCATCCACTATTCTGTTTTGGGGTGCTTCCCCTCCCCCCTCAGGCCTTCAGAATCAGTAGTTCCATGGCTGCAGAGCCTAGAAAGCTTCTTTGAGAAAGCAGTCACAAAGGTATTTTCTCAAGGGACACTGTCAAATGGCTCAAGCCCAGAATCCAAGCTATCTATAAAATCCCTATTTGATCCCCAACCCTCATGTCCCAGTTGAGGGGCAGTTTGCCCCAGAGTTCCAAAATGGTGTTGCAGCCTTGGTACATGGGTTCACAGCACCACTTATGTTTGGTCTGGCTGCCCCTCCAGCTCCAGAGGGGTGTTGGGCCAAAACTGGGTGGAGCTGTGTCTTGCTTTAGCCACTGGAAATGTTGGGAGTTATACTAGTATGATGTGTGTGTGTGGGGGGGTGAATTCTACAGATACGGTAGAACTACTATTGTATGAATTAATTGGGGCTTGAGTGACCCATAAAATTGAAAACTAAATAAAACTGAACATCTCAAGATTATAGGAAGCACAGTGTGTAAGTTAATATATAAATCACTCAGTGGACATACCAAATGATCACAAATATATACAGCCGTGTGCCTGATTATTCTTTGTTTGAGAGAACTGAAACTCTTCTTTGCTGCCAAATCTCTGTCTTTTCAAACCTGTACATCCACTTCAACATTGGCTGAAGTCACATTTGGTGGCATAAGATCAATGTTCATAAGATTGGGGTTCTACTGTACTTAAGTGCTATTGGTCTAATCCTGATTTTACTTACACCAGTGTAATTCCATTGTCTGCAGCTAAGGTTACTTCTGATTTATGCCGCTATAAGCAAGATCAGAAACAAACATTTTAAGTATTTTAAATATATTGTCTTCTCCTGGGAAAACAATTAAATAAAATGGAAGGCCCATATTTTTAAACCTGGTTGTCTGAAGTTAGACACCCACATTTGTATTTAAGCACCTACATAAAAGTGGCCTTATTTTCAGAGGTGATGAGTTCCCACAACACCCACTGAAATCAATTCATTCCTTTTCAGGTACTTAGAAGAACGCACATTCAATCAAGGTCAAGAATGAAGAATACGTCAATCGCTTATTTGTACTCCTATAGGTGAGGTTACACCAGCATTTGCAGTTGCAGACTTTACTGGGAGTTAGGCTCAACATCCCTGAAAATCAGACCACTTTTAATTAGGTACCTAAATATGGAGTTAGATGCCTAACTATAGACGCTTCGATTTGAAAATGTTGGTCACAATTGTCTCTGTTTATCTCCTTCTGGCTCAGGAACAGATTGACATATATTATTCCTGTGTGTTCGGTGACAACACTGATACTGTGGCAGTAAAAACAAAAGAATATATAGAGACAACTATGCTAATTATAGCTGAGTTTAATGTTTATTAGCGCAATTACAGTTTCTGCAATCTGATTCTGATTTGACTACATTGAAAACTGTTGAAAGGTACTGTGAGCATCTCAGCAGTACTTGCTACCTAAAGCATAATCTCTTGGAAAAGAAAGCTACTAGAAAGGTACTTACAAACAGGAGTGACTGGAAGAATTCAAAATAATAAAAAGCTGGCTATGTCCCTTTAAACATATAGTAGAAGTCTGCATTTGCCGCACCATGGTTATGTTTCTCAAAAACATGTTTATGGAAAATGATAAACATGGTCCTTACCTAATATACTAGAGAAGCTGTGAAATGGAATACAAATCTCTTAGGTGAACTTGTATTTGCTTGTGAAGAATGGGACTATTACTATATATCATTATATTTCCATTTTTACTACCTGAACTCCTCTTTTAGTTTAATATAGTCTTTGTTCTCTGTCTAAAATGTTGTATAGGGCAGTTGTATGCTGCTAAACAGCTGCTGAGTTTCACCTCAGAAAGGGCTGTATTTCTATCTACGGTTCAGTGTTTTAAAATGCTTTGGGATCCTCTGGGGTGAAGTGATGTAGATATGTACAGAAGCTATTATTTCAAGGCTGCAACTTTATTTGCCAGGTATTAAGCTGAGACTGAATCTTTACAGCTGAATTGTTAACCTCTGAAAATATGAGTTTAAACTGCAAGTGCTGACCTAACCTTGCCTATAGGACAGCAAATGATACTGCAGTAATAAAGAATTATGTGGCCTTTACCTCCCCTCATAAGGCAAGGCAAGCATTTTATGCTTCATTCTGTGCTTTTGTTCTATTTCTTTAGACCTGATTGTAGGCAAAAGAGTAATTCTAGTGGTTAGTTAAACAGTACTTCAATCCCTTTGTACCCTCCCATGCCCCCGAAAGACGGTCCAGTGGCAAAGGTCCCTCCTATCCTTGTCCTGACTTGTGCAGGATCTCCCTCCAATAGCCTCCTGTCATTCATTCATTGTAAATCAGCAGCAACACAGGAGCTTGAGCAGGAAACCCACAGAATCCACTTTGTGGGGAAAACACAGAGAAACACACAGACATGGAGACCAAAGACAAAAAGGCAGGTAGACAAGCTGAGGAGCTGGAAGATAGCAGGAAAATGACCATTTCTGTGGATTTAAGCAGTGCAATCAGATTTATCTGGTATCTTTGCAAAAAAAATATATATATAGACTTTGCAGCCATTTACACAGCTGCATAACAGCAGTGTATACGGAGCCTGGGGCGTGGTGCTGGAGCAGCAAGAGAGGAAAAGGGAGAACTCATTTAATACAACCTGAAATGTTCACAAACATTCAGTGTTGGGGTTGGGGGCAAAGCAAAAGTGGGGCTCTTCATCCAGGCTACTGGATGGGCTCATACAGTGTTATCTCCTACCAGCTCCAGGGTCAAGAGACAAGGCCAAAGCAAACATGAGCTTTAAAACACGATTGCTAATGGTCTGTCTGCTGATGCATTTTACTTTTTGGGTGGGGAGACCTCAAAAGTTTTGTCTAAGTATCCAACCTCTTCTGGGCTTGTCTGTATTCAGCCTTATAAAGTTCATCCATTATTAGTAGGGGAAAAAATAAGTTGTTTAGCTGGTTTACTAGATTGACTATCGTGATATCTGATTAAAAAACAGAGACTCAGATCTGCCTTTATTTACCCAGATGCAATTCCAATGGGAGTTTTATCCATGTATCAGAGGGGAGAATCTAGCCTTACTCAATGGTTTGATTTTGAGTTTTTTATTTTTTATAATGCAAAATAAAATACATTTCAAAACAAAAAGTCATTTTGAAAACAAAGGGTTGAAATGTTCTGTTCTGAAAATGTCAAAATGGAACATTATTGAAAAACTATCATTTTTTGGAGGGAGGGTTTTTTTCTAAATTAAATTTTGTAAAAATTGAGACAAAATTGAAATCCTCTGGAAAGTTTCAATTCTGAAATTGCAGAATTTCCTGCAAAATGGAAATTCCAATTCCTGCACAGCTCTGCTCTCAGTGTGTAATATACATGATGTATGTGTGTTTTATATGTAGTTGTCTGAAGTTTCTTTTTAAGTTACTTATTTTTCTAATCCAGTAAAATAAACACAATGAACAGGCTGGCACTTATCCATATTGTATTATTCTTTTAATAAAAATGTAAGGTTTTCCCTTCAAGTAATGCATAATGCTTCATAACTAATTCCAACAGCGCAGCGATTCAGATCTGAAAATAAAGTAGTCAAGGACACAAATATGTTCACAGTTAAGGTGACTCCCCATCATCTTTCTTCCAGGCTATTGATATTCATAATGACATTTCTAAATTGAAGTGTGTGTGTGTGTTAAACCATAATTTAACAAAGCATCAGAAATAGAATCACATTTCATGTATTCTTTAATTCATAGTTAAAATATTTCTACTCCACTTCTATATGCACAGGGCTAAGTTTTCTAAAACTTGTGCAGACAAATCCACGTACCATACTATATGTGCATGCATACTGGGGCACAAATGTGACACAGCATAATATTTCCAAAGGCACCATGTGTGTGCATTGAAGGCTGTATTTATGCAAAAAGGCCAAGTTTAGGGTATAGCCTAGTGTATAAACATGATCCTGTCTTCAGATTACGAGGCACATGTAAATGTGCGCTCCAATCAGTCTTCTTTGGCTGTTGAGTCAGACATTGTAATTTTAAAAGAGTTAGATGCCTTGACTGCTCGCAACCCAGACAGCCCTGGGGAAAGTGAAGAAGGTTGTCCCCAAATAGGCACAGACCTAGAATGGTGCAAAGCACCCTGGCACACTGAAAACTTCTCAAAATTCATACTCCTAAAATCCACATGTGCCAGCATCTTGGGTGCATTCTGTGAGGTCTAATTTTCAGAAATGCCTCTGTGACTCCATAGGTCTGCACAAATAGATGCTATTTGGGAGGCACAGAAAAGTGTGTGGGTTACAGACACTACCAAGTACTGACCCTTTGAAATATTGGATTGTAAATGCAAAATAACTCCAATTTTACTCAGTTTTAGATCAGATTTTCTTTTCTAAATGAGGGCCCAATCCAATGCACAGTAAAGTCAATGGGAGTCTTTCAATGAGCGTTGGATCAAATTTCTAATGTCTATCTCCTTTATAAACAGATTATACTTTCAAGATGATTGAAGGCTTTTGACCCATAGATGTTTATCATTCTCTGGCTTTTCTTGAATGCTAGATGAAAAGCCCGTTAGAATAGTGCACCAATAAAAGCTGTTATGAGAAACTACCAATGACCATGTTTAACTGCAGACATTTGTACAATAGGTTATTGACTAAACTTAAATGACTAATTTGTGACACAAAACCTTGGATGCCAGGAGCAAAATGTCAGGTTTAGTTCTAAGCTATGCACTGAATTTTAGAAAATTGATGCACAGATAATTTTCCTTGACTGTGGTATAGTGTTTAAACCCCATCAGTCTAGAATAGAATATTTGGGATCATTTTATAGACTCTAAAGATTTTGGTTTCCTCCAGATAATATGAAGCAATTGAGTAACCTTTATAACTGTGTCATGGTCTCACCTCAGCTTCCTAGGGCAGGATGCAGCAATGCACCGGGATCTCCAGTAGGGGAAAGCAAATGCTTGGTAAACCCCATCACAACTTGATTTAGCTAACTACCAACAACCCCCTCTCCCCCCCACACACAGACACACACTATTCTCTCTCTTCCCCTACCCCACCCCCCCCAATAAATAAATAAAAATAAACCATCTTTTCCAAAAGGCAAACAGGCATAAACTATTAAACTGTTTATTTTTAGCAGATCAAAATTTAAAAGGCTGCATAAGCACCACCTCCAATATATATATTTATATACTCATTTTATAAAAATAAGGAAATCTGGCATAGTCTAAAGAGATGTGGGGTGAAGCCCTGGTTTTATAAAAGTCAGTGGCAAAACTCTCTTTGACTTCAAAGGGGCAAGAATTCACCTCTGAGCTAGCAGTCTTGTTATTGGTTTTAGTATCTTTATCCTTATTAGGTCCAATCCTGGGTCCTGATTATCTTTCAGTTGCACATGTAACTCCCATTGACTTTGGCAGTAGCTTCCGCTATGCATTTGATGAATTTGGGCTCCAGGTTTGGACTAAAATACGCAAAATAAAGTGTTGAAGGTAAATATTTGTATCTGTTTTATATTCTGAAACAGACAGAGAGAGATAATGAGAAATCTAGCAGCAATCCTGGATCCACTCAGAAACCTGATAATAACTGTTCATACTGAGCAGGTAATATTATTCCCCTCTCCCTTCCACCCTACAACCTATGATAAAGAAAACAAATTCTGGATAACAAATATCCAGAGTTCTAATAATAAATATTAAAAATTTAAAAAGCTTTGGAAAGGAGCTAGACCCTCAAGCTTTGAGGCATAAGTCAACCTTGAACTATTAGGAGTTTGGAGGAAACGTTCCCCAGGGAGAAATTATCGCATAAGATTTTTCCCATGAAGCAGCTGTTGCTGGTCACTGTCAGAGACAAGACACTAGATTATATGCACCACTGGTGGGATGCTAGATGGCAATTCCTATGTTCTAAACTTGCACCTGAATCAGTGCAATTAAATGTGCAATGCAGGTTAAGTTATGCTCAGCTAGCAGGAACTGTAGTCTTTTCACACAGTGCACTTCTACTCTTACAGGCTATATGTGTGTGCTAAAGTATTAAATCTAAATATTGCTGCTGTTAGCTGCAGTACTAAAAGGACAACACTTCACTCTTCTGATAAATGTGTGTGTGTGTGTGTGTGTGTACACAAAACAGTATACAGTGTGCTGTGAGGGGTTTTATTGGCTTAGATTTGTCAAGCTCATATTACTTGTAAGTGGCTATGATGTAAAAGCTATGCAGGTCATCCCAAATGAATGCCAATAAAATCTTAATATTAAGCCACACCAGCACTCAATATAAAGAAAATGAAACTGACCAATTTATTTTCAGTAGCCAAACTGAGTCAACTGTACAAACTGAACAAAGAGTGAAAAGGAAATGAGATTTTTTAAATTCTTTCAATTTTACAGACCTAAGGAGGGTTAGGTGACTAGAATAATAAATGAGATAACTCGGTTCTGAGAATCGATCCTGTGTGGAATATTTTAATGTTTCATCTCATCAGTCATTGCATTCGGTCACTGTTCCTCTCTGGGAGGTTTGTTGTCCTGCCAGTATCTATATATTATCAGCTTTGTTAATAGCAGAGCTAATGTCATCCAGAGTTCCCCTAACATAGCTTTTCCATACATAATCAGGTTCAATTCTGGCTTTCTAATGGTATGAGGCATTCATTTCATGCTCCAATGGCTAGGGAGAGACTGGACCTTAAATTTTACACTGGTCCAGGACTGAATATTGCCAATCTCAGTCTTCGAGTCAGTGTCATTTTGATTGCAAAATCCATATTTGGGGGAAAGAAGAAAATATCCTCAGGCAGGATGTTTTATTTCTGAGGGTTTTTTTTCCCTGCAGGAGAAGGCGGTTTTTGATTTTAAAATGGCAGCTCTTTGCTCAGAGGTTTGGAATGTTAGAAGCAATCCTGGCAACGCAACTCCCATTGAAACCAATGGGAAGTGTTCAGTGGGAGTTGGATCAGGTCCCTGGTGTATTTCCTACAGAGGAAAAAGGGCCAGAAATGGAGGTGCACTGCTTGCCAAGAATGTGGGAAAGTTCTCGGAAAAGATGTATGCCATACAGTTCCCAGAAAGACTTGCAGCTCTCTCAGAATGTCATCAGCAATGGGCAGTGTTATTTTCTAAGTATGGGGAAGATTACGTTACTATTTTCTAGACCAATTAGGGCCTGGACCTTTTCCCACTAAAGTCAACAGCAAACTCCTGCTGACTTCAACAGGAAGATTGGGTCTGTGGTCAGTCTTTTTTTTTTTTTAATACCTGGCAAGGAATATAGAAAATTAGGATGCCTATTCACTAGATCAGTCAGATGAAAATTAGATCTAGAATATAGCACTGCCATAGTTACTGTGGCAAGTTCACTCTGGTCTATCAGCCTATTTAAAAAAAAAAGTATCACTTCAGATAATTGGTTTCTTGAAGCCAGATCCTTTGCTCACATAAAGATGTCCTAAAACCAGTATAAATGGCCACAGGAGGATCACCACAGAATAGGGAGATCCTGAACTCACATAGAGCCTTCACAGGAACATAGGAACACTTGAACAGACCTGTGGTGTATTTAATCCAGTATTTTGTCTCTGACAGAATCCAGCACCAGATGTTTCAGAAGAAGGTGCAGGAAATTTCACATTAGGCAGATATGGGATGATTTGCCTCCACATTAGGTATCCTCCTAATCCCTAATAATTAGAGACTGACTTAAACCCTGAAGCATGAAGTTTAATATCTCTTCCAAAATATGTCAGCATTAACTGTTGTAACTCTGGATATTCTTGTTCTACATATAAATGTCTAATTCCACTTTGAAACTTGCTAAATTTTGGCTTCGGGGACTTTCTCTGGCAGTGAGTTCCACAGTTTAATTACATGTTGCATGAGAAAATATTTCCTTGTATTGGTTTTGAATTTGCCACCTTTACTTTTCATTGAGTGTCCCCTTGTATTTGCATTATGAGATAGGGAGAACAGAAGCTCCTGATCATTCTTCTCTAGACATTCATAATTTTATATCTTTTTTATTGTGGTCCCTCGTATTTTTTTTCCATGTCACCAGTCACTTTTGCCACTCTTCTCTGAACCCTCTCTAATTCTGTACTTTTTTGAGATCGGTGACCAGTACTGCACACAGTATTCAAAGTGAGGCTGCATCATTGATTTATATAATGTCATTATTATAATCTCCATTGCAATCCCTATACACTCTTATATCACAGTGACCTTGAGACCAGTGTAGACGGCATGGCCTGGGGGAAAAAACATGTGGCTGGGGCATCCTTGTGCCCTAACAGTGCCCAGCTGCTCTAGGTGCTCTAGATCAGGTGCTCTAACCAGATGGGTGTAAAATGGCCCCAGGACCAGTGCTTAATTTGTGCCAGGGCTTGCCAGGGCTAAGCCCTGGCACCTCTAGGTTTGGCAGTCCATAGCCCCGGCACCTCTAGGCCCTTGCTGCATCAGTTATGAAATAAAATAATTGCTTGAACCCATGACAAATTAAGCACTAGCCAGGACTGTCTTCGCAGTGCAGGTGGAGTTAGAAAGGTTCATTAAAGCCACCTTTGCACCCCTTCCTGCCTCCTCTGCAAATACTGTTAAAGGCCCCCCATTCCTTAGACAACAGAGTATTGCAGGAGATCAGCACTACAGCATGAAATGGAGCAACGGTGAAGTGGGAAGTAAATCAGAAATTTCAAAATTCCATCCAGTCCTTATATCTTTTGATAAGAGCTGAGATCTCATAGTTGGAATAAAAACTTTTTTTTCTGTGCCATATCACTTCCAGTTTCTAAAAACCTATTAAATTTCTAGTCATTTTGCCCATTTCCTCAAGTGAGGCTTTTATTCATTTAGAACAGTGTTTCCCAAACTTGGGATGCCGCTTGTTTAGGCAGACTAGGCCGGTTAGTTTACCTGCCGCTGATCGTGCTCCCACTGGCCACAGTTCGCTGCTCCAGGCCAATGGGAGCTGCTGGAAGTGGCATAGGCCGAGAGACGTACTGGCTGCTGCTTCCAGCATCTCCCATTGGCTTGGAGCAGTGAACCGTGGCCAGTGGGAGCCGCAATCAGCTGGACCTACGGACGAGGCAGGTAAACAAACCGGCCCAGCCTGGCCCGCCAGGGGCTTTTCCTAAACAAGTGGCGTCCCAAGTTTGGGAAACACTGATTTAGAAGGAGCTATCAAGGAACAGCAAGAAGTAGGGAACAAGGGAGATCTGAAAATATTGAGATTTTCTCTGCACAGTAATCTGTAAGGCTCTGACCCAGCCAAAAATCCGCTATGTTTAATCTTGGGCATGCCAGAAGAAGCTCCATATAAACTGTGCAGACATAAGAACATAAGAACGGCTGTACTGGGTCAGACCAAAGGTCCATCTAGCCCAGTATCCTGTCTACCGACAGTGGCCAATGCCAGGTGCCCCAGAGGGAGTGGACCTAACAGGCAATGATCAAGTGATCTCTCTCCTGCCATCCATCTCCATCCTCTGACAAACAGAGGCTAGGGACACCATTCCTTACCCATCCTGGCTAATAGCCATTAATGGACTTAACCACCATGAATTTATCCAGTTCTTTTTTAAACGCTGTTATAGTCCTAGCCTTCACAACCTCCTCAGGTAAGGAGTTCCACAAGTTGACTGTGCGCTGCGTGAAGAAGAACTTCCTTGTATTTGTTTTAAACCTGCTGCCTATTAAGACAAGAAGATGGAAGGATTTCTGTGCTGAAAAGGTCCCTAATAGCCTATTACATTCTAATGTATTAGAATATTTTCCATTGCTCTATGTAGAGTGACCAGATGTCCCAGTTTTAGAGGGACAGTCCCAATATTCAGGGCTTTGTCTTATATGGGTACCTATTACCCCCACCCCCATCCCTCATCACCTGTCCTGATTTTTCACACTTGCTGTCTGGTCACCCTAGTTGTATGCAGTGTTGTTGTAACCATGTTGGTCCCAGGATATTAGAGAGACAAAGTGGGTGAGGTAATACCTTCAGCTTCAGAAGTTGGTCCAATAAAAGATATTACCTCATCCACCTTCTTTCTAAAATATTTATTATTCAATAATATTTTCCAAAGACAAGGGTGAATTTTGTCTTGCAATGAGAGGCAGGAGGCTGGGAGTCAAACCATGCCATTAGTTTTAAGGAGAACTCCCCACTGATGTCATGCTGTGGCCCCTGGATTCTATTTCCATCTTTGTCATTGACTGAAGGCTCGAGTACACAGTCAGCAATATGCCCTGCAGGTGTGTGTTTTGTACAGCATACTAACATGTTGCACATTAATTGTTCCGTGTAGACCCTGTTGGCGTGCATTGAAGGTTCTTTAGTGTTCTTTAACATAGTCCTGTTTCAAACAGTATTACATTAAAATACACTAAGGAATCCTTAGTGTGCACCAGCAGGATCTAGACAGACCAATTAATGTGCAATACGTTAATACACTGTAGAAATCACATTCCCATAGAGCACGTTACTGCTTGATGTAGACAAAACCCTAATGTGCGATTCAACCATATTGTTACTCAGGGTTGTTTTTTTCCAAAAATGTATGTAATATTTAACTATTCAAGAAGTGTATTGTGAGGCTTTGTAAATTTCTATAAATATTTTGAGATCCTCAAAGTGCTATGTGACTAGAAATGTATTAATAGTAATGTCTTGTAGTGGATGAAAATTATTCATATAAATGTTAACTTCTCCTTGCTGTTCCCAAAGTTCAATACTCATTCAATAAAGGTATCCATTTTAGAGAAAATAATGAGGAGTCCTTGTGGCACCTTAGAGACTAACAAATTTATTTGGGCATAAGCTTTTTAGAGAAGAAATCTTTGTCATTTCCAGAGGCTCATGTTTGCTTTAAATATTTTTCTTGCTATAATTCACACAAATATTCTTTTCCTGTTTCTTCTTTTGGAGCATTCACAGGTGGCACAGTGCTATAGTCTTAGATACTTATAGACTGGTAAATGTGTAAATGCTAGCTATCTAGTGTGTACATGTATTCTTTATTTGCTGAAAAAAATCATGTTAATATGAATGTATTAATCCAGAAGGGATATTCTGATGCAAACTCCAAAAATAGACAATATTAAGGATGATTGTTGGTAGCAATTTGTGTGTGAAATGTCACTTGCGGTTGTAGAGTCTTGTATATAAATACCCCCAGGGCATATAAAAGGAACATACTCAAGAGTAAGTGGCATTTGGACAGCACTAAGAATATAATCAGAATTCTTCAGAAGAAGCAAATACTTTATTTCTGAGAATCTTCCTTTGCAAAAGTGCATTCATGGATATTTTAACCCTACCATCTTATGTAATTAAAGAATTGAAAATTAGGGGAGAAAAACAGCTGGGCTATAAGCTTACTCATTGTATCATTATTAACCAGCAAACACTACCTTTTTTTCCTTTAAAATAATAATAATAAATTGTTATTTGGAATTTCAGGAAAATGGAGAAGGGGAGGAGGGCAGCAGAGGGGTTGGCTGGTCTCTTTGTTATATAAAATTGATATTGCAAAGGTTTCCTATTTCAGGGCTTGTCTACATGGGAAAATTGATCAGTAGGGCTATAGTAGAATAAGCTTTTGAAGTAATTAATCCAGAATAGCATGTCCATATGGGGAGTTATTCTGGAATAGTGATAGTGGTATAGTTTATTGTGCTTTACTCTGCTGGTCAATTTCCACATGTAGACAAGAGCTGAGCTAGGAAAGCTTCCTTATGTAAAATCAGATTATACAGCAAACAATCTGGCCAACTGCTCTCACCTGCCTCACCCCCATGCAATTTCATAGAATGAGGTCTTCCCCTCTTCTTAGAAATTTCTTAGTAGCTGAATTAGAATATGCTGAATTGGTGAAATATTCTGAATCTGAAACATTTCCTTTTTATTCTTAATTTAGAAACTACAAGAATAGCAGCCTGAATGGAAAGCCCATTCAGAAATAATAGTATCTTGATTACAAGTACTTAAGATCCTATTTGCATGCAGGTTCTTCAGAGAACCTACCAAACATAGGAAAGCATAAAATGTATTACTTTTGGAGCACTGTCTCATCGTGGCAATATCAAGGTCACAATGAAATAGTAATGCACATCTGCTGTATCTATTCTGTGGCTTTTTAAACCTTTGTTAACCTTTATTGTTTTTGTTTATGTATCATACCTCACCAATCCTGGGTATGTTCAAACCAGTAAGGAATGATGAGGGGGGGCATGCTTATTTATGTGGAGTTACTTGTGAGCAGAAACCTCCTTTAAATGATCTCATCCACCCCACACAAATGTATTTGGTGCCCTCTCCCTGCTACTTAAGTTGTGGTAGATCCATGATAGGGGTAAGTGTTGCCATAAAACAAATAATAGCAACAACAGGGAATTAGGACATCATGAGTTCTAGACCCATTTCTGCTAATTATGTTCCCTTCACAATCATTATTAAGCAATTAAGTTACAGCTGTTGAGAAAAGAGCTCTGACCTCTTCTCTTCACTGTAGCATTAACTCAGTTGAGCAGTCCCATGATTAGCCTACACCAGCTATGAGCAGCCATGCTGCAAAGGTGCAGCTAGCAACTGGTGCTATGTGAGTTCTTAGGAGCACATCCCATGGTTTTTTGTACGAAGTAAACTAAGTCATTCTAGAACTCTTCCCAAGTGTATTGTGAAAAAACTTGCTTGTCCTTCTGGGCACAAAGGGGAAATTGTGGGAAGGCACTAGAGGACTATCAGCACTCTAATGATGTAGCCTATATCTGAACTGCAAATCAGGTAGGTCACCAGACCAAGTGAAAGCCTCATTTGGGCTTTAATGCACACCCTCAGCCATGCCAGCTAGCCCAGGTTGAAAGAACCACCAAACTCAGGTCAGAGGAGTTTGTGTGAGTCTGGGAGGGTGGTGAGGAGAAAAACCTGAGTGAGAGCCCAAGTTAACTCTGCACTGAAGACCTAGTCACTTCCTCTTAGAAAGAATCTTTCATGTATTTGTCCTTGGCTATGCTACCTGTAAAATGGAGCTCCTTGTTTACAGGTAACTCAGTTCCTGTGTGTTATGCATCCTCTTTTAGTAGCTTGTTTACACAAGATAATAGCTGCCAGCTACTGTAGTTAATCCAGTAGTTGCAGTGGTAACACTGGTGAAGATTTAGCATTCAAATCTTGATGATGGAAGGGGGAAGGGATATTAAAGTTGTGTATAGTATCATTTGTTTTACATGTTTTTTTTAAAGTGCTGAGGCAATTTCCCACTAAAAACCTTTTCTCTAATGCTGCAACTTCCCCCTGCTGACCTGGTGGGAACTGTTAATTATCCCATTAAACTCCTGTCTCTTCTCCTTGAATGAGTTAGTTCCACTTTGGTGTTGTCAGAAAGGGACAGTATTTCTTGGGCTGCACACTCCATTCATTCTCTTCCTTCCCTGGGCCCTGACCCTCTGTGGAGTCCACTATAGCATGCATACAGCCTCCTTTGACATCAGGACCCAATGCTTGACTGCAGTGTATACATGGTAGTCAGGCTGAAGGAAATCTCAGCCTCTGATACTAAAGAAGGGGGAAGGAGTTCATCAGCCATTAAAGACTCCTGCTGAAGGCAGTCACTCCACACCAAGCATATGCAGATATGCAGCCCTCATGGGCAGAGCGGTTCTTGCAGATCCCACACTGCAAGTGTTGCTGGTCTCAAGGTCTAGCCCCTTGCATTTTGGTCCCAGCTATTCTCTGCCTTTGCTATTTAGAGTCTGTGCAGGTTTCAGATGAAATAAGCATTCTTAATACCTGTTCTCAAATTCTCTTTTGTCAGCAAAGTGTGCACGATGTTTCTCTGCGTCTATACCATATATCTAGAGAAAGAATACATGATGGATTATTGTGCACTGGCATTTATCTTCACAACAGTGAGAAGGATAACTCTTGAGCAGTGTTCAGTAGCCAGGAAGATAAATATCACAGCAGAGCACGGTATCGTGTATAAAATATATTCTGCACTTTTTTTTTTTTTTTTTAAATCTCATAATGAAATGGAATCTAAAGAACCATTTTCTTGGTGAGCTTCCAAGTGCCCGTTACCACAAAAGGTAATTTCAAATTGCTTTAAGCCTTCAGAAACAGAGATGGTTTCACTCAAGATGGTTTGGATATTAATTAAAAACAAAAATTGCAGAAGGACCCACCCAGGCCCTTCAGAGTAATGACATAGGGAAGTTTTTTTTTCTTTCTAAACATAACTTCCAGAGCTTTCTGAGAGGCATCGGCATTTTACTGGCTAACTTCCACAATGGGGAAAATGTGGGGGAGGAAAAAATAGAACCTATATTTGTGTGGGTATGCAAGGGGAAAAGGGTAATTTTTCATTTGGTCAATACATGACTTCTTTTAGTAAGAAATTTCTTACTTAGCTGCTCATAGTAAGAAGGTAAAAATGTAAAGTTAACCATAATCACTGAGCAATACCTCTCGACATAACTTCTAGCTGCCTGCTGTGGTCAGATTTTTGGCTGTGTGTGTGTTCTTTCAGCGTGCTGTCCCAACTCTGCACAGATAGCAGACTTTGATTGAACTGCCCAATAACCACAAACTCGTCTCATAGCGAAGGAACTTGGTCAGGTTTATTGTCAATGAAGCACAGTATTGGTGCCTTATACTTGCTACAAGTACACTCAGTGCATGTATACCCGTGACAATGGATGCAGCTCAGTTTGTGGTGGGACTTTCCACTATGTCCTCGGCTGGCCAAAGACACTCCCTCTGAGATAACCTCTTCATACACCAATATAAACAAATTTATGTATTGCTCCTATGACGTATCTATGTGCCACCCTTGCCTTGTACCCGTTGGTCTAATCAAAGTATCTCTATCCATCATGCTGTCATCCTGACCTTATCTTTAAGATGGGTCAGCGTGTTCCTATTATCTTTATTCAGATGTGCTGGTATCAGAGTGTTCTGGTACCACCTTTTGGAATGTGTTTGCCTGTATAATCTTGTATCTAGCACTGCTTAAGAATATGTGTTTCTGCAATATAAGCCCTGTTCTTGCCAGATTCTGTGGGCAGAGCCTGCCTCTTGCTCACAACTTTACTTTACAGCAGCAAAGCTTTGACCCCTACTTTAGCTTAGGCCTCATACCAGGCCTTTGATACAAGGCCTTATGTCTCAGGCCCTCTTTCTACTACACCTGCCATATCTATAACTGATGGTGACATCACTGTCATTATTTGGGAGGAATGAATGGTTTTGTGATTATAATACAGGAGGGTGTCTCAGGAGTTTGAAGTTCAATCCTAGGCTCTGCCACAGACTCTCTTTGTGACCTTTGGCAAGTCCTTTTTAATTTATCTGGGCCTCAGATCCCCACCTGTAAAATAGGAGTAGTAGAACTTCGCTATTTCATGTGGCAGTTGTGAGAATGAATACAATAAAGAGGGTGAGGTGCTCAAATACTACACTAGTGAAGCCCATACAAGTACCTTAGATAAATATACCAGTAGAAAGTATGAATTACTCAAACAAGGCACTTTTCCCTACATACCAGGTCATGCATTTTCTCTCATGAACAGTTTGGTTGGTGCTGCAGATTACTGCTGCTGTTGTCAGGGTACCTGCTAGCAATTTTTGAAGCTAGGAAGTGGAGGCTGCCTAGACACCCAGAGCTGATGTAATTAGTGGATCATAGCCCAGACTGAAACTAGGGCCTAGTCCAGTTGAAATCCTTACTTAAGTAAGTGTCATTGATTCAAGAGAGCTATTAGAGTGAGCTAAGGTCTCTTTGTTGTAATGTATAATAATACCTAGCTCTCACAGAGTGCACTTTGTCAGTACATCTCAAAGCACTTTAGAGAGGATTTTACAGATGTGGAAACTGAGGTACAGAAAGAGGAAATGTCTTACCCAGTGTCACTGAGAGGCTGAGCCAGATCTCCTCAGTCCCACTCTAGTGCTCTATCCACTAGGCAGCACTGCCTTCCCTAATATACTTTAGACTGGTAATAAACTGCTTCTTTTAATCAAACATCATGAGTCACGACAAACTACAAGACTTGAGTGATTTGAACACGTCCTCACACACACCAAAAAAAAAAAAAAAAGTCCATTCTTGGTAAATGTATCATTTGATTATGGTTTAATAATTTGCTAGTACTGTGACAAACCAAACGTTGAAAGTTTATTTTACAGGAAACACTATCATAAACACTAGTCATTCTCTTAATCATAAATCAATTTTAAAAAATCTTGAGGGAGATGTGGGTGGCTAGCTATTGTAAATGTTGGAATTTATTCAGTCCAAAAAAATGCTGCGTTGGGACAAAAATACTATATGAACCATTTGTTTAGTTAGATTAGTGTTCTGTGTCCAATAAAACATATGCATGGTCAGTCCCTGCATAACTGGTGCATACTGAATTCTCATTGCAGTCACTTGATTTTAGCCAACAGGTGATTGAAGTGCATTGCTCTGCACAGATGAGTATTGTCTTTGTCAGTCTTCCCGTGTTCTCTTCTGCACAATAGCCTTTGACAAAGGTTTAGTCTGCAATCTGTGAGCTGAAATTGGCCCTCTCCATTCTCTGCACTGGTATTTTTTGTGTCTTTTTTGTAACAGTAAGGCACTTCTTAGAGTGGATTTTTTTCCCCCAGCTTGGCGTTGGGAGTAGCATATGTATTTTTAACTTGCAACTATAAAAAGATGTAAGACTTAAAAATTTAGCTGAGGTGCAGTGAAAAGAAGGATCCCTCATAAAATCCTCGTTGAGAGCTTGATCCAGCCCTTTGATATGAGTGTAAGTAAACTTAAACAAAAACAGAGATGCTCTTACAGATTTGATCCTAAAGCAAAACATAGCAGGTTTGAATAACTGCCTGGCAATACTCCCATCCCCGAGACTAGATGAAGCAGACCACTTCTCCTTCCTCAGCTCACACAAGAGCATTTCTGCTGGAATGAAAAATGTATGGCCTATTTTTGTTTTTGATGGAGTCAACGTTTGTGAATTTTACATTGTTTAATGTCATAGAATCATAGAATTTAAGATCAGAAGGGACCATTATGATCATCTAGTCTGACCTCCCGCAAAATGCAGGCCACAAAAGCTGACCCACCCACTCCTGAAATAATTCTCTCCCTTGACTCAGCTGTTGAAGTCCCCAAATCCTGATTTAAAGACTTCAAGTAGCAGATAATCCTCCAGCAAGCGACCCCCGCCCCATGCTGCGGAGGAAGGAGAAAAACCTCCAGGGCCACTGCCAATCTACCCTGGAGGAAAATTCCTTCCCGACCCCAAATATGGCGATCAGCTGAACCCCGAGCATGCAGGCAAGACTCTCCAGCCTGCCACTCGGGAAAAAGACTTTCAATATCCCAACAATGACCCTCGGTACTAATTACCAGTGGCGGCACGTTATTGACCTATTGACTAAATCGCATTATCCTATCAAACCATTCCCTCCATAAACTTATCAAGCTTAATCTTAAAGCCAGAGAGGTCCTTCGCCCCCACTGTTTCCCTCGGTAGACTGTTCCAGAATTTCACTCCCCTGATGGTTAGAAACCTTCGTCTAATTTCAAGCCTAAACTTCCCGACTGCCAATTTATATCCATTTGTGGATTTTGGGATGTCACTAACAGACTGACCTATAAAAAGGAAATATTAATTCTTGTTGAGTACCCTTCACTCTTAGAATGCCCATGGTGACTGTTCTAATAGCAGGAACTACTGTGTGAGGTACATTGTTCTCCAGGGGCCATGACCCCCTATTCATGCTTGTGTGCAAAAATCTAAGCCTTCAAGAGAGTATTTGATGACTCTTTTTTTTTTTATGATGATTTTTCACCTGTTAAGTTGGATTCATGGGTCTCTTAGTTTGTGAAATCTGATGGTGTGGCCCTTTAATATAGTTCACCCTGCCCCCAGCCCCCTTATATTTCTTATTTCTAAATACATTTCATGTTAGGTATTTTGCAGCTGCTCTACTTGTTTGGCTTCATTCATGTTTCAGTGCTCTTGTGTCATCCTCAAGGTTTATAAAGAAAAGATTAATTCTAAAACTGATTAAAATGTTCACTGGTCAAGCAAGACAAAGAAATCTGATCCATTGCCTGTCGTCATGCTACAGTACCTGGGTATATAGACATTCTTCAGAGGTAGGATAGTCTGTCAAGTAGAAGAAAAATACACACTTTAAAAATTGCCATAGTATGTGATTCTTTAGTTAATGTACTTCTCCCCTGTGGTACTTTGAGAACTGTCCAAAACAAGGTGCTCCTTTTTAATGTGAATGTCTTATAAATCCAATATTTCTGTAAGACTTTTTAAAAAATTCATGTCCCATCTGACAGAATCTCAACTTTCAGATGTGAGTAAAGTCTGACATCTCCCAGGTCATCACTGATATAAATATTCATTCATTTTTTACTGACATTACTTTTGAGGTAATACTGTGCAACTATTGGATTTTCTATTTGGGGATTTCAAGGTGCTTTATAAATATTATTAAATTTATCCTGTGTAACACTTCTGAAGAAACTATTATCCCCATTTTACTGATTGAGAAACTGAGGCACAGAGAGACAAATTTTGATATGTTTTCTCAAGAAACTCTTTGAAATCCTTTGAAACAGGAGTAGATTAAAGCACACTAGGGAACTTGTAATGCATGCCAGCAGGGGCCACATGGACACTTAAGGTTCATATACACAGCAATTAAAAAACAGTAGCTGGCCTGTGCCCGCCAGCTCAGGGGCTTTTTTAATTGTGGTGTAGAGTCCAAGTCAGCTGGCACAGACCAGTCACGAGTGTCTAATTGCAGAATAAACCTACTCTCAATGTGCAACAGGCTAGTGTGAGGTACACTTTTACTGCAGCTGGTCACGAACTAAATGTTACTCTGCGTCAGTCCATTGCAACCAATCAGCTTTCTCGAGGCAGCTACAACTCAATGTGCGTAAAAGGTGGCAGACTGACTTGCCCAATTCTGATTGCCAGAGCAAAGAGCATAATCCAGATCTTCTTCCTTTCAGCCTTTTGCTTTACCCATCAGAGCATGTGTCCTCTCTCCTCATCTCGTATGCCTCTGTGAGGATTCACTTCTTGTTACCTATAGGACACTATATTAAGAGAATGTAACATTTATACAGTTAAGCATTCAAAAGTCACAAATTGCATGTGCTGCCTTCACTTTGTCAAACTTAACTCTGCTGCCTTGTTTATTCATTACAAAACACTTTAGTTACATGAGCCCAGGCCTTTTCTCAAATAACGCACTATACTGTCAGCCAGTTTTCTACTGCCTTTAAAATACACATGGAACGCTGCATAATATTATATCATGTCTGCATTCTTATACTGTTTTCATTCTCATGGTGCTCCCGTACATCTTTATTGATATACTTGCCTCTCTAATATATGTATTTTCATTAATTTTGTGACAATCCAGCTACTGTGCGCTACATTTTCTTGTCAGCTAGAAGCATAGCTAGTGTTAGGTGCAAGTCAGGAGTTGAGGCAGTTAACTGTGAAGCTGTAGCAGCTTAACTGTACACACACAGCCAGTCATCTGAATGTGTGCAGAAAACCAGACTCAAAGGCTCACAAATACAAAGTAAATCATGAGCCACAAGTTAGTGAATACACTTTCCAGTTACTTTACCATCTCCTGTACGATGGGTTTTTGATGCAGCTCCTTAGTGGGGCAGGGGACTTGGGCTAGAAGCTTCAGGGAGCAAAAGGATGCACAGGAAAATTTGAGGTCCAACAAGAGGCAGTCTCTTAGTGCTTCCTGACAAATATCTTTTATTTTTGTTTGTTTTTGTTTGTGGGTGGGGGGAGAAGTGCATAATATTTTGGGACCCAAAAGTGCTCATTGGATTGAGCCAATATGACTAAAATAAAAAATTTAGAATGAAAGTGCCTTTGCCTTTAACACATCTGCATCCTTAGCATAGGGCCTTAGACTGCCAATTACAGTCAGGACAAGCATATAATAAAAATAAACAATAAAACTACTACTTATATCACAGTCTTTATTAGTAGAGCTCAAGTACTTTTCAAAGGAGGTCGGTATCATTATCCCCATTTTACAGATGGGGAAACTGAGGCACATCAAGGGGAAAGTGACTTGACCAAAATCACACAACAGACCAGTGGCAGCGCCAGGAATACAACCCGAGTCTCCCAAATTCTAGCATAGTAATTAATCTACTAGGTCATGCTCCCTTAATGTGACCTCCATGACATCATGAAATTTTACCATTCCACCCTGAAACGGGAGCAATTTGCCATTTTTGTGGGGGGCAAACCATCAAATGTGCTCACAATAAGGGTGTTTGCAAGAACTGCAAATACACCTGTTGACACCATATTTTCTATGGGCATATAGTTGCACAACCCACCCCACACACACCCCTCTGTCATGTTTGTATGCAAATAGGTAGTCCGAGTTCAGTGATTTGTACATGCAAATAACAGTTTTGCACATGGAAATGTGCAGGTCTGCACATATGTTGTTGTACATCAACTCGTTATGTCCAAATTTGAAAATGTGGCCCTAGCTGGCTAACAGTGGTTCAGTGTGAGATTAGTCCTTCCATGCGTGCCTGACAGGGTGAGCTAATGGCATAAATACAAGCTAAGAGATGCTATAGCTCATCCAAAGATTATGGGTTTGATTACTGAGTAAAATTCTATAGGTTGTGTCATTCAGGAGGTCAGACTAGATGATCAGAATGGTCCCATCTGGCCTTAAAATCCAGGGGTGGCAGAACCCAGGGGAGCAGGAAATGTTTGCTAGTATCCTTGCAATGGGAATACTGTGGGGTGGGTCTGTGTTTACACACTTGCATGTGTCACAAACCATTTCAATCAGGCTACTCCAGTTAGGCTCTTGCAGCTTCTGGAGGCTGAGGGGAGAGCTGGACCCAGAAAGTCTGGAGCAGCTGTTGCGGCATCCAGGATAAAGCTAGGGAGCAGGTAGGAACCCAGGTGATTGGGCCTGGGCTAGAAACAGCTACCTATGCCCAACTTCCCCCCCCTCTGCCCCAGACTCTCCCTGTACCGCCATTCCCTGCAAGCTTCCACTGCCTCTGTTAAAAATCTATGAAAAACCATAAACTAAACAAAGCTAATTTTCCATTGTGCCCTACTCTTGCAGGTCGGTCACTTCAGTGAGCAGCACTTATCTTTACAACAACAACAACAACAACAACCAGTAATGGTGAAATGAGGGGGAGGGATAGCTCAGTGGTTTGAGCATTGGCCTGCTAAACCCAGGGTTGTGAGTTCAATCCTTCAGGGGGCCATTTGGGGATTGGCCCTGCTTTGAGCAGGGGGTAGGACTAGATGATTTCTTGAGGTCCCTTCCAACCCTAATATTCTATGAAAATGTGAGTATGCTGTACTTTTGGAATTTGCTTTGAATCGCACCTGTAATTCTCCTCCTTGAACTATAATTGTTTCATTTTAATACCTTTGTGGAACCGTTTTGTTTTTCTAATAAAGAAAGACAAAAGTGTCTGACATGCTGGTGCTAAAATATTTCTTTCTAAATTAAAACACATGCGGTGCCTGAAGTGTGTGGATTTTCTGAAGGTTGATGGGCACCTAGCAACACAACACGGCTGAGTAATTCATCAGCATTATGGAACAGCAAGGAACAGCAGTTAACAAATGTGTTTATATTTTCAACCATTATTTGTGTTCTCTTCTAATTTTTTTTTACTCATTTCCCTTAAATCCCCATTGTGGATTTTATTACGCTCAGCAGGGAAAAGCCTGTGGTGGTTTTTAAAGCAGAACTTAGAAACGCAGGTTGCATTGCTTATTAAAGCACAATAAATACAAATAGACAGCAGATGGTATAAGATGTGAAGTGATTGTGGTTGATTTGCCACAACATGGAAAGGTCAGCTTTGAAAATGCCAAAATTGGGGCTTCATCTGGCCAAGGTCAACCATGACTCGCTGGCTACAAATAAAGACTGTGATGGAGATCACTGTGAAAGTGAGTGGAGATGAACTTACCCTTGTCACTTGGTGTGTGCTAGAATATATTTTCAGTTATCCAATGTGAGATGAAGATGATCATATATCGCTGTGAGTTTGATAGTGTTTCACCCATGGGAAGTAGAAATCTCTGTAATTCTTTCTAAACAACATACACAGACCATTTTCCACCCACAAATATTTGTTTCATCAGCATTATGCCTTTTAAATAAAAGACATTACGATAAAGATAATACACTAGGGTTGGAAAGAAGGCTATAAGAA
Organism: Mauremys reevesii; assembly: GCF_016161935.1. Taxonomy (NCBI): domain Eukaryota; kingdom Metazoa; phylum Chordata; order Testudines; family Geoemydidae; genus Mauremys; species Mauremys reevesii. Next base: position 242,328,246 of record NC_052624.1, read on the forward strand.
ATGTACAAATTTTTCATTAGATATGGACTATTAGGTCTAAAAATTTCTAAGGTGAAATTCATCCCTGTGAAAACTCTGTCCCACTTAAATGGTGCTCTGAGCCTTGTCCTGGCCCTCTGCATAGAGATGAATTTTACTCCTATTCTGTATTGCCATTTCTTCAGGTGACATACACAAGGCTTATAAATACAGTTAAAAAAAATAGCTGCTAATAACGATTGGAACCATATTACAATAGCAGAGAATTCAAGAGGTCTGGAATGAAAGAAGAAATAGGGCCCAGATCCGCAAAGGGACTTCAGTGCTTTGCCACCCACTTGAATCCACAGCCCTAAATTAGGCATCCAGGCTCCCTCTGCAATGCATGGAGAGCAGGGCCGGTGCAAGGATGTTTCGAGCCCTAGGCGAAACTTCCACCTTGCGCCCCCTCCCCGGCACCCTCCTCCGCGGCAGCTCCCCCCTCTGCCCTGAGGCGCCCCCGCGGCAGCTCTCCACCCTGAGGTACCCCCCACCCCACGCTTAGGTGCCGCAAGCCTGGGAGGTGAGAGAAGTGAAGCAGCCCCAAGGTGTGCTTGGGGAGAAGGCAGGGCAGGGGTGAGCTGGGGCGTGGAGTTCCCCTGCATGCCACCCCCACCCCTTACTTGCTGCAGGCAGCCCTCCCCGAGCTCCCCTGCCCCAGCTCCCTTCGCCTAAATGCCGGTGGCAACCAGGGCAGCCGAAGATCCGGCCGCCACGGTCACTGCCGAAGAAAATGGCGTCCCCCAAATCCTAGCGCCCTAGGCAACCACCTAGGTCACCTAAATGGTTGCACCAGCCCTGATGGGGAGAGTTAGGTGCTGCAAATGGGATCCACAAAAGCAAACATACTGAATAGGGACTCACCTAAGCTGGTGGTGTGCAAACTTTTCCAGTCATGCCCACTTACCATTCACAGAATTTGTCATGTCTCCCTCCCTATTACTTGTAATCTGAAGTAATCCCTTCTGTGCTGCTGCTGGCTGCGGTGCTGCCTTCAGAGCTGGGCAGCCGGAGGGCGGCAGCTGCTGCCTGGGGCACTCACGTTGTTTGCAGTGTGGAAGGACTATTTTTTTTTTAATCCCACACCATTCCACCCTGCAAAGCCCACTCTATTGTTATCCTGCTCCCTCTATTATGGCAGAGGGTCCTGCGGGACCCACAGGATCCCAGTTTCTTCATGCCCCCACAGAGAACCTCTTGTGCCCCACAGTTTACACACCACTGACCTAAGCCAGTAGGAAAGGCTGAGAAGAGTGGCATGGTCTAAACCCCACCCCTCAGGGAATTAGGCACCTAAATCCAGGCCACAGGCAAGTACCGATCTCTGCTTGAGATTCTCAGCTGTGGAGCCTTTAATGCAGTTGAGTATCTAAGCTATTTTTTACAAGAAACAGTGGGGAAATTGGAGCATTTCCCTGCCCCCCTTTACAGCCTTTAGCCCAGGGACTTCAGTGCTAACCCAGGCTGTGGGAGGCCTCGGTTTAATATTTTCCCCCCCTCTGCCTGATGCGGAGAAGGGATCTGAATTTTAGTTTCCTTTGGGCTCTGGGATATCCTGGTGTGAGGCTGCCTCAGTCTCTCCTGTTAAAGCTCTTCCACTGTAGATAGATAATTAAATATGCATTGGATTGGAGAGAGAGTGAGACAGACACTAGACTATAATGTTAGAGGCACTTTACTAAGAGGAAAACCCAAATTCAAATCTCTTTTCTGCATCAGGCAGAGAGGGCAAGTTGAACCCCCAGGATGAATAGCTAATCGCTGAGCTAAAGGTTATAAGGGAGGCCGCCACCATCACCTCCATCCCCATTTTGTGCTTCTTCTCTTTCTCTCTCCCCATCTCATTTTGTCTGGAGTTAGGCAGGGTCTGAGAATATTCTGCCTGCAGGGTCCATTCTGGTAGGCAGTTAGGACCAGGATTTTCCCCAGGAATTGAAATTGGAGAGGGTGTTCGCATTTACAGGGGGGCAAGGGCCAAGGGATGAGACCATGAGGATGAAGGTGGGCTGTATCGCACCATAGTAAAAACTGAAAAATGTTTCATGACTATTTTATTAGATTTAATTCATGTTTTAAAATCATCACTCAAATTAAAGCCTTCTACTGGAGCAGTACCTCTGGTTTCTTGTTGTAATTTTGTACAACTCTGTTAATGAACTTCTAGGATGCAGTGCATTCATCTTTGGTGGCTTCTCACATGTCCAGTACTTCCAGTCCTTCAGTTCATATGCTCATTAGTTCATTCACATGATCAGGCAGATGGTGACTTCTTTCAGAACACAAAATTCTATTCAGTACCAAAAAAGAATGCTCAACTATAGCTGTTGTGACTGGGAGTGGCAAGAAATGAATTCCTATTTTCTTATTCCCCGCAAAGATCAGGTCGAGCCACTAGTGATAAAAAAAGAAGTTGAAGTCAAATCTTCATTCATTTGTCAGATGACATTCCACTCTGTTCAAATTCTCTATTCTGTCCTGATCACATGGCAACCCCATTGCTGGTAGTGCTTCACTCCACTCAACTGTCAGGATTTTATAAGACACGCAACTGTAAAAGCTACGTAGAGGTTGAGTAGAATCTAGAGGTCACTGTTGTAGATTTATAAGAATCAAGTCTGTGTACGTTTTCCACTGGCTTAACAAACACTGGTTGTCGTATTGAATCCTTAAATGAATAGAAGTGCCTCTGTTAGTCAACTTCTGGACTGGTGTCTTTGCTTCTCTGTGATGTTATATGAACAAAATATGACCATGTATATCATTGTTGCTACGACTGTTATACTTACCCAAGATTTGTTTCAATTATATATCATGTAAGGTGTCAATGGAAAAGTTATGATTTGCTGAATGACTGTGCTATTAGTATGCATGTATCATTGTTACATCTGAAGTTATGAATATTGACTATATAACTGTACTTCAATTTGCTTCTGAGGTAACACCCACAAGGTAATTTACATCCAGTCTAGCCAGCACATTGTGAGTGAACCGTTCAGGTTGATGGCCCATTAAGGAAACCAATGTGTCAGGGAAGAAGCTTATCCCCACCTAATGGACTTTCCTGTGGACGTTAGCCAGCATATGGGTAATCACCCTGGCTATGACTCATCAAAGCATACCAGGGCATGTGACCAGCTCATGTGACACTGGACTCCATCTTGTGCCTGTACTTATCCACAAACTGTGCTGGGGGCTTTGCTTGGAACAATGAGTTTCCTTTCACAACAGAGAAGCTATAAAAGGCCCTAGAAACATCTCCATTTTGCCTCTTTCCTGCTCTGATCTCTGGAGTATGGGCTTACACTAACAGGAGCATCACAACCAATGGACTGAGGACATTCCAATCTTTTCGATGTTACCAGAGAGAATACAAGTCAGCAGTTTTATTCCATCACTGTTTCAAACCTGATACAAGAACTTTGCAATTATTGTATGTATTTGATTCCTTTGATCATTTTAACTCGCTCCTTTCTTTTCTCTTATAAATAAACCTTTAGCTATTACATACTAAAGGTTTGGAAACAGCATGATTATTGGGTAATATGTAAGTCATAGGCACTGATTTTGTAGGTGCTCTGGGCCCTCCCTCTCCCCCATCACCTCCCACCCACTGCTGATCAGCTGTTCAGAGGCAGGCAGGAGGCACAAAGGTGAGAGGGAGAAGCGGGGGCAAGAGGGTGGGAAGAAGTGGGGCTGGAGTGAGGCCTTGGAGGAAGGGGTGGAGTGGGGGCAGGGCTGGGGGCGGAGTGGGGGTCGAGCACCCCTGGGGAAATCAGAAAGTCAGCTCCGGTGATGTGAGTTATACATTGACCTGGGTATGTGGCTGGTCCTTTGGGATCAGAAGAACCCTTTATTTGATTAAATTTGTTTTTAAATTACCACTCATCATTAAGTCTAGTATCTGGGTGTTGAAACAGGGGTTGGGATACCTAAGGAGACTGCATTTCTGACTTTTTGTTAGCCATTGTGGCGAGACAGAAGTTTACTTTTGTTACTGATTTGGTATATCTTATGGAAGAATAACCACCAGTTTAGAGGTGAGTCTGCCCTATTTCTCAGCAACTTGTCCTGAATCTGGTATTCTCACTGAGGCACAGTGACATTCTCCAAGTCCGTTATCAATGGATATCTCTCTGATCCAAGTGTAACTCCTATTGATGGACAAAGATATGTTGTAGCAGATGGCTGGATGGCATTGTTTAATGACCAAAGTGGTTTCAACAATAGGCTTACATGAGAGAAAATGGTGATTTGTCTTCTCTAAATGTAGTAGCAAATGTAGTCCACCAGCCTCATGGCTTAGATCTGTCCCATCGTGGTAAATATTTTCCAAAGCCAGTAATAATGGTTGTGATAATTTTAAGGCAACAGCCAAGGATTGCTCATGAGAGAGCCAGCGGGTTTTCCCAGCTTGATCTAATTTGAACTTCAGTCGCAGGGTATCTTCTATTTTTTCCCAAGATGTTCAGTCTTTCTGGACTCTTTTTGAAAAAAGTATAACAACATTATATTTATAGCTTTTAATGTCTTTTGAAAATTCTGCAGCTCATACTAGTTGAAGTGGCCTCTGCAGTGTGTATAGGAGAGATTAGTGTTACACTGTTCTCTGAATAAAGCTTGTACTCCACCATGTCTTCTAGAGAAGTTTGCAGGTCCTTCAAATGCACAAGCAGCCATCTGTTTGGGGTAGAGTGACCAGAGTGACGGGCGGGGAGGGGTAAATAGGAGCCCATATTTTTAAAAAATCCCCAAATATCAGGACTGTCCCTATAAATCAGGACATCTAGTCACCCTAGTTTGGGGTCCAGTTTGCAAGCATTTAACTCTTCTAAGATGTGGGTTGTCACAGATACCACTGATGTGTCTTCTATAACCTGAATATCTAGAAATGCATCTACTAGCCTATCACTGACATCAAGATAGCATACATAATGACTTAATACTTGAATGCACCAATGCAAATTGGCATCATCAGCCATTTATGCAATTTTTTTGATTGTGATGAGAGAGTTCTTCACTTTTTCAACTGCTGAGTCCTTCACAGTTGCACTGCATGCTTCTAACTAGTCGGTTGAGTTGCTTGCAGAAAGATAGTGAGCATTTGCCGGTTCAGAATCAGTGTCCAACTTCAAGGTTAACCAGTGACAATGCACTTAACACTGACCTGCAGTTTGTAGTGTGTGGTATCTCTTGTTTACATAGAAAGTATGATGTGACAGCCATGTTTGTTCACATAGTCTGTATTGTCTTCAGCATTCTTAACAACCTCGTTAAGTATTTCTAAAATTGGCTTTGACAGTGACTGGCTTATAAGGCTTTCTGCATGTCAATGTAGTCCAGGGCCTTTGTGTTTTGCAGCCTTTTCACGTAGTTTGTCAGCACTGGATTGCTGATCAGTTTGGCAAACCAAGCTCCTCCAGTTTTACCAATTGTAGCAGAGGGTAGATATCTTTCTTTATAAGCTTTTTTTTTATGAGAGAGAAAAGATGGCTATAGATGCATCTAACTTCAGTAAATGGGAAAAGTTTGACTGACAAATATCAGGAACTGCCTTTAGGCTGTGGGGGGACACTGTTTCTTCAGTAGGTAGCTGTATTTGTGCTTCAGGCTGTTTGGATGTAGATACACCACTTGAACCTTCAGATACCATGTTGGTACACTGAATGTAACTAGTTGACCACTGGGGGTGGGGGAGATGGGGAAGTTTAGAGGGGTGTAGGGAAATCCCTGCCAATGCCCTATTAGCCTGGGAGAGAAGTGTGGGGACCACTTGGATACCTGAAATTCAGGAGATCTGTGATTAATTCCCTGCTCTACTACATACTCTCTAATGGTATGTCTTCACTGTAGAGTTAACTTATTTCTCTGGTGTCAGCCTAACTCAAGTGAGAGCAACCACAGTGTGAAAGAATATTTGAAGCAACTGCAGTTGCTTGTGTGTGGCACAAAGACTTCCCAGGGCATATCCCCTGGTTCTTTATGCTCCAGTCAGCTGAGCCACTCTATGAATTCTTTCCCAGTACATTGTGGGAGAACTTGACTGTCCTTTCTGGGCACGTGAAGGGAATTGTGGGAGGATTAGCATCATTCACATGGCGCTAACCTGTGCCTACTCTGCAGAGTGTTAGCTGCTGCTGAGTTCTCACTCAAGCATTAGTCTATGTCAACTTGAGTCAAAATCACCACCATACTCTAGCTAAGGGGATTGTGTGTGTAAAGGACTTGAGATAGTGGAAACATACAAGTTAACACCCATGTAAAGATAAACCCTGTTTGACCTTGGGTTCACTTAATCGCTCTGTGCCTTAGTTTCCACATCTGTAATATAGGGATATTACTTCCTTTCCCCAATGATTTGTCTGTCCTGTCCATTGAAATGATGTTCGTCCATCGTTGTCGATGAAGACCTCAACAACACATTCGTTCGATGACCGGGCTCTGTGCATCCGAAGATGACTGATCAGTCCGATTCAGGCATGGGACGTCCTGTCACACGTCGGGCAGACATGTGATGGCACTGTCGATGATGTGCGGGCAGCTCTGGACTTGCGCAGCTCACGCTTTCTTTCAGCCTCAGCAGTACGCCTCGCCTCAGAGGTATTACTGCCTGTGTGAATGAGGCTGTGCCATGCTGGACGGTTCAGTGCGAGGGTTTCCCATGTGGCGGTGTTGATCTCAAGGGACTTCAGAAAGGTCTTCAGTGTGTCCTTGAACTGCTTCTTTTGTCCTCAATGGGAGCGCTTTCCCTGGGTGAGTTCTCTGTAGAAGAGCTGTTTAGGAATGCGCTCGTCTGACATTCTCACGACATGTCTGGCCCATCTGGTCTGGGCTCTCATCATCAGTGTGTCAACTGACGGCAGACTGGCTCTGATAAGGACTTCAGTATCGGGCACTTTGTCCTGCCATCTGATTTTTAGAAGCTTTCGCAGACAGGAAATGTGGAAGTGATTGAGCCTTTGTGCATGACTCCAATAGACAGTCCACATCTTGCAGGCGTACAGCGGAGTTGGAAGCACCACTGCTCGGTAGACCTTCAGCTTCGTTGGTAGGCTGATCCCTCAACGTTCCCAGACGTTGGAGCGCAATCGGCCAAATGCAGAGCTGGCTTTAGCAATTCTGCAGTTTACTTCATCATCAATTGACACTGCTTGGGAAAGGGTACTGCCCAGGTACGTGAAGTGGTCCACTGCCTGAAGTCTCTGTCCATTTACAGTGATGGACGGTTCTGAGTACAGAGCGTGGGGAGCTGGCTGGTGCATCACCTCAGTCGTCTTGATGTTAATGGTGAGACCGAAGTTGTTGCATGCAGATGAAAACTGGTCCATACTGGCTTGCATTTCTGGCTCTGTACTAGGGGTGTATGGGGTTGTCAGGGAGGGGTAGTACCTCTGATGGGGGAACAGTCGTACTCCTAGGAGTAGGTCATGCACTTTGGTCCCCACTTGACACCCAGCTATCACCTGTGGCTCCAAGTAGCTGTCAGCATGCGACAGCGGCCACACCCTGGAAAAAGTCCATTTAAATATTAAGTTCTTTAAGGACCTCTTCCATATTCCTTTTAAATCAATGGGAGAATTTCCATTGACTTCAATAGACTTTAGAGAAGCCCCCTAGGCAGTAACTCTTACTAAATGATTATACAGTGCTTAGCACAATGAAGTCTACTTCTTGATTGGGAGCCTGGGGGAGGTGCTACCTACTGTAATGCATATAATAGATCCTTCTCATCAGAGGTATAGAAGGTCATTACCTTTTCTGCTTTTTGCCAGACAGTTAATTCCCCTGTGTTCAGGAAACTGGAATTGCAGTTTTCAGTGTCTTAGCACATCTCCATTCAGCAGGCTACAAAAGACGATATGATACACTTTTGTATGGCTACTGTAATAGCAATGGGACTGAACTTGATTGAGACAACTCTGTATCAGTACAATTTGAAAAGCTACAGCAGGGAATTTCAGTGAAGTAGCAAGAACTGCATAAGTGAAATTGAGTTTACAGCATATCTAGTTGACTTCTGGATGCTGAAGAAGTCGCCGATGTGACCTCCTGGATAGTATGTTCAGCTAATAAGAACACTTTGTCTACCAAACTGATTCTTAGAGGAGTATAAATGCAAGACTAGCAAGTTTACCCTCTGAATGACATCTACATTGTCAGATATTATGTAATCCATTACAACTGTAAGTGAAAATATAGATCCAAGTCAAGTACTTGGTGCATGTTGTTCTTATAATAGGATTCACACACGGCTAGTGGCCACTTATTAATCTGCTGACATAATAGTTTTATCTTGGAATTTTAGTCGTCAGAATAATTCTCAAATTGACAATCCAGATATCGTACATGTGGTTTCAGCCCAGCCTCCACTTGTGCGGTCTCACAATTTCAAGTGCACTTTTTGTGCTTTATCATATGTATGTAGCTGATGGATTTTGCACGTGACAATTTGGTGTGGACAGGTGCGATGCTGTATAAAAGAAAGGTGACCATGTTTACACTAATATATTATCATTGCACAGTTGTGGTAAATCTTGTACAAAGTGTGCCTTGTAAAGTATCAATAGAAAAGTTAGTCTATTCTTATCCTGTTTAAATCCATGTATCATCATTGTATCTGAAGCTATGAATATTTGCTATGTTTGTATCTCAAACCTGTTTGTGTTTCTGGGTAACACCCACAAGGCATATTTACATATAGACTGGCCAGCCATGTTGATGGCCCATTTAGGCTTATCAGCTCTTCCAGTGGTCCCCTCCCGAAGACTCCTCAGGGAGCATGTAGGCAATAAATGCCTCATGCCTCAGCAAAGCACTCATGGCCCAAGACTTCATGTTTGTGCCGGTAGCTTTCCATGCACCTAGACTAAGAGGTATGAATTGCAGACTGTGACATCATTCTTTGTCTTCAATCCTGCTCCATTTCCCTGGACTGTGATTTTTCTAACAAGGAAGCATTGAACAAAGGACCGATGACCCCCAATTTTTTGGATGATCCAGAGAGACTTATTGCAAGCTAGCAGATTACTATCACTGCTATTATCCTGACCTTCAGACTCTGAAATCAACTGTAATGTATATGATTCCTTTAACCACTTAACTCCCTCCTTTTCTTTTTTTATTAATAAAATAGTTAGTTTATTAATGATTGGCTGCAGCATGGTATTTGGTGAGATCCTGAAAGTACATGTTGACCTGGGGTTAAGTGTCTGATCCTTTGAGATTGGAAAACCTAATGTGTGGTGAATTTGGGTTCTAGTAACTTTTAATCACCAAGTCCGGTTGTCTGGGTGGTAACTAGCGGCTGGAGTGCCTAGGGGACTGTTGTGTGGCTCTCTGTGAACTAGTGTAGTGACACACAAGCTCACTTTTGTTACTGGCTTGATGAAGTCTTATGATAGAATATACTACCAGTCTGGGGTACATGCCCTGTATTTTGGCAGTCTGACCTGAGATTAGTGCTCCTAGCTGTGTCCCATACCAGGCAACGTGACAACAAGCAGGAGTGCATAAAATATGTGCAACTAGGGCCTGATCCACTGACTTCAGTGAACATTAGATCAGGCCCTCAGCAGTGTGTAAAACTGTACTTCTGATAACAGCTTTACAGATTGTCAATCAAGTGCAATGAAGAAGCAATACAGTGGTCACGTGTTACAAAGGCATAATAGAGGTTAAAATAATCAGACTTATTTTGATGCCTCAAAGCTAATGTATTAAGGATTTTTGTTACTGCAAAACTTGGAAAATATTTTTGGACATTTTCAAATGTACCTAATTGTTTTAAGTGGCTAAGACTTTCAAAGGTATTTAGGTATCCAAAGATAGAGATTTGAGAATCCCAGTAGTTGCCTAACTCCCTGCCCTAAGTCACTTTTCAAAAGGGACTTAGGCTCCTAAGGGCTGTCTGAGACCTAGGCACGTATTCAGGCAGCTAGCCCTTACCAGCACTTGTGCTGCTGTGGCTACGCCTCTACTTTTAGCACTGTAGCTCAATCAGAGCAAGTATTGGCATGTCTACTCAAGCTGAAAATCACACCTTCCAGCCCCAGTGTAGACACACCCTAAGACAAGTCATTTAGGCAATTTTGAAAATTCGATCTTTTTTGTTTAAAGGAAACAATACTTTTGATAATGCCTGCTGCAGGTTGGGAAGGAACAAGCACAATCTACTAAAGCGTTTCTCAGTATAGAAATCCAACTAGCACTGAATATTTTAATAAACTTAGTTATATATGGCTTTTGGTCATTGTTACTAGAATGGTAGTAAAAGATTTTTTTTTTAATTCTACATTAGATTTAGAAAACAGGGTACTGTGTGAATCCAGCATCAGTTAACTGAGTTGATTATGGACTTGTGTTGGGCTGCCAAGTTTTGCACAGCCTGCATGACACTCATGCATTTGTCAAACCTGTCACTCACACCTGTTTGCATCTCTGCTGAGCTGTACTCAGGAGATGTTGTCCCCTGTCAGCCACCACATGCTGCGGTGGCACCTTTCTCTCAATGCTCCTATAGCTCCTGAATTTGATATTCCTGCATGTACCCTGGAATTTGACAGTACTGCAGTCAGCCGTCATGTTGGTTTTCAGCCACTGCCAGCTGAAAACCAAACATCGCTTAGCTAGGAATAATCTTAGGCCATGAGAGGTAAGGCCATGCAGCTGCATGTTTGCAGCTGTGCTAATCAGCATTGGAGGTTGGGATGGGGAGTTAATGGGCCATGAAAACAGAAGGAATGGTTGGACAGCCAAGCTTGGTTTTAGGTGCCTCTGACATGTAAGTTTTATTGTTGGTATGACTAGAAATGCTTTGCTGATAAGGAGAATAATGAATTTTATTGGCTGTTGCTAGGGAAGGTGCTAGCCTATTAAGGGCTATTATGAGTTATGTGCTTTGACTAGAGAAAACATATAAACGTTTGGTTAGAAAGTGTTCTTTGGAGTAGTCTGAGGAAACTTTTCTCTAGGCAATGATCTGACACCTAAAATTCCCTATCAGCTGGATGGAAAGAAAGGCCCCAGAAAACCAGCTGGTGATCATTTGAAACCCATTTCAGGCTTTGATAAATATAAATGGTTGGAATGCTCTAAACCTACTGCTACAGTGTGTGTGGGTGGGTGTGTGCTTGAGACCTAATAAAGTAGTTTTAGGTAAAAGCACTCTGGTTTGTATCAATCATAGATCAGACAGAGGAGCTGTGTTCCCACTGATTATTCCTGACAGTGCCTTGAGAGAAACAGTAAAGTTGCCACTGCTTTGGGTTCTGAAAACCCTGGCTAACACTTCCCCCACACTCCCCCCCACTCAGTGCTTCCTACCTAAAAAGAAGCAGTGTTAAGCCATGGCAGCAGCCAAAAGAAGCAATGTTAGCAGCAGCAAAAGATCAGGGGCCCAGGACTAGTACTAGGATCCCTCAGGTCTTCCCCAGCAAGGTGCACTAGACTTACTCTAAGCCCACCAGCAGCAACCCAGCACCAGCCAACCACTGAACTCCCAGCAGCGGTCCCAGAAGAGTCGCTCTCTCCCTTTCAGTACCAGTCACCCTAATGTGCCCCTCCAAAGACAATCACCTCAGCAACCACCAAACAACATCAGGATACCTCAGCAGTCCTAGGGAACCAATATCTCCAGGCACCCCGCCACTCCTAAAAAACTCTACCATCCAGCCAGCTATTCCCTTGCTTCCTTTCAGTGTCCTCTTGCCCAGCTATCTCCCAGAAAGCCACCCCTGCCACAACTTCCAAGGTTTGTTCAGCCCCACATCCTGCTTCTACCAGAGCCTATGCAGGATTTGTTGACCCTATGGTGGAGTTTGTTATAGTAACTTGTGCAAAATGCCATCCACTGAGATGCACAAAACTTGGCAGCTAGGCTTGTCAGTGAAGAGTACCCTGATGGGGTGTCTGTGCAATAGTATGTTCATGCAAACCCCACATGGATTGGATTAGAAGGCTGAGGAGCCACAGAGTAGATAATTACACGGATTCTGTGGTTCCAACACTGCACAACTGATGTGGAGACTGTGACATTGCACTCCATATGCTTTATGGAAATATGCTTATGACTATGACAACTGGAATATGCTTTACGCTAAATAACCCTTGTATGGTGTTATTAAAAAGCTTGAAATCTACTAAGTGTGTTCATCCTATTTGTTTGCATATATTATTTCTATATCTGGAGTTAAGAGAATAAGATACACATTTATATCACTGATGTAAACATATTAAGTGAAGGCCATTAAAGGTGCTCCAGAAGCAATCAGTTGTAAATGGCCTTAGTTACTTGAAAGCTTTCCTATGTATGTGTGGGCCAGCCCATGGGGAATGGAGATTGGGCTCTTACAGTGACATGTGACCATGTCACCTGATAATGAAATCCATCTTAAATCTGGTACTTTTCCATTTAGAAGGAGGGGTGGGGACCCAGAGAGATGAAAGATTCCTGCCTTGTGCCAAAGCTATATAAAGGGGTGGAGCAGGAAAGGGGCTGCCAGTCATGAGAAAGCCCCTGCTTACCACCTGAGATGTGTGCTGGAACTGACAAGACTGTACCAGGGGAAAGGATTGGGCCCAGACTAGGAAGGAGTCTAATCTGTGAAATAAGCTTATTGGAACATCTCTGAGGGTGAGATATTACTTGTAATCAGTTTCTTAATGTATTAAGCTTAGAGTTACATGTTTTTGCTTTATTTTGCTTGGTGACTTACTTTGTTCTGTCTGTTATTACTTGAAACCATTTAAATCCTACTTTTTATACTTTATAAAATCACTTTTGTTTATCAATAAACCCAGAGTAAGTGATTAATACCTGGGAGAGCAAACAGCTGTGCATATCTCTCTATCAGTATTATAGAGGATGGACAATTTATGAATTTACCCTGTATAAGCTTTATACGGAGTAAAACGGATTTATTTGGGTTTCAGGTTCCCAGAAAGGCTGAACACTGGGAAAGCCCCTGTTAACTGAGAAGCCCCTTGGCTGAGTGAATCTCAGTTTCAGTGAACTGCAAAGAGGCATGGCCCAACCTCTAGGTCTGTGCTGGAGCTGACTGGCGTGTCTAACTCAGCAAGACAGGAGTAGAGGGACGCCTGTTCTGGCAGGAGGGTTGTTCTCAGTGGTATCCCCACTCATTGAGTGATAGTCTCAAGGCGAGTCTCTCTGACTGAATCCATCATAGAGACTATCCCATCTCATAAACAGGAGTAGGTTGCAGAGAGGTGTAGGAGGAAGGCAGCTATAGGTCCCAGTCCTGGGTCAGGGGTATGAATTTCCTCTCTCCAGTTGCTCTGTAGTCCACCTGCACAGGGTCTAATTACTCTGACTTTATGCAGGTGGAGTGGATTGCACATGAGGTGAAAAACAGTTGCTTCATTTTTTCAGTAGAATTCTGAAAGAAGAAATGGAGAGATGTGCAGGCAACCAAATGTGATAATTTTACAAGTGATAGCAAGAGGTTCTATGTGTATTGCTGTTTGCCACAAGTACCACAGTAAATGCAAAGTCTTGTGGTAGAAACTTATTAAGGTTAAGCTATTACTATGTTTAACCAAGACTGGTCTAATTAGTAGGTGATCACCCTAAACAAAGAAGGGATGATTAGATCTGAAAAATCTAATGGTTGAAATGCACCCAGGACATAAACTAAAAAATAAGTGTATAAATTGCATTTAAAATCAGCATCTTCAAACCTAAAAGTTACCTCTCTTGGCCATCAGTACAGAGCTTCCATTAGCAGTGCCATACATATTGTTTACACTGTAGAATTACATTTAAGGCTCAATGAAAACCACTCATTGAACCTACTAAACCAGCAACGTTATTTTAAAAACATTCGAATTATTTATATATTAAACCTCATAATAATCTCTCAAACTGTGGAACTATTATCCTGCAGACGAGGGTACAAGCCATAGGGTATAATTTAGCCAAAGCCCCAGGGCTATTACAAGCCATCTACTGCCCTAAGTGCCTTTAAAGAATATGAGTGGAACAGATATGTGATAAGATGACTCAGACACCTCACTGAAATGCATCTGCCAGCAGAACCCACTTGCCAAACCTACTTCCTCACATTATAGGACTGCCTTTGTTCCAGTAGCTGCTTTGTCTCCTCTCCAGCTGCTACTTATACACACATTCTTCATCTCATAAGGAACACGTTTGCTATGGATTTATTATAATGGCTTACTGCTGAACCAGTTTACAAAAAGGAATTGTTCCCTAACAAGTTCTTCAATAATTTAACAACTTATCTAGTTAAAAAGTTTCACCAGGAGAAGCAGCAGGCAAAACACACTTGTCCTCTACAGTACTGCATTAGCCACAGAAGTGATTCAGAACAAGTCAGGCCCTGACTTCAAGGGAAGGTGGGGATGCACAGCACCAGCAAATTGGGCCCATAATTTGTTAGAATCTGGATTTTAGATGGGGGGGTTGTGGAGCACTCACTAGAAATATTGATTGCTCATCATTAGGTGTTCTTGAAATCACTGAATTTCTCAAAACTGACTGTAGTTTTTCAGTTTGGTTTGCCAGGGATCGGCAGTGGGGGTGTGGCTTCACTGCAGTTACCTCGAGTTACATACAGTCAGGTTGCTGTCAATTTAACTTAGCTCAAGTGAGAACAGCCACCTTGTGAAATAACAGTTGAGTTGTTGAGACCACACTCACTCGGTTGCTGCACTCACCTGTGGGCACTCAGACTTCCGGAGGTACACCCCGTAGTTCTCTGTGCTACAATAGCTGAGCCACTTGATGAATTCTTTTCCCAGTGAATTGTCGGAAAACTTGTCTGTCTTTCCTGGGTACACCGAAGGGCTAGCAGCATTGGAGCGGAGCTAGCTTTCATCTACATTGTAAGGTGGTAGTGTTAGGAGCTTACAAGTTGTGCTTACTCTACCTTTAGCCTATATCTCCAGCCAGTGGGCTCATCAGCTTGGATTAAAAACGCTACTGCCCGATGGGACTTGAGCTGCGGCAACACTCAAGTTATAACTTGAGTTAACTTTGCAGTGAAGACAAGGCCTGGGACAGTCCTTAAATGTTTGCTCAGATACTTGAGTTCCTAATCTGTAAACCCCAAGGGAACATCCCAAAACCCTCCCTTAAGTCCCAGACTCACTATTTCTCATTACTAGCTTGAGGGAGTGAGTTGGAGAAGTTCACTTTCTCCACCCCACTACCTCTTGGGTCTAGTGACATCTTCCATGGGTCCTTGGAAAATATCAACAGTCCACTTTGGGACAGAGGAGAAGCACACATAGGTTTGACCAAACCCAAGGGTCTTTCGACCAACCAGAAAGGAGCCTGTCATAGCCCATAATATTACTAACAGTAAAGAAACGCAAAGAAAAGTGCAGGAGAATAGAGACTTTCTGCTAATGACCTGAGTTTGAGAGAAGCCTTTAGGGCAGGTATCCTGTCTCAAGACCTACATAAGTGACTAGGGGTTACTGAGCTTTATGTCTTAGAAGAAAGATAATGAATTCCTGAGAACTCCCTAGTTAAGGAAAACAACAAGAAAGAACTAAAGTAAAGCCCTCAGAGAAGCAGAGAAAGCAAAGTGGTATGGGAGTCTTTCCTCTATAACATGCTGCCACAACTCTGAGGACAACTCTGTCATGGCACACAGAAAGAGATCTTACAAATCTAAAGGTGCAGTACTGAGAAAACAAAAGATATTCCGTTCCATAGCTACTTACACCATGGATAGAAGGTCCAGTACAAATGCAATGGCTGCCACTTAGAGACTCTGATATGGGGGATGATATTTATTTACCTGCTTCAGAGGTTATATGAGGATTTCCTTGATTACCCTAAAGCACTTTGAAGATGAAAAATGCTGTACACGTAGAATGTTGTTATATATCCTGTATGTATTAAGCAAATGCAAGTTGCTCAGGGAGTCTTTGGGTATAAATGCCATAAACTGCAAATTATAATGAAACACAGAAGAAAGACTGTAGCTCATACAAGTTCTTTATTATACCAGACAAAGTAATATCCACTTGTGGGTTTTGTCTTGTTTTTGTTTTAACTAAAAGGACAAGCAGAGTTTATTTTTTCTATGTTGTGGTCTCATTTGGTGCTATTCAGTGACCCAGTTATGCCAGGATTCAAGTATGTCCCTATGCTAAAGAAACTGCTGCAGGTAAGGCCATTGCTAACGTGTACAAAATGGTTGTAATTGGTAAGTGTAACTGCATTCCTAATTTCAGACTTGGAGGTCTGCAAGCTGTGATGTGCTCCTGCCAGAGCCTCCTGTGAAGCCTGTGATTTCAGGCCCCCTGACTATGAGGAGTCGATCAACATCACAGCTGACCTCAGCTGTCATCTAAAGAAAATGACAAGTTTTTTGTTGCAGAGGGAATGTAAACCTACAGCAAGGAGTGAATGTTTGTCATAGTGATTTTTCCTAACATTCATGGGTTATTCTCAGCTTGCCCTTCAGGCATCCAGGGCTGTCCTTTAGGGTGTGTGAAACCCACGGTTATGGGTCCCTCTTTCTGAGAGCACCCTAAACCAGTTTGAGGATACTGGGTGCTACCAGTGGCATTAGGATGGCAGCAAACTCTCTTCTGGTTGTTGACAGGTTGCCTGCACTGTCCTTACACCAGGTTTAAGGTATATCCCTGCTTATCAGAGATTTAGCTCTGGTAATCACTGAACAGAAACTATGACTCTCAGTTGAGTTTAATCAGCTCTATCTTTAAACACTGGGATGGTCAAATGGTATCTAGGACTCTGGACAGAATCCACACCACAAGGTAGGAAAACCTGTCCCCGTCCGCTGGCTCTTCTTCTGAGCAGCTGCTGTAAGCTGTGGGCCACAGGAAGCATCAGCTCAACAGTGAGTCTGTATCTGTACTATGGTCTAGTGAACTAAGCATGGGACTGAGTGTTCCCCTGGTTTGGAGAATTTTATAGGTCATAGTGTCACGAGTGGTGTCCCACAGCAAAGGACTAATGGTGTACAAACTTGTAAATCATGGTAATTCAAAAGACATTCCTCCAAATGTGTGGCTTTAAACTTCCAAGAGGGAACACATGCTATTTTGGGGAGTGTTGATTAATAATTTTCTTCCCAAGTTTACTACCATAATTTACATCCTCTGTCAGAATAAAGCTTTAATGCAGAGATGTGTTTTTAGTTTCTTTCTAAGTATTTCTAACATGTCCCTCAACAAGGTCTGTCACTGCATCTAAATAACATAATGGTGCAGTAATCGCTTTGAAAACACTATTATACAGTCTACCAAAACTTTTTTAGTGCCAATTTAAACTAAGCTTAGATGATAAAATTGAGTCCAAATACTGGAATTTTCTTAGTAAAGAAGAAGAAAAAATCCAGTCATTGCACATGCAACCTTGAGTAGCATATTTGGGTTTTAGGCATATATTTAGCTATGAATGTATTAGTAATTTATTTCTGGGTTACACTAACACTTGAAACTGACTTACTCTTTTGTGTATGGTGGGGGTGGGGGAGTGCATGCGTGTGTAACACTGACAGACCCTGGTCATTGGTAGGTGGGATTGAACCTGGGAACTCTGAAGCTAAATGGATGAGCCTCTACTGTATGAGCTAAAAGCCACCCAGCCCTTAGCTAACGCTGTAGCAGACTCATTAATCTCTAAGTGGTCTTGGTGCCACTACATGGGACAGAGCACCACACCCAGGAAGAGTGTAGGTTACACGTGCTCGTGAAAAGAGTTCACCTGCCAGCCCTAAAGATTGAAGTTCTCTGCTTAGCCACAGGAAAGGTAGAGCACAGGCATTGCAGACTTCTTGTAACATGACTTCAATCTTGAGCCTGAGGAACTACCTCTGGGGGTGGGAGTGTTAGCCTCTAATAAATTTGGGTCCAACTGAATTAAGTGAGAATTATGCCTGGGTAAGGAGTGCAGGAGCAAGCCCTCTGGATTGCACTCCATTGATGTTACTGACTAGTGCTAGTCACCTTTTTTAACAGCGCTCTACTAATCTCTGAACCAGGGACTTAGGGTAAAAATGAAAGTGTCCATTACCAATTCCCCTCACAGACAGAGAGTCTTTACCATCTCAAATCCAAGCTCATCTGCATTTTCAAGCTGCAGAGTTGTTTTCCAACAGTACATTTAGACTTCAATAAGATGGATGTGTTAGAGTCTGAATCTGAACAAGGGCAGAGTTTAATATCAGAAGCTGTTTGAAAAACCCACTTCAGCTTTGAGGTTCTTTCTTAGCACTAAACCAGACATGTCAATGATATTTTTATGTTCTTCTTATGGAAGGTCACAGAATGAAGTCATGCCCACTAGTGAGCAAATGCCCCACTTCCTTGTGCCTTTTGAGCCTGCAGCCCAGAGAGGAACCAATACAGAGTTTAATTAATTAAGTCCAGACTCCTGCAGCTGGACTTAAAAAAAATCCTCATTTGAAATAAAACACCATCAGCTCATCGTCCTATCGACTGAGGCAAGAATGGGTGTTGGCAGATTCCTTCCACTGATTTGATTGCAGTCAGCTGACTGCTATGATTCCAGACATGACTCAAATTCACAGGAGATGTGCATGATGGTGAAAATTATGCTTCCATAAACTGGTGTGAAAGTAGGTTGGGATGGAAGGATAGGTTTACAATAGGAAGTGACCTCCTCAAGGGTGTGAGAAGTAGTAAGGTAATGTAGCAGTACCACTTTGTCGTCTCACATCCTCATGTTGTTTTTTTCTATTATTTGTGTACCATGACTGAGAGAGGTCAAGAACACTGACAGGTGGTGTTGGGGACTGTTTTTTGCCAGCATATTTGTTACCTTGCCACCAAAAGGGAGATTTGTAAACACTGATTGTTTAATGTGTCATGTCACTGGCACTGAATAATGGTTTCTTTAGTATTGGTTGGCGTGGGTGGCGGAGTTTCTTCAAAGGTGCTGACAATCTCTGTTAAAAGGGGCCCCAGATGTTTACCACCCTTTTCTATCATTCATAAAGGACAAAGGTCAGATTCAAAGGAGGTGACCCTGATTGCCATGAGTGCTCCAGGACTAAGTCTCAGCAGTGGCATAGGTGTGCCAATTTATTTTTTTTAATTCAAGTCTGCTTGCAGATTGGACCAAGCAAAGCAGGGAACCATGCAGGGGATCAAAAGGAAATTAAATTGGAGAAGTAGGCAAAAGTTAAGTTGTTCTGGCTCTTGAAGATTAGGACAAAGAATTTAACTTTGATACAGAATTCAAAGGGAAGCCAGTGGAAGGATTTGGAGGTTTGGAAGTGGCGAAAGTGGCATGCCAGTTGCATGGTTTCTGCAGCAGTATTTTGAATAGATTGAAGTGGGGAAAGGTGATAGTCTGGGATGGTAAAGAGCCGATTGGTGGTAGTTATAAAGGCAAGAAATAATCAGGTCCTGGAAAAGACTTTGGGCAGTAGCAATAGAAAAGAATGAACAGGTCTTGGAGATTTTTGTATAGAAAAAGCAGCAGGATTTATTGACAATATTTATGTGAGCAGAGCAGAAGAAAGGAGTAAAAGCTGGCACCAAGGGTATAAGCATGAGGTCAAGGAAGACAGTGATTTTGTCAAGTGTGTTGGAGAAGATATGAAGAGCAAAGACTTTGATAAGAATTATGACTTTTGGTTACTTTCCCTAATTACTCTACATCCATCCTCCCACCCCTTATCCCCCACCATACACTCTCCCTCTCTCTCTCTCTCTCTCTCTCTCCCTGTGACTCCAATATAAACCAGCTTGAACTCATTCATACTGTCAATTACCTCCCTTCCAAATGTAGCCCACACAGTTTAAAATGCAAAAGCATATCAAATTCAGAGACCTGTGTACTGCATGTCATTACCTAATTGCTAACAATTAGGCAGTGGAGAAAGTGAGATGAGATTGACAGTAGTGCCCCATGACGAGTGAGTGTGTGAAAATGTTTCTGTTCTAACCAGTCATCTTAATTTGATTTAAAATCTCAGCCTCGACATTGCATTCATAGGTAGTTGCATCTAATTGCCTCCTTTTTAAATGGGACTTTCTGTAGAAGAAAAAGGAAAATCAAAAAGGGAAGAGTCGGGCTTTTTGGATTCTATAGCAGAATGCAACATGTCATATGTGTAGTTCAGGCCACCAAGCTGTGACATGGCTTAGGAGGCTGGGTAACATTTTTGATGGATGATGTAGCCAACAATGAGCAGTGCACACCATTAAAGCTGGTCTAAAAATGGAGATGGGAAAAGTTTTCACAATCCTACAAACAAACAAATACTCCTCTTTTCTGTCATAATTTTAAGTTGACTTTTTTTAAAAAAAACTTCATCCAACTCTAGGACTGATTGGAAAGAAAATGAAAATTTCAGAAGTTTTCTTGAATAAGTCTTAGAGCAAGATGATTATTTTTGTCCAAATTCAATGATTTGATGGAACTTTTTACCAAAATTTTGAATTTCTAAAAATCCTGACCAGCCATCAAACTTTTGCTGCATTGGCAGTTGTTTTTAGCTGGCTGTTCTCTCACTTGTTACAAATTACAAGCCACCCACCCATGAACCATCAAGCACATTAAAACAGTTGATGCATCAAGACCATCCTGGTAAAATAAGCAGAGGATTATCCATGAGAAGTATTTAGCCTCAGTATAAGGCCATGCACAGTTTCTGCATTCTACACAAAGGGAAAATATGATTAAGTAGCGCAGCCATGTCTGTGCAACATCTGACCTCCAAATTAGAATGTGTCCTGGCATGGGAGGCCCTCTCTGGTTTCAAAAGATGGCCACTGCTCTCTAAAAATCATGAGAGGTTGTATTGTTGTAAGTGATATAGTTTGATTATATTTCACAAAGAGGGGGGTAAAATGGACTTCTAGCCATGTCAAGCCCAAGCATAGCAAATCATGCACCGTTTAAACTCACATAGGTTTACACTATGCTGTGACAACTCTTGCTTTCCACAGTCTCTGGTAGCTTGATAATGGACTTAGGCCTTGACATTAGTGCATTTTGGCAACTGAGATATATGATCATCATTTGATAGTAGATGGCTGTCTATAAATTAGGAAAATGCCCATACTATGAAGATAAATCTTCTGTCTGTGTCAGTAGTGGAAGAAAGTGGTGGAAAGTGTCCTTAAATATTGATATACTGAGAACAAAAAGATTGTTTGCTGCTCTTATTGTAAAGTGCTGATGGAGGGTTATTCTGACAGAATATGAAGAAGCAAAGACTGGGAAGCAATATTAAAATAAAAAATGAACCACTTAATATAAAGTTTCAGATGTAAAAACTTGCATCATCCTTCTCTTCTTCCAGACAGTCCCACAGAAATATTATTTTAAGTGCTTCCAGACCTGAGTTGTCATTTATACTAATAGAAACATAGCATGAGTCTAGCATTTCCCCCTTTGTATCAGAATAATAGTCTGTATGTTGCTGAATTCTGGGAGAACTTTGTCATTAAGCCACACTGACCCTGCTGTGAATACTGGCAGCTAGCATTTTTCCTCTGGATGGCTGTCCTCTGGCAATTATATACTTCAGGGCATCTCTTCCCAAATGTCAGCATAAATAATTGTGATTTTGATTTTAGATGCTCTGTGCTTTCGCTGGGGACAGGTTGTTTTCATGAGTCATGTGTCTATATGAGTTTTGAGAAGGAGGTTTTGTTTTAAATAAATAAAGGTCATTGCTCAGTCAAGTACATGCTGGAAATTAAGAAAAACAGGAAAGTCATGAAAGTGAATTCAATTTGAGAAGTGCTTAGGAAAGCATTGACCTTGTTGTGCATTGGAAAGTGTGACGCAGTTGTGAATGTATGTACAGTTGTATGCGTTACTGAATAAATTCTGTGTTTTTCTGTTATTCCTTACCTTCATTAGGCTAAAGTCCAGCTCCCTATGGCTCTAATGCAAAATCATAAGCCTTGATGCTCCTTCCCCTTCACAGAAACTGTTATTTCATCCCTCAGTTGTTTTTATAATATCACTGTCAGTTTTAAAATAAGGTTAAAGGGGAAATGACCATCTCTTTAAATATTGTTTCCATCTCTACCCGCTGGTGTTTGGGGTTTTTTTGGGGGTTGTTTGTTTGTTTGTTTTGAGCTTTCCTTACTACCTAACTCCCTCAAAAGAACCAATTTCACATCTTCTGAGAATAAGGCAAATCCTCTGATTCAGTATATGTAATTCATCTTTTTGTGAACTCAGAGGACTAGGGAACTACTGTTACACTCCATTTTGTACTGTACACTAATGAAAAGATGTACAAGGAGTGCCAAGTCCAATAGCAGTTTTCCCAATCTGTCAGGAACGTGATATTTGACACTACCACAATGGAAACAAGCAAGAGCCCAACAAAGAGGAGTGGGCAATTGAACGCAATCAACTTCAATTTCAGGAAATCTCCCCTTTGTGATGCATGGTGAGTTGGGAGGTCCACAGTGCAATAGTAATTCTTCACTCTGATTATTATTCTTGTAACAATTAGTGAACTCCCCTTTTTTCTCTCCCTTCTTGTTGTTTCTTTCTGCCCTCCCTTTCCTCACATAGGGTCAGACTGTGAATCCCAACTCAGGTCGGTGAGCAGTATTCACCTGAGCAGCCCATACCAACTGTAGTGTGATGAGTAACTGCACCACAGTATGATGGAGGGGCTCAGACTTCAACCCCTAGTGCTGTTTTAGGGATTGTTCCAATGCCAGCTGAAGTCAGTATATTGACTTCATTAGGCTATGGTTCAGTCAGACCCATAGTTTCCTAGCTCAGACTTGGAAGCTTGGGGGAAAGAAAAAGTAGCTGCAAATCTGACGACAGAAAAATCAGCAGATGGGGAATCATGGGAAAAAGTGAAAACATCACTGAAACAGAGAACGGTGCCCCAGATATTATGTAAACGCTTCTTCACATCTCACTGAAGGGCAACACACATTTTATAAATTTTGTAGCATTTCTTGTTAATTTTCAAAAACAACAACAAAATTTAAAAAAGCAGTAACTCTTTTGGAAAAAAAAAGGAATGAAAAGCTTTGCTCTCATTTTCTGGGGAGCCTAGCAAGTGGCTGATTATAGGGCATCATTACCCACAAATCCAGCTTCTTCCACTGCAAGAGCTGTCCACTAGTCTTTTTTACTTTGAACCTATTGACTTGTCCAGTCTGTGCCTGTGGCATTATCACTTTGTTAGCAGTTCTATGAGTCAGCACAAGGATAAAGGCTGAGTCAGATTTACAGAAGATAATTAATGATGAGCCCTTGATTAAGCAGATGTGAGTAATTAAAAATGACCTTAAGGGGTGACTCTCATATTGGCAAGTTAGTAGAAGGCAACTGCAGTGCTTATTCTATAGAAACTCCGGAAATGAAATGTGTTGAGACAGCAATAGGTATGGATAAAAATAAGAAGTGTGGTAGACGCATGCTTCCAAAAGCACCACAAACAAAGCTTAACCATGCAACTGCAAAAAGAAAAGACAAATTTTAATTAAAGCTTACTTCTGGCATCCTCTGACTTGTAGGTGAAATGTCACTGGGTGTATAAGTCTTGGTGAGTGCGCCTTCACATAGCCTGACTGTTCATGATATATTTGTGTGCTTTTGGTTTTATTTGATCCCCTGGGAGGGATGCTCAGAGACATTTTCCATTTTTGTTGAGGCCCTGATCCAAAGCCCATTGAAGTCAATACGAGTCTTTCCATTGGCTTCAGTAGCTTTGGGTCACGCGCTAAGTGAATGGCTACGTATCTGTTTTGGTCTGAATTTTAAAGCCACTATACTGTTGTTAGTACCACTTTTGTTTAGAACTAACTTTTGTGCTGACCTTGTTTTAAATTGACAGGAGCAGACATTCCTTCTGCTGAGACCAGCAGGAGATGTGCAATGCTAACTATGGTTTCTGTTGTTACAGTGTATTTTCCAACAACTTCCTTTGACTCTGCAGCTGCTGTTTAAAACATCTGTCCTTGTACACAGTAACAATTCCTACTTCTGCTGCTCTCTGTGGTAACATCTATTTCTACTTTTGCTGTGCCTCTCTTAAGCTGAAGAAAATGTCATCCTCTCCAGCCCACATCTACCCTTTCCCCTTTCTTTTCCTTTTAACCCACTTACTCTTCTCACAATTCCAGGCCTCTGATTTCATGGCCAATATTAGGGATTTAGCTGCACTAAGCTGGCATGCAAATGTCCACCTCTACCTAGCCCACTGTTACTGAGGGTATGTCTACACTACAAGAGTAGTTCGATTCAACTTAATTCGAATTTGTGGAATCGACCTTATGACGTCGAATTTGTGTATCCACGCTAAGGACAGTAATTCGACTTTGTGATTCCACACTAACGGGGCCAGCGTCGACTTTGGAAGCAGTGCACTGTGGGAAGCTATCCCACAGTTCCCGCAGTCCCCGCTGCCCATTGGAATGCTGGGTAGAGCCCCCAATGCCTGCTGGGGGAAAAAATGTGTCGAGGGTGGTTTTGGGTAACTGTCATCATTGAACCGTCAATCACGCCCTCCCTCCCTCCCCGAAAGCGCCTGCGGGCAATCTGTTCGTGCACTTTTCTGGTCAGTGACAGCGCGGACGCCACAGCACTGCGAGCATGGAGCCCGCTGCAGTTATGGCCGTTTTCACCTCCTCGCACCTTATCATCCACCTCTTCCACAGTCAGCTGCTGAGAAATCGGGCTACTTTTCAATGGTGCTGCAAGCACTGGTGGACCATAGGGGATGTTTTACCAACATCAACGTCAGGTGGCCAGGCAAGGTTCATGACACGCGTGTTTTCAGGAACTGTGGTCTGTTTAGACACCTGCAGGAAGGTACTTTCTTCCCGGACCACAAAATAACTGTTGGGGATGTGCAGATGCCTATAGTGATCCTCGGGGACCCAGCCTACCCACTAATGCCCTGGCTCATGAAGCTCTATACAGGCGCCTTGGACAGCGACAAGGAACTCTTCAAGTAGCAGCGAGCAGCGTGACCTGTGACTGTTCAGTTTCTTTACAGAGAAGCTGAACCTGCCCCTGTTTCTTTACCCAGTTACTGTTGACTATCCTCTGCAGTTACATACCCCGTTCACCCCGTTTCCCCCACTTCCAACACACGTGTAAAAATAAAATACATGTTCCATTGTTACTTAAGAAAGGTTTCTTTATTAATGACTTTGTGTTAAAGGGTTGAAATTGGGACAAAGACTGTGCTGGGTAGGGTGTGCGGTGATGTAAAGACCACCTCTGAACTCGAGGAATGACAGGCTCCTGCTCCTAGAGCGGTCCGCAGTGCCGGACTGGTTGTTTCAACGGAGCCTGCCATCCCTCCTTTTTGGGATTCTGTGTGCGGGGGCTATGTGACCTTGTGGCGGAGGAGGACGGATACAGATTCCTCTGCTGAGTGACTCAGCGGTCCAGGACAAGGACCGCTGCATAAAATCTGTAACCGCCCTCCCCCGCTACAAAGTCACATCCCCCCCACCCACACAGAACCTGGAAACCACCTCCCATACCGACCAGGGTGCCTACTGACTGCACTGTGTGTGTGACCTGCTGCTGATCCTGCCCCCGTGTCTGTACCCTGGTAAAGGTGACTGTCCTGTCCAATTACCAACCCCCTTCCCCCCCTTCAAACACAGTCTCCTCTAAAAGAACATGACGGAAACAGTAATGAACAGAAAAGTATTTTTTATTATCAACTAGCCAGTTAGGGGATGAAAATGGGACAGGGGCTTGGGTGAGGCGGGAAGGAAAGTACTTCTCAAAATTTAGGGTATGAGAGCTTTTGGGTACTTGAGCACTCTGTTGGGGTGCAGTGACAGTTTTAACGCCCCCTGGCGCCCCTCCTTCTGGTTATTTTGGGTGAGGGGGGTATGGGACTTTGTGGCGGGGGAGGGCGGTTGCAGATACACTGCAGGGAGGCTCTGTCCTCCTGCCTGAGGTCCTGCAGAACATGCACAAGGCGCCGGAGCGTGTCCGTTTGCTCCCTCATTAGTCCAAGCAGCGTTTAAGTCGCCTGCTTGTCTTCCTCATGCCACCTCTCCTCCCGTTCGCTGTGTGAGCGCTGGTACAGAGAGAGGGTCTCCCTCCACTGGCTCTGCTGGTCCGCCTCATCTCGGGAGCAGCCCATAAGTTCAGCGAACATCTCATCCTGTGTCTTTTTCTTTCACCGCCTAATCTTTGCCAGCCTCTGTGAGGGGGATGCTGTGGCAGGTCTGGAGACAGTCGAAGCTGTGTGATGGGAAAAAGGGAGTGAATTCCTTGCAAAGATACATTTTTGCGAACAATGAACACAGTCTAGTCTGTGTCTGTGAACAAGAGCATGCACAGCACCTATCTTGTGCACACTCCTGCTGCAGGCAATCCGGAAAGCATAAACTCTGCCCCTGTTCCACCCCATCGCAGTATCCCCCAACCCTTGGAATTCCGGGTTGAGATCCCAGTGCCTGATGGTGCAAATTTCATTGTCGCGGGTGGTTCTGGGTATATGTAGTCACTCATTCCTTCCTCCGGGAAAGCAACGGCAGACAATCATTTCGAGCCCGTTTTCCCTGGATTACCCTGGCAGATGCCATAGCGTGGCAACCATGGAGCCTGTTTTGCCTTTTGTCACTGTCACCGTATGTGTACTAGATGCTGCGGACAGAGGCGATTCAGCAGCGCTACACAGCAGCATTCATTTGCTTTTGCATGACAGCAGAGATGGTTATCAGCCATACTGTACCATCTACCATGCCATTGTAAATTGGCAAGGTGATGATGGTTACCAGCTGTATTGCATTATACCTTCTGCTGCTGTCATAGGTGCCCCTGGCCGAGATCAGCCGGGGGAGCAAAAGACAAAACTGGGAATGACTCCCCGAGTCAATCCCTCCTTTATGGTCTCTAAAAATAGAATAATTCCTGCATAGAATATGGGGCTAGTGTAGTAGAGATCCAGTGTTTCAGAGAACCAGAGAGCACAGCCGCTCCATGTCAGATTATGCAGGAATGATGAGCTGCATGGCATTCACAGGGGGTGCTCCTGCAACAACCCCACCTGTTGCTTCCCTCCTCCCCCAGCCTTCCCGGGCTACCGTTGCAGTGTCCCCTGATTTGTGTGCTGAAGTAATAAAGAATGAAGGAATAAGAAACAGTGACTTGTTACTGAAATGAAATGAGGGGAAGGCAGCCTCCAGCTGCTATGATTGTCCAGACAGGACATTAAGCAGTGTGGGGGAGAGGAAAACAGCATCCTGCTGCTATGACAGTCCAGGCAGTACAGAATCTTTTCTTTACACATGAAGGGCGGGGGCTGATGGAGCTCAGCCCCCTGTTGCTATGATGAAGACAGTTAGCAGGCCGTCTACTTATGGGCTGATGATGAGGACGGGTACCAGTCGTATTGCACTACACCATCTACAGCAAGGCTGATGATGATGACGACGGATATCAGTCTTACTGCACCATCAGCCACCCATGAGGCGGTGGGGGGGGGGAAGGGGATGCTACAGTACAGTGCCGCAGCATCGCGTCTACCAGCAGCATTCAGTACACATAGGGTGACATTTAAAAGAGTCGAGACAATTTTTTTTTCCTTTTCCTTCTGGGGGTGGGGGGGGGTACATTGACGAGCTATGCCCTGAACCGCCGCGGACAATGTGTTTGACCGTACAGGTATTGGGAGATCAGCCAAGAATGCAAATGCTTTTCGGAGACTGCAGGAACTGTTGGATAGCTTGCGTCCTCAGTCCCCCCTCCCTCCATGAGCGTCCATTTGATTCTTTGGCTTTCCATTACACTTGTCACGCAGCAGCGTGCTGAGTCTCTGCTACGCCATCTGTCCGGAGATTTTTTAAAAATACTTTGGACCAGGCGTAACATTACAGTAATTCCCCTAATTAGATGCAGGAGTTTCCGAGCGAGATCACCCTGAGGACGGTCACTGAAGGAGATAGAGAGCGCATGCTGCGTGAAAGCCAGCACAAACCAGGGCCCTATGCAGCCGTGCTCGGGGAGGCAATGCTCCCTGAGTACCTCATGAAAGCCTGGCGCAGAAAAGTGTGCTACCACGGAGCACCCAATAAGGCAGCTCTCCCCAGGAACCTCCTGCGGAGGCTTTTCGATTACCTCCAGGAGAGCTTCGTGGAGATCTCCCAGGAGGATTTCTGTTCTATCCCCATATATATAGACCTCCTTTTCACATAGTTCAGATTCCTGTTCCATTAATAATAAAAGTTTACATGTTTTAAGCACTTACAGACTGATCCTTCCCCTGATTCAGGGTCCGGGTTAACGGCCGGGGATGGTTGGTAGGGGCTCTCCGTGAGGGTGATGAAGAGATCCTGGCTGTCGGGGAAACCAGCGTTGTAAGCGCCGTCGCCTGCCTCGTCCTCCACAAACCCTTCCTCATCTTCCCCGTCCGCGAACATCACCGAGGAACTGGCCGTCGACACTATCCCATCGTCAGAATCCACGGTCACTGGTGGGGCAGTGGTGGCAGGCTCCGGAGCCTCTGTTTGCCGCTTTGGTCTTCTGGTAGCCTTGTCTCAGGTCCTTGATTTTCAGGCGGCACTGCGTTGCATCCCAGCTGGATCCTCTGTCTGTCATGGCTTTGGAGACCTTCTCGTAGGTCTTTGCATTCCGTTTTTTGGAGTGCAGCTCCTAAAGCACAGACTCATCGCCCCACACACCGAGCAGATCCAAGACTTCCCGGTCAGTCTATGCTGGGGCCCTCTTTCTATTCAGAGATTGCCTGGACTCCTCTGCTGGACAGCTCTGCATCGTTGCCGGTGCTGCTGAGCTCGCCCCGATGTCCAACCAGGAAATGAGATTCAAACTGGCCGGACAGGAAAAGGAATTCAAATTTTCCCGGGGCTTTTCCTGTGTGGCTGATCAGAACATCCAAGCTTGGACTGCTGTCCAGAGCGTCAACACAGTGGTGCACTGTGGGATAGCTCCCGGAGCTACTAAGGTCGATTTCCGTCCACACCTAGCCTAATTCGACATGGCCATGTCGAATTTAGCGCTACTCCCCTCATCGGGGAGGAGTACAGAATTCGAACTAAAGAGCCCTCTATGTCTAATTAAATGGCTTCCTGGTGTGGATGGGTGCATGGTTAATTCGCATTAACGCTGCTAAATTCGAATTAAAGTCCTAGTGTGGACCAGGCCTGAGTGTTCATGCTTCGCTTCTGTAGACCAATGCTGGTTTTGCCTGTAAGGCCAGCCCAGTCTAATTATCTGTCCAAACCACAAACATCAGAAAGAAAAAGAACAATGGTCACCTCCATGTCCATTCGTTCTGCGAGTTTCCTCCTCCCATTTTCCCACCAATAGACTCCTGCCCTGGAGACAACCATCTCTTGAGGTGAAAGGAGAGTTCAACAACTTGCTGCCCATTTATACATAATATTTGGTCATATATTTCTCTTTAGATTTCTTTTCATGCCTATATGCCTGATCTCCCACTGTACCCACTCTACCTCCCCCATTACAAGAATACCACCAGTCACATGGTAAGATTCATCTGGCAAAAACCATGTGAAAGCATGTGGAACTTAACCCTTTCCCCACTCAGCAGTCCTTCTGCTGTGATGTGCAATTCCATGTCCTCCAACTGAAAAGTAAGTTGCCTTTTTCTTATGACAATAACTGTGAAGCCCAAACGTAATTGTTTTGAAACTACTGAAACACTAAGGGTCTGCTTCTCCCCTCACTTAAACCCATTTGGGCTTCCATTGAGTTACTCCTGAAGTGAGAAGAGAATTGGGCCCAATCATTTTTTTACATCTAAGACAAGCCACCATCTTTTCTTCCTATCTCACTTATCCACATGAGTCTATTGGAAACTGCAATTTAAGTTTCTGTCAAGCTATGTCTGGAAGCCTGATTCTGAAGGTGTCCATTTTGGGTTTTGAATTGTTTTATATAAGAAATTATCTGCAGCATGAGATTAATGCAGAATTATTATATCATTAAGATATTAGAATTTAGTTGGCCAGCTAGCTAATCACTTGTTCCAACCATGGTCTAGCTAACAGTGATAGCATAGATGATTAGATAAGCTCTGTCTCATCATAAACTAGTTACGTATACATACTTTCTGCATGCTGTGCCACAGTGAGCTTTTCTAAAATCTAGTGCATTTGTCTGATGCTAGCATAGGTCTTTCTGCAATACAGATGTGGTGTTATCAATAATAATTTTCATTTATATGTGACCCCTCAAGATCTCATAGCACTTTACAAAAGTAAATACATTAATCCTTACAGCTGTCCTTTGAAGAGGGGATGTTTTATCCTCATGTGACCAATGAGGAAATTGCGGTGTAGATAGTGAGTAATCCTATGTCAAATAAAAAGTCAGTGGTCGAGTTGAAGAGAGAGCCCAGATCTCCTGACAGCTAGCCCTGGGCCTTAACAACAACACTATCCTCATTCTCTAAGGATTGTGCCTTTACAAAGGACATCAAAGATGATTTTTGGAAAATCTTAAAACGATGGGGCCCAATCCTGAATTCCTTACTGAGGCAAATCCCTCCCTCTAGGGAACTTTGTCTGGCTAAGTAAGGACTTTGGGACTAGGTCTAATGAGAACAATGGTACATTCATATTTTATTAGCCAAACAATTTTATTTCTACTGAAAGGCTTGAGTGTACTTTCTCTTGACTGCAGTGACATCTACTGCTGTTTGGGAGATTTTATGAAACTGCAATAAAAATAAATGTGCCAAAATGACACTAGAAATTCATGCATGCAATATAAGAATGCTATTAGCTTTGGGAATTTTGGTTTCAGATGGTAGAGGGTTCCTCCAAAATAGACAAAATTCAATTATATATTCTCCAAATGAATGAAGATCTCTCTCTTCCGGGGAATTCCTGTTAATTATGATTCTCACAGGAGCAAATTGAAGGGGGATTCAGTGGAATCAAGGCTGGAAAGAGGGTTGAACTTGGGATCTTCTCCTTCTACTGCCAACTGTGAGTAAACAAAAGGAGAAGACTAATATTGGAGACAGCTGATGGATGTGCTGGCAGTGTACAATGCAAGGTTTTAGGCTTATGAAGCATTGAAATGAGACTTGGGTGTCACTTTTATAATGAAACCAGCCTGGGGGTTAGTTAAACACCTGAAAGCCAGCCAAGGGTCTCTCAAAGGTGTGCAAAGCCTGAGTTTTTCTTTGATGTCTTCAGAGGAAGCTGATAATTTCTTTCCCTGTTTTCAGTTTTGTTTGGCCCTCTCCCTATCTCCTGGGATTCTATTCCCAGCTCTTCTACTGACCAGTTTCGTGAAGACAAGTTGTTTCACCTGTCAGTGTTTGTTTCCACTTGTGTAAAATAGGGGAAATATTTACCTTCCTTAGTGAAGTGCTATGAGATCTTCAAAAGCACTATAAAAGAGCTAAGTATTATTATAGGATCATCTGACAAATCTCTTTCATTTTAAATTCTGATTCCATGATATATTGACATTACATTTTTACCTACAGGTTTATAGGTAAATATAATACACAAAATGTGTCCTGATAACTTGCACATGTAAAATAACACAGAGCATCTCTTTGAACCAGTACAAATTTGAGAGTAGTGCTGTAAACTGGGGGCAAAACTGTACATTTTTCATTTAAGGGTGATAGCAGAGCTATCATTCCTTAAGCAGCAGGGTTTACTCATTTTCTATTCCAGGGAATGGTTACAATTCTGTAAATGTTGTTCAGTCTATTTGATAACATGCACAATTAGAAAAGTTTATCAAAATGAGGCCTTGGCTCAGGCCCCTTCACAGACAATTCAAGGAAACAGTGTAGAAAATTAGTACTGAGCATGTTCAGGTATCAAAGGCTTGACAGATCCTTCTGTGAGGCATGAGAAATTGGTCAAAAACTATCATCCAACAACAATAATTTAATGGTAATCTAAATGCTGCATTGTATAGTACCTTTATTTTGCTCCCATGTGCCTTTCAGTTAAAATCAAGACAATGTACACTAATAAGAATGTGAGCCGTCTCCCTGAACTGTATAACAATCTACATTACACATGAATATATCCTGCAGCCATTTGCAGATGCACTGGGAGCAAATGAGTGATGAGTCAAGGGAAGAAGAAGAAGAGACATGTTTCAAATACTGGAATTAAATACAAAGGGAAATGACAAATACTGAAAATATGAACTGCTGAACATGCGACAGTAAAATAAGGCAAATACTGGAAATGGCAAATAATGAACGACAAATATGTGGGGACCTAATAAAGTAAGAGAAGCGTGCAGAATAAAAAGAGATATAGATATAATGGTACTGTTGATACTAAGAAACATTGAAGGAATAAGACCAATAGTGGAACAAGTGAAGCTCTGGGGAAAATACTTAACTAGGGTGAAAAAACCTGGAAATGGGACTAGGAAAATCTTAATGATTAGAGCAGGAGACTGAAATTCATCATCCATGGGTTCTGTCTGCCTCTGCCAGTGATGTTTTTCCTGTGACCTTGAACAAGTCATTACCCACCTGTGCATTGGTCTACTTATCTGTAAAATGAATATAGACCTACTTTTCTATCTTGTGGTTGTTTTTCCCAACTTCAGGTTTGTTTTGTAAGTGCATTTGAATTAATTTGTTTTATGATTTGATAAATATTAAAATATTAAGAGCTGCATCGTTGCTGAAAGCTATAGTCCTCAGAAAGAGTGGTGCAGATATGCCAACACGAGTTCTTAGAGACACTGTGTGCCACATTAAAGCTGATATTATTATACTCTTTCTGTAATTGATTACTTGTGCAACTCAAGCAGCATACTAGGGGCTTAGTGCAGGAGAATCAACTAGTGAAATACATGAACAGGAGAGAAAACCCAAAACATTTATAATTTTTTTTCTTTGTTTTCTTTTTCCATTAAAACAAGCCTCTTCGCTTTGGTGTCTGCATTATGTTTCCGGCCCATACTCTGCAAACTACTCTGTACAGGCATCCCCTAGAACCACCAAGAGCCCTGTTTGGCTTCAAGGGGTGCCCAGGTGGAGCAGCTTGTAGGATAGGGACCTCAGACCCTGATCCTGCAAGCACACACATGAGTAACTTTATCTATGTGCCTAAAGTTAACCACATGCACAAGGGTCTGCAGAATCGGGGGCCTTAGACAGAAAATTTAGAGCGCAAGCTTATGTACACTGAGGACCTTACACACTGCTTTGGCAGCATGAAGGGGCCTTAAAGTGTCTGTAAATATAACATATTCCCACTGTAATGCCCCTTCATGCTGCCAGAGTATAAATAAGAATCAGGCCCTTAGTTTTTTATTTCTAAAATAGAAAATGCTTGTCAAGAACAAATTGTTTTGTTTCAAAGGGATATTTTGTTTCTTGTCAGCATGATTGGTTTGGAGTCCCGTTCCCCCCCACACACATACACACACACATTTTTAAATTGGGAAATGTCCAGTTTGCCAACACAAGTAGGGTTTTCTTTGGGTTTTTTTTTAAGGTAATATGTTTCAGTTCAACACTGACTTCTAATTCAAAAAAACTACAGTTTGGTTTATTCTAACCAGGGGTTTCACACTTGCTGTCTCCCCTCACCCCCCCCCCCCCCCCCCGGAGAAATATTGTAGATGAACACCATAGTATTAGTAATTATTTCTTGTTCAAGATATTAGATATAATGGAATTCAGAGTATTTGGCCTACAATGAAAAGATTTTATGGACATATAAAAAACAAAATATTGCTAATCAGCCCATATTACACCTTAGCATTGTTTTAATAGGACGTTGCAATATGGTAGGAAACATAGAAACTGAAATTCTATAAATCAGTTCAACCAAATATTTCTATGATTTAATGGATAATGAATTACTTTTAGGGGAGTACTAGAAACAATAGAGCGAAAAATCATTAAAAACCATAAAAAGTTGACTCTTTTTATAATGTATCCAAAATAAAAAGGATAGATTGTTTATAAAAGGAGAAAATATTGACAATGTCTTTCACTATCTGTTTGGATATGGGGAAAAACACAAAATAAACTACAAGCTTCTTCAGGATAGCAAAGACACCCAGGGACTGGTTCTTCCCCATTTCACCCCAAATATGTCCTCCCCAAGTTCTTAATTACCAGACACTCAGACCATTCCTCTCTGGTTCTTCATCCCCCAAGCATGAAGCCAGCCCCCCAATTATCGGCTCACTTTGGCTTATACACATCACACAGTTTGCATGCAGAGACCTGATTGGAATAAGAATAAATAAAAAGTTTATTTAATAGAAAGACCACAGATTCAAAGTTGAAATAGTGAGGGAAAGCAAACAGACAAGTTGCACAGAAAATAAACATATAGTCACAACCTCAGACTTTACACTTTCATATTTGATAAACCCCCTTTTTCTACTTAGGGTTACCTATTGCCTTAAAACAGTTTCCCAGTGTACAATCTAACTATAGGAGGGATCCAGGATTCACAGACAGTCCCTCACACACCTCAAACAATCCCTCGAGTTCTGAATGCTCTTTCCATTTTAAAGGGGTTTTCCATTTTTTAATTCAATCACTATAGATATTCAAAGGCTCTCTCTACATTAGCACTTTTGTCAGTATAACTTACATTGCGCAGGGGTGTGAAAAAAATTGCCCCGAGTGACATAAGTTACACCAACAGAAGCGCCAGTGTGGACAGCTCTAGGTCAGTGGGAGATGCTCTCCTGCCAACATAGCTATTGCCACTCATTGTGGGTGTGGCTACACGGGAGATCTTAGAGCAGCGCAGCTGCATCGGTACAGCTGTGCCACTGTAAGGTATCTAGTGTAGACATGGCCTTAGTTTCCAAAGGCTGGAGTTTTCTTTTCATTTTCAAGCTGTTCCCATTTTCTTTGATGGTTCCTCATTGTTGTTTCCTGGGCTGGACAATGGCTAAGTGCTTGAAGCCAGTCTCCTCTGGTTGAGGTGGTAACCCGGCCTGCCAGACTGGTTCACCTGCCTGTTGTGAGGTAATGCTAAAGTCATACCACAGTTAGTTATTTTCTATATATACTCACACATACATTCATAACCATAACGTGTGTGTGTGTGTCTCAAAATGATTAAGTTCAGTGCATTACAAGCTTTCATATAAGTTTGATATACTCTTACAGTCAAACAACATAGTGTGCAATCAGTTGGTTTAACTGCTTATTGGGGGCGGGAATTAAACCTGGCTGAATCCCGAATGTCACGTCCAGATCAAAGGGGAAAGGACTTCTGGGCTGTAGTCTAGATGGAATAATGTATCAGTAGAAGTAAATCACTTAATTTCTCTGTACCTCTATTTACCTGTAAATGAGTATAATTTCTACCCAGCATATGTGCTATGAAGATTAATTCTCAGTGTGCTTTACAAATGTTATCTTTGGATAAAAGGTGCTGTATTATAATGCTGTGAATCTGTGATGTCTAGCATTAAAGAGTGAAATAAAACCTTCCTCGTCTTGCCACTTCATCAGTGATTTCTTTCAGAGTTAGTTATGTGTGTGAAACTATTAGTAGGGAAATCTTCAATGGCCGGCTTCAGAGAGGCTGTAATGTTTTGTTTTTAGGGCCAGACATTTGTGAGACATGTTTGTATCGGTATGAAAAGCACTGTTGCTCTGATGTAGCACAGAATTCCTTGCTTTGAGTTCAAACTGATTTTATTCATTGTATTTTCTTATCCCTCTTTGCAGTTTTACAACATAAGAAGTGACCAGTATCAGTATTCAGAAAATATTCACATTAGATATCAGCAACTTCTTTAAGATCATTTTCCATCTCATTTCATCATGTTGTGACTTTCTTTTATGGATATATTTTCAAAGGCCTTTGCAACAGATGAGCTATACAAAATATACATGAGCAAGACTGCAACCAATAAACCTTTTATTTATATGTATTTCACATACAAACCATAACACCACAGGTGCAGGTAGGTAGTTGCATGTACAGTTATTCAGCCTGAGTGTGCTAATGCTCATTTGTGCACATAATAGAAAGTTTTGTGTGCTTTCAAATCAAGTAACTGAGAATGGATTTTGTGTGTCTCATCCACTCTGTGGATCTTTGAAAGTTGAGCTCTGGGAGTCTGGCAAAATATAGTGTTTCAGGTAACTTATTTCAAAGTATCTATTTTTTAAAATATGTTTTCAATTTGACAATACAGACATTTGTGGTTTTGTTTTAGTTGGTAGGTATTGAAAAGTCATTTTGTGACTGACTGCTCTACTTAGTCAAACTGGAGATAGCTGACTGAGGTCACCATTGTGAGTTTGGATTATATGCGGTCATAGATCAATGAGATGTACATAAGCCCTTTCTGTTACATATACTGGGTATGCTCCTCTTGGAACTTTTTAAAGGTGACCTCTCTAGGTACACTAATTTGATAAAAGGGGACTTTATATCATTCAGTAAACCAAATCTGAATCTAGTAATCCTTCGCTCTGTTATTTCTGATATGATGATCATGTCATAGACACTGACTTAGATCTACAGATGAACTTTTCTTTGTGGGTCACTGCTTCCTGAGTCAGTTGTGTTATTGAAATTCATCATATTTCAAAGAATCTGTAAATACTGAGAAGATTAAAATCATCTGTCATTGCAATCTTTTTACTTTGACTTCGCTTCCTCACCTAATTATTTATAATGCCATTTGCATGTCTCTCTTGTTTTGGTGGGGAGTTTCAATATTTTATTAACTTTTGTGATTCTTCTCCTTGTCTCCTCATTCTCAGTTTTAAAACCAAATTGGGATGTCTGTTAATGTTGCCTGAAAAAATTCCCAATTCCAATACATGCTAAAGTACACATTCACACTCATTATAATGTATTAATACAAAAAGAATTTTTTCCAAAAATGATCCTTATCTAGTGTGATAAAGTTCCTCCTCTACCTTGGTGGGTTCTGCACTTATTGGTGGATTTTGCTAGCCTCAGAGATCTTCCTGTGTTGGATCAGGAGTTGGGAGGTTTTGGGGGGAACCCGGGCCCGCCATCTACCCCGGGTTCCAGCCCAGGGCCCTGTGGACTGCAGCTGTCTAGAGTGCCTTCTGGAACAGCTACACGACAGCTACAATTCCCTGGGCTACTTCCCCATGGCCTCCTTCCAACACCATCTTTGTCCTCACCACAGGACCTGCCTCCTGATGTCTGTTAACGCTTGTACTCCTCAGTCCTCTAGCAGCACGTCCTCTCACTCCCAGCTCCTTACACACACCTCACTAACTGGAGTGAGAGCCTTTTTATACCAGGTGTCCTGATTAGCCTTAATTAATTCTAGTAACTTCCCAATTGGCTACAGGTGTCCTAATTAGCCTGCCTGCCTTAATTAGTTTTAGAAAGTTCCTGAGTGTTCTGGAATAGTCCCTGTTATCTTACCCAGGGAAAAGGGACCTGCTTAACCTGGAGTTAATGTATCTACCTTCGACCACTCTCTTGTAGCCATCTGGGCTGACCCTGTCACACTAGACAACACTGTTCTTTACTGTCTGTGGCCCTCCTCCAAACACTCCTTGCGACTGTAGGCCGGCAGGCTAGTGGTGACAGGGAATTGAACTATAGATGCACAGCACAAAAGCCCCCCAAAATTACAGGGCAGGTGATGACCAAATCCCTTACTGGTCTGGGTAGACCCCCAAAAAATCACATCTGTACTCTGACTACTATACCCCATCTTCTCCCCTATGACACACCTAAGGCAAAATACATTATAGCTAAAGCAAAAGCCACCAACCTTGCCCAGTTCTCATTAGTTAAATATTATTGGAATAGACACCTTTCTTTTTTAATATACTACATATAGGTATAGTGGTATTTTAGCAATACAAGAAAGATAAACCAGTTATCTTGGTCGGGGCACTGGAACACGGGGGGGGTCATGGCACCGTGGCCCCATCACTTTTTATCAGCCGTAAGGGTGAACAATGTGGGGTAGGAGACAGAGAGGAGCGAGTGGGGGTGGGATCTTGGGAGGCAGGTGTGGCACGGGAGCGGAGCTTCAGGGGAAGAGGCAGTGTGCAGGCAGGTCCTCAGGGGAGGAGCTCAGGGAGAAGGGCCGGCACAAGAGCAGGAGCTCAGGGGGGCACTGTGGGGTGCAGACCATGGTTTGAGTGCCCATAGCTCCCACACACACACACTTTTAGAGAGCTTCCGTCATTCCTGGTCTTGGTACAAGTCCTGTATCTTTCCTTGGTTAGAATGAGTGGGGTTTCAGAACCATGGAAGTATTCATATATGATTACTATCTAGAAAAAGCTGAGAGGGGGAGAGACTACAGAAATGTGTATATGTGTCACTTTGACAAACTATTCAAAATAATTGCTCACCATACAGGAGGGCAAGCTGGACCAGCACGTCATAGTGACAGCCTAACAGGATGTAAGCATTATGGTCCAGTGGCTGGAGATTTGGTATTTGTGCACCCTAAGTTCTATGGTTGGCTTTACCACTGACGTGTTGGAAAAGTCATTTAATCTCTTGCTGCTTTTCATTCCCTTCCCACCCTTTGACTCTGTCTTGATTGGGGGAGGGAATATATTTTTCAATCATGTTAACTCAGCCAGGTTACTTTCACATGATTAAAAGCCCTGTTAAGATGCAGGCTGGCCTGTTCAAATCTATGGTGAGATAGAATGTTTTCAAACATGCTAGTCTGCATCTTAACAGGGCTTTTCAATCAGGTTACGCTAACTCATTTGACAAAACACAATTGAAACACACTCCTTTTGCTCTTTGTCTTGTCCATTTATCTTGAAAGCTCTTCAGGGAAGGAACTGTCTCTTACTATGTGTTTGCATAATGCCTAGCACAATAGGTTGAGGCATCTAGGCACTTCCATAATAGAAAGTGATCCCTAAGTCCTTTAGCACCAATCACCCCTTCACCATGGGGCAGGGCTACTCAGGAAGACCACGGCTTTAAAAATCCGGCTCCTAAGCAACCAGAGGAGCTAACGAACAGGAGTAGCTAACAGGAATTTTGCGAGAGAGTTGAGTGGGAGCTAGATACACTTAACGTTCTTTAAACTTAATGCCGAAAACACCCCCGGATAAAAACTAAACATCAATAAAGGAATGAGTTGCAGGAGTGAAAAGAGAATGCAGGCAGAAGTCCAGCAACAAAGTGGGGGCTATCTAGTTTATTGCATCAAATGCAGCAGGTGGTGTATGTGTGCATTCAGTGCAAAATTATCTTGGCCCTCAGAGACAATGTACAGGCCTTGGAGACCATAGTGGCTGAACTGGAGGAGCTGAGGGAGACAGAGAGGTACATAGATGAGACTTTCTGGGACACGGTAGAATGGCCTCACTCCCAGTCTGACAGCCTCTGTGGTGTTGAGGAGGATGAAAGTCTCAGAGAAGGAGAACATCCAACTGGAGCAGAGGGAAATGATCCCATAGTTGGGACCATACTTCCAGATGACATTGTGGTATCCTCCTGCACTGACGATACCTCTCTGCGGGAGGGAACTCTAGTTATTAGGAAGAGACAGTTATTAGTAATGGGTGATTCAATCATTAGAAACCTAGATAGCTGGGTTTCCAATGACCAGAAGAGCCGCATAGTGACTTCCCTGTCTGGTGCGAAGGTTGCAAATCTCTCAAGACATCTAAATAGACTTATATGTAATGCTGGGGAGGAGCCGGTAGTCATGGTACATGTAGGTACCAGTGACATAGGGAAGGATAGAAGAGAGGACCTGGAGGCCAAATTTAGGCTGCTAGGTAAGAGATTGAAGTCCAGGACCTCCATGGTAGCATTCTCTGAGATGCTTCCAGTTCCACGTGCAGGGCCAGGTAGACAGGCAGAACTGCAGGGTCCCAATGCGTGGCTGAGACAATGGTGTAGGGAGGAGGGGGTTAGATTTATTAGAAACTGGAGAAACTTTTGGGAAAGGGAGAGCCTATACAGGAAGAGTGGGCTCCACCTAAACCAAAATGGATGATCGAGCTGCTAAAGGAGCATTCAACGATGATAAGGCCATTGCGGAAAAACTAAATGAATTATTTCCATTGGTCTTCACGGCTGAGGATGTGAGGGAGATTCCCAAGCCTGAGCCATTCTTTTTAGGTGACAGATCTGTGGAACTGCCCCAGATTGAGGTATCATTAGAGGTGGTTTGGGAACCAAATGAAAAACCAAACAGTAATAAGTCACCAGGACCAGATGGTATTCACCCAAAACTGAAATTGCAGAACTACTAACTGTAGTCTGTAACCTATCATTTAAATCAGCTTCCGTACCAAATGACTGTAGTATAGCTAATGTGACCCCAATTTTTAAAAAGGGCTCCAGAGGTGATCTGGGCGA
This sequence comes from Mauremys reevesii, assembly GCF_016161935.1. NCBI lineage: Eukaryota > Metazoa > Chordata > Testudines > Geoemydidae > Mauremys > Mauremys reevesii. The sequence goes on from NC_052624.1 coordinate 242,368,521, forward strand.
TTACAGGTGGTAAGCCTGACTTCAGTACCGGACAAACTGGTTGAAACTATAGTAAAGAATAAAATTGTCAGACACCTAGATGAACATAAATTGTTTGGGAAAGAGTCAACATGGTTTTTGTAAAGGGAAATCATGCCTCACCAGTCTACTAGAATTCTTTGAGGGGGTCAACAAGCATGTGGACAAGGGGGATCCAGTGGATATAGTGTACTTAGATTTTCAGAAAGCCTCTGACAAGGTCTCTCACCAAAGGCTCTTAAGCATGGGATAAAAGGGAAGGTCTCATGGATCAGTAACTGGTTAAAAGATAGGAAACAAAGGGTAGGAATAAATGGACAGTTTTCAGAATGGAGATAGGTAAATAGTGGTGTCCCCCAGGAGTCTGTACTGGGACCAGTTCTATTCAACATATTCATAAATGATCTGGAAAGGGGGTAAACAGTGAGGTGGCAAAATTTGCAGATGATACAAAACTACTCAAAATAATCCAGTCCCAGGCAGACTGCGAAGAGCTACAAAAGGATCCCACAAAACTGGATGACTGGGCAACAAAATGGCAGATGACATTCAATGTTGATACGTGCAAAGTAATGCACATTGGAAAACATAATCCCAACTATGCATATTAAGTGATGGGGTCTAAATGAGCTGTTACCACTCAAGAAAGAGATTGTGGATAGTTATCTGAAAACATCCAGTCAGTGTGCAGTGGCAGTCAAAAAAGCAAACAGAATGTTGGGTATCATTAAGAAAGGGATAAATAATAGGGCAGAAAATATCATTTGCCTCCATATAAATTCATGGTACGCCCACATCTTGAATACTGCGTGCAGATGTATCTCAAAAAAGATGTATTGGAAGTGGAAAAGGTTCAGAAAAGGGCAACAAAAATGATTAGGGGTATGGAATGGCTTCCATATGAGGAGAGATTAAAAAGATTGGGACTTTTCAGCTTGCAAAAGAGATGACTGGGGAGGGTATGATTGAAATCTATAAAATCATGACTGATGTGGAGAAAGTAAATAAGGAAGTGTTATTTACTCCTCATAACACAAGAACTAGGGGTCACCAAATGAAATTAATAGGCAGCAGGTTTAAAACAAACAAAAGGAAGTATGCACAGTCTATGGAATTCCTTGCAAGAGGATGTTGTGAAGGCCAAGACTATAATAGGGTTCAAAAAAGAACTAGATAAGTTCATGGAAGACAGGTCCACCAATGGCTATTAGCCAGGATGGGCTGGGATGGTGTCCCTAGCCTCTGTATGCCAGAAGCTGGGAGTGGGTGACAGGCTGGATCACTTGATGATTACTTGTTCTGTTCATTCCCTCTGGGGCATCTGGCATTTGCCACTGTTGGAAGACAGGATACTGGGCTAGATGGACTTTTGGTCTGACCCAGTATGTCCATTTTTATGTTACGTTAAAGAATTTCTAACAACTGTCTGTTACAGCTCCATTTTGTTTCTTACAGCTGTCCCCTTACTCCATTTTGTTTTAGTTCTCCTCCTGTGGCCGCCCCTCCCTGGCTGTTAAGTTGTTTACCAGGGCCTCTGCCCTTCTCAAAGGGATGGCCACTTGTGCTAAGTGGGACCACTGCCCTGTTCAAAGGGTTAGTCCTGTTATCAGCTTGTTAAACCTGGGCTTGGTTAGGGTAGGCAATGTCCAGAGCTGCAAGACCTATTGTGTTTTTTAAGATCCTGGGCATGAGTCATAGACCTCCTGTGCTTTTGAGTCACCTATTGCACAGGACCCTGCCCAGACTTGCCTCTGTGGTTACCTGCAGTTTTTTCCCTGCCTGTAAGAAGGGGAACCAATCAGAGTTACTGGCGGGAAGCTGCCTGAGTCTGTCTTTATAACCAGACATTTTCTGATCAAACTGCAGAAAGATTCCTGCATTGCTGCCTGGTCTGATCAGCCAGGGGTTCTGGGGGTTCCTTTCTCCACTCTCGTTTTATTTTTGAGCATACCCCCATTTTTAAACTCCCCTTCCACGAACAATGAATTTTGCCAGGAGATCTCCTGATTGTGAACGAATTGAGTCCTCTCTGCGTCCTCTGATGCTGCTGCTGTGCCTGCTTCTGCCTTTGTTGCTGTCCTGGGGGCTGGTAAGAATCCCTCTGTGAAACTATACTTTTATTTTATTATTTTAGCTGCTGGCTCTGTCTCCCCAGCACACAGACCCAAGCTAAACCTTGGTCTGTGTCTTAAAACCTCTCTTAAACTCTAAAAAATAAGTTTGTGCCGCTGCTAAGCTCTGCTCCTGTGGGCTTTGCCTTGGGCTCACTGCTTTCAGCTGTATCCACTGCTGCAGCCACCATCCCTTAGCTTCCTTGGGTGCTGCCTTGGGAGCTGTATTCTGGGCACATACCACTCTGCCCTCTGTAACTTCCCCATAGCATAAGGTGCACCATAGGTTTTGTTTTTTCTTTCTTAGTTTGATAAGTCATAGTTTGTTAAGATTGTAAAGCTTGTAAGTCTCACCTGCCTTGCTATAGTTCGTTGTTTTGTTGCTCCATATAGCTGCTTGTTATAGTTTGCTTAGAATTGTGATATTTGTTGTTTTGCCTAGTCATTGGTTAAGATAGATTTAAAAAGCTATTGCCTGGTTGTATTCTGTATCTGTTTTGTTACTTTGTATAAGCTGCTTGTCATTTTATATAAGTTTGATTAAGTTAGAAGATAGATAAGGTTTTTTGCTGCTCCAATCTCCCCCTCTGTGTACTTCTCCGTGTCTCCCGGTTGTAAACCCCTTGCTGCTTTTTCCCCCACGTCTGCATCACCCTCTGAACTTCCCAGACCCCTTGCTGCCTAAACATACAGCCTGTTTGTTCTCTGTGTCTTCCTAGCCTGCTTGTTCTCTGTGTGTCTGTGTCTCTGTGCTCCTACTGCCAAACCTCAATTGTATTGCTGAAGTCTAGCACAAAACCCCATTGGTTACTTTTTCCTATCGGATACACCTGACATTCTACATTTACACCACTGTGACACATTTTTACCTAAAATTGTTTGTTATTTAACATATTTTCCATAACTGTTAGTTGGTTATATGCTGCTGTGACACACCTTTTTACATAGAAATTGTTAGCTACCTGTTACTTTTATACTTCAGTGTTAATTGGTTACCCACTGTATTGTATCCTACTGTATTGTACCCCACTATTGAAACCCCCTTACTGTTCACCAAAAGAAACCCCTCCCCAATTGTCTACCTTAACAACCCCCATACCCCTCACTATTGAATTTTCCCTGTTTTTGCATTTTCTTAATAAAGTTGCATTTTCTTAATAAAGCAGGTAATTGTCCCCCAAGATCCCCTACCTGCTGGCAGGGACAACAACAACCCTCCTCATCCTTGGAAGTGTTTCTTACTTAATATAGTTATTTAAAGAGAGTACCATAGACAGTCACTATTCGTAATAGGCAGGGGAAAGGAATAAGGGATGTATCAATATTTGTTTGGATGACTGCAGTTGTATACTAAAGCAAACCTCAATCCACCATGTTACCCTAACACAACTTTCAGTCTACTTATGACACACCTGAGCAAGTAACATGTACTGCTGAAAAAGGTTTTGGATGCATGTCACCTGTGCTGACCTTTGGCAAATGAAATGTTATATTTACAAATGAAAAAACACATTGGACAAAATAATTAAGAACAAACTAATGTATTTAAACTAAAGTGCAAAGGCTTTGAAAAGGACACTGAAATAATTAAAGGAAATGTGACCTACTCTCAAACTATGGCCACATGTCAGAGAAACGATTGAAAGAGCTGACTCAAACACAAAATACAAAGCTAAACCCACAGAATATAAATCAGAGGAATTTACTGTGCAATAATAAAACTCTGTAATTAATTGCAGCATTTGGAAAGGTAAGGAGAAGATCAGCAGGGTTAATGTTAAAACTGTGGTATGAAGTATTATACTAAGCTAAAACAAATTAAAACCTATAAAGGCTAGGAAAATTATATTTGTGATGGGGTTCAAAATATTTTATATAAAATCTGAAAGATATGCATAAAGTCAACGTTGGTCAATATTTTAGGTTAGTATAGAAGATGTTAGTATTTTAAATCAACGTTGAAGACAGTGTAATCTAAGAAAGTAAGTTAAAATGAAAACAAAACCAGAACAGGCAGAATGAGGCATTTTTCCATTTTAATAAACCATAGATTTCTCAAGTGGCTATTAAAATCCCAATCCTGTGCTGAATCTGCTTGCTTGGAGCCCTGCAACTGTGGAGTCTTATTGAAGCCATTGGGGTTCCATGTAGGTGCAGAAGTCAGCACTAGCAGTCCTATTGCAAGATTGTGGCCTAAAGAAGTAATTATCTGCTCTCTTGCCTGGTACCTGTTAATTATGATGAGGGTTAGGCCCTTCAGTAATTCCACCTGAAATCTTTTCCTCTGACTTGTATGTGTGCATATATTAATACGTTGATTAAGAACATACCATCTTCCATAAGGATTTTTGAGTTTATATATTGGTATTGCTTTATCTTCTAATAATAAATGTCTATTTTGGAGTGTATTATTATGCTACAGTAGGTAATATATTTTAACTCATATTTTAGTTGTGTTCCCTTTTTCAATTTTACAGTAGAATATTTTACTAAATGATAATGTAAAAATATTTTAATATAATTGTACATAAAACATCTTAATAGCTTTATTTTTATAAGTGATATATCAAAAGGTATATCTAATGTATGTATACAATAGTCCTATATAGCAGGAAGCATTTGGCATAAAGTTAATTAAATATGTAGGGCCATCTGTGAAGCATACATTGGTAGCATGTGGAAAAACCTATGCAGTTTCTACTCATCCTGTAAGTTTCCCTTTGAAATTTAACAGGAGTTACCTAAAATCCCATAATATCCCAACTAAATCCCTGCAACCTCTCTGCTTCCATTTTTGCATGGAAGTCACTGAACATATCTGTTTAATAATTCTGGATGGGGCTTGACCAAATATGTGACTGTGTACTCCAGAGACTAACTCCACTACTTTTGATTATGCCAGGTTACTACAGACAACTTAGCTGAGTGATTTCTCTAGAAAGAATTTAACAGGGAAAGATGTAGCAGGTAGTAAAATGGAACCATTTCATAGTGTAGGGTGGAAGAGCTTTGCAAAGCAGGTCTATTCATGTCAGTGCTATTACATTTGCCACTAGCACATGGCTATATAGAAGTTAAAGGTTGCAGGAGAAGTTGCAGAAAATCTGTAATCTACCTGATCCTTATTAGTGCCACTTGGCCTATGTGATCATCCCATACATTGGAATAAAGACTATTTCAAGGGTTGGGTTGCTTGCAGAGTAAACATACAATCCAGATAAACAAGCAGGTCCCTCCAGTTGTCCATCCATGTAGAAAGGTGGCATATGCACTCCATGTTAAACTCAATGCTGAGCTCACAAGGATGGAAACAATGCAAGTAATGCAAAAAATTGAGAAGTCAACAGAATGGGTGAGCTTCTTAGACATTGTGGAGAAAAATAAAAGCCAGGTACACATATATGCTTAGATTTGAGAGACCTCAACAAGGCTATAAAAAGAGAACATGTCAAATTGCCAACTAGAGAAGAGATTATGGCTCAATTTGTGAATGCATAATATTTCAGTAAACTGGACGTCTTCAGGATTTTGGCAGCTAAAATTAACTGAAGAAAGCTCAAAACTATGCACATTTAATACCCAATTTGTAAGATACAGATACTTATGCCTACCCTTTGGCATCGCTTATGCACCAGCAGTGTACCACAAAACCATACATATGATATATGAACATATTAACTGTGTCGACACCTCAATGGATGATATCATCATCTGGGGCTCAACTAAAGAGAAGCATAATTGTAGACTTTGGGAAGTTTGAGATTCAGTCAGACCTGCAACTAAATCAGGAGGAATGTGTTTTAGAGGTTACAAAATTGATTTTTGTTGGAGATATTATTTCCTTTGAAAATGTAAAATAAGAATAAGGTTTCGGCCATTGAAATGATGCTCCATTCCCTGCCAAAGAAAGATCTCCAATGGTTCCTGGAAATGTTAATGATCTTAGAAAGTTCATACCTAATCTATTTACAAAAGCAGAAGCTTTGAGGAAACTCCTAGAAAATAAAAACAGGAGGAATCATGGGAAGGTTTGAAACAACAACTGATGCAAGAGCCAGTGTTGAACTTCTACACACCAGGCATGCATATTAAAATGTCAGGTGATGCTTCACAGTCTGGGTTAGGTGCAGTGATTTTACAGAAACACAATGATTGTTAGCAACTAGTGGAGTACGCATCCAGCTCACTGACTGATGCAGAAACCAGATATGCACAAATTGAGGAGGAGCTTTTAGGAATACTGTTTGCCTGTGACTGATTCAATCAGCATATTTACGGTCAGAAAGTGAATGTTGAAATGGACCACAAGCCCTTGAGAGCATTATTTAGCAAATTGCTAAATGACTGTATCTTTAGGATTCAAAGAACGATGATAAAGCTGCAAAAATAAGATTTGGTCGTGACCTACATGCCCAGTAAATTCACATTTACTGAGTGAGGATGCACTTTCCTGAGTGGTGACTCCCACTATGAAACCAGAAAAGGCCTCAGAGAAAGAGATGCAAGCATATGTAAATCTGATTGTAAAATCAATTGCCCTCACTAACCAAAAACTTCAACAAATACGATGGGAAATGGAGAATGATGAATCATTGGGGATCCTTAAAGAAGTGGTCATTAAAAGGTGGCCTGAAGAAATAAGCAGTTGCTATCCAAGTCTAAGAGACTATTGGAATTGCAGACATGAACTTACTTTGATAGAGGGGGTGATTTTCAAGGGTAGCAAGGTCGTAATACCAATGAGCCTCTGAAAAGAAATGCTACAGCAGACCCACAAGGGTCATTTAGGAATTGAGAAGTGCAAACAACAAGCATGAGAGATGATGTATTGACCACAGATCAATCACGACATTACTAATGTGATAGGAAACTGCTTCTCAGCCTTGAAATACAAGCCATTTCAACAATCAGCCGTTGAGATCTCACCCAGGTCCACACAGGATTTATGAGAGGGTAGGAACTGACATTTACCTGGCAATCAGGGGATTATTTAATAGTCACAGACTATTATTCTCGGCACCAGAAATTTGCATAGTTCCGAGTACTAGTAGTAAATCAGTGACAACCGGCATTAAGGGAATATTTTCCAGACATGGAATTCCAGATCAAGTCTTTAGCAATAATTTAGTCACAGTTTTCCAGCACAGATTAAGCAATTTGCCATAATCGGGATTTTATCACAAAATATCAAATCCAAATTACCCCCAGTTGAATGGACATGTGTAAAGGTCTATACAGACACTAAAGAACTTTATGAACAAACTTTAAACAGTGGGGGTGTTCTGCATAAAGCTTTATTAGTTTATCAAAGTACACCTCTGGAGAATAGCTTTTCTCCAGCTAAGCCGTTAATGGGGGGAAGAAGAATCAGATCTAATTTACTAAACACTGACAAAAGGACCGATGATTTCCCATCTATTCACCCAGGTGATAGAATGTGCATGATGGATCACACTGCTAATATGTCAGCCAAAGGAGTACCATAAAGAACTGCTGCATCCAAGACCTTGTCTAGCCCAAGCAGACCAAGGGGACACATTTTGGTGTAATCGAAGAGAGCTCAGAGTAATCCCATAAATGTCAAAACGTTGATAGTGGATGTGGACTCTGGCATTTATCAACCAACTGATCATTTATCATCAACAGGTAAAGGAGAAACTGGCAAGGAACGAGAGAGCAATTCAGACACTAATGAAAGGCTCATACTGAGAAGTTCATAAAGGGAGATCAAACAGCCTGATAAACTAATAGTGACTTGCTAATCTGCCTGGAGAAGGAGTGAGTGATAAAGACTCACTCCAGAATGATTTTCTGGTAATCTTTCCTTTCTAGGTAGTTGACGGGTATATTGATTCTAGTTTATGGAAACTTACTAGTTGAGTTGAGAATTTAATATATATGTTGTTAGATACTTGTTACATGATCTTTTTTAGGAGAGAAGAGGTAGAGAAATGTTTGTGAAAGATTATAATGTAGAAAGGCTCCCTCACAAGAGATAGTATCATGAAATTAGGAATTCTCAGATATGCCCTGGAAGCAGGGGAGTGGAAAACAAAGGATAGCTGTGTTCAGCAGTTTACCATGGATGTGCTCTGTTTTTTAATCAAAATGTATTCCTTTCTCATTCAGTGTTTTGTTTAATAAACCTCAAGATCATTAGTCAATATTTTCATTAATGATTTGGATAATGGAGTGGAGAGTGTGCTTATAAAATTTTTCATATGGCACAAAGCTGGGAGTGGTTGCAAGCACTATGGAGGACAGGATTAGTATTCAAAATGACCTTGAGCAACTGGAGAATTGACCTCAATTAAAAAAGATGAAATTCAATAAAGAGGAGTGCAAAGTACTTCACTTAGGGAAGAAAAATCAAATGCACAGCTACAAAATAGGGAATAACTGGCTAGGCAGTAGTAATGCTGAAAAGAATCTGGGTGGATGACAAAGTGAATGAGTCAACAATGTGATGCAGTTGCAAAAAAGGCTAATAGCATTTTGTGGCATATTAACAGGAGTGTCATCTGTAAGTAATTGTCCCTCTCTACTTGGCACAGGTGAGGCCTCAGCTAGAGTACTGTGTCCAATTCTGGGTGCCACACTTTAGGAAGATGTGGACAAATTAGAGGAGACCAACAAAAAATTATAAAAAGGTTAGAAAACCTGGGCATGTTTAGTCTTGAGAGAAGAAGACTGAAAGGGGACCTGATAAATCTTCAAATATGTTCACAGCTATTATAAAAAGGACTGTGATTGATTGTTCTCCATGTCCACTGAAGGTAGGACAAGAAGTAAAGGGCTTTATCTGCAGCAAGGGACATTTAGGTTAGATATTAGGAAAAACTTTCTAACTGTGGGTAGTTAAGCTCCAGAATAGGCTTCCAAGGGAAGGTTGTGGAATTTCCATCATTGGAGATTTTTAAGATCAGGTTGGACACCTACCTGGGTGGGGCTGGACACAGGAACTGAGAGCAGAGAGACTATGTTCTTAATGACCTCCCTGCTGGCAGCATGGAGGAGAGAATGCCTAACTCAAATGCAGAGGGGGCAATAGCTGACTGAGGTGACAGAAAGGACTAAATTGGGAAATGGAACATAGAGGAGAAGAAAGAACCTGGGACTAGGAGCCAGATGAGACTGGGGCTAGTTGGGCAAGGAGCCAGGGACTGGGAATTCTGTGGGAAAAGTATGATATGATGATGTAATTGGGGAGGAATCATGGTTGCATAGTGAATGAAACTGTCTATAGGGCCCTTGCCTCATTTATTGCAGAACTTGGAAGGTGTGTGCTATTTGCAGATCTGGTAGAGGCAGGACTAGGACTGCCCAAAATTAAATGCTGGGGCCCTCAACTAAAGGGGGAGGAACAACTAAACCCAGGCTACAAGGGACAATGAAGGAAAAAGCAGGGAAAGAAGTGAGGGGAAAAGTTGAAAATTGGGGATCCAGAGGAAGACACTGAGCAGAGAACCCTGAACACTGCCCACTGCTCCTCAGAGGTGCCTAAGGAGTCAGTGGACACCATCCAGAGGAACTCTGCCTGGAGATGTGTGAAGACTAGGGACCACAGTCACAGAGTACCTCCCCGTCGTCCAGCTTTCTCCTCCTGGAGTGATGGATGGCAATAGTCAGGAGGAGGTGTGGGGAAAAGTGCAGCCAGATCCTCAGTAAGAGGTTCTAAAGGAGCCAGAAGAGGGGCTGCAAGCTGATGCACCCTACAGAGATTTGCCCCAGGGTCTCCCTCTCACTACAAAAGGGACAGGTGTTTGAAAAGTTCATGAACAATGGCAGGTTACACACCTGTGCTCATGACTCCATGGAGGAGACACCAACTAACATTCCCGGCAGGCCCTGGAACAAGAGTTAGTTATAAGTGATTTTGGATGCTACAGGGCAGAGATGGAAGGCTGCCTTGGCTAGCTATGAGTTCAGCATTCAGTACCGATCAGGGAGAAGTAATATAGATGCAGATACATTGTGTTGGTGTCCACAGAAATTGCTGTGATGCCTATGGATGGAGTGAAAGCTATTTGCAGTATGAGTCATCAATAGTCAGAGGCCCAGGACAGTCTTTATGGTTGCATAGCAAAACCTCTGGGCCTGTCCCCTGAAAGTGTGTCATCTGCCTCAGTGATATATTGTGTTGAACCACTCTTCATTGCCCATGCTCAATGCTGCTGACTGGCAAAAAGCCCAGCTGCATGATACTGATATTTGTGACATACCGCTTGCTAAAAGGGAGCGGTGAAACTCAGCTGCAATTATTCCTTCTACCTTTGAGGATAAACTACTAATGAGAGAATGGAGCACACTAAAACTGAGGGAGTGGTGCACCAAATCACAGCAGATCCTTTACATACTCACAAACAATTAGTGCTACCAAATAAGTACTGAGCCTTGGCCATGAGGGCCCTGCAGGAAGACTTTAGATATTTGGGAATGGAGAGAACCCTGAAACTTATTCATAGTAGGTTCTAATGGCCCTGGATAGCTGACAATATTTGCGGCAAATGCAAGATGTGCACTCGGTGTCTTCAAAGGAAAACTCTGCCCTTCAGAGTTGTGTAGCTGGAGAATACCACTAGCAGAAAATCTTTTGGGCTGGTAAGCATTAAGAACATAAGAACATAAGAAAGGCCGTACCGGGTCAGACCAAAGGTCCATCTAGCCCAGTATCTGTCTACCGACAGTGGCCAATGCCAGGTGCCCCAGAGGGAGTGAATCTAACAGGCAATGATCAAGTGATCTCTCTCCTGCCATCCATCTCCATCCTCTGACGAACAGAGGCTAGGGACACCATTCTTACCCATTCTGGCTAATAGCCATTTATGGACTTAGCCACCATGAATTTATCCAGTCCCCTTTTAAACATTGTTATAGTCCTAGCCTTCACAACCTCCTCAGGTAAGGAGTTCCACAAGTTGACTGTGCGCTGCGTGAAGAACTTCCTTTTATTTGTTTTAAACCTGCTGCCTATTAATTTCATTTGGTGACCCCTAGTTCTTGTATTATGGGAATAAGTAAATAACTTTTCCTTATCCACTTTCTCAACATCACTCATGATTTTATATACCTCTATCATGTCCCCCCTTAGTCTTCTCTTTTCCAAGCTGAAGAGTCCTAGCCTCTTTAATCTTTCCTCGTATGGGACCCTCTCTAAACCCCAAATCATTTTAGTTGCCCTTTTCTGAACCTTTTCTAGTGCTAGAATATCTTT